>NW_020447608.1:345677-431355 GCF_003343035.1 Apteryx rowi
CTCGCTTGCGGCGTCATTTTAGCCGGTGAGGCGGCGGCGGCGGGGCTCCCGGCTGGGCCGCGGTGCGCGCCCGCGCGTTGCGGGCCGGCCCTTGCCGGGCTCCAGCCGTGTGTGAGGGCTGGGGGGTGTCAGCTGCTGTGCTGGGAAGCAGCGGCTCCTCCCGAGAGGGGGGGGGGCGGGAGGAGAGCGGCGGCGCGATACGAGCGGCGTCTGGGTCGCTGACCTTCCTCGGACTAACAGAGGCGGCCTGAGACATCAAGGGCTGCTGTGGAGCAGCGGGCTGGTGTTACTGGGCAGGGAGTCCCGAAGTTAAGCGCAGAAGCCTTAAATTGCAAAAGAAATCCCACATGCATGACGCATAAATGGGGAGTTGAAAGTTACTGTGAGATGGGGAATTTGACCAGAACTTTGTTTGGCTCATTAAGAGTTCTGAGGTGGAGGGGGTTGGATGTTTGGCTGGTAGGATTTGGGGGTTGGTCTTGCATCTTTTGAAACACTGTCCTAAGGATCATAGGTCTCGAGTATCCTGTTTTGCTGTTGAATTGACACTGACTCACAGACTACCTGCTTTACAATCCATTTTCCTCTCAGTTTTACTGCCTTTGAAAGTCTTCAGTCTGTTTGCTGAGCAGGCTATCCCTTCTCTGTGGCATATAATAACTGACATAATCAGATCAGATAGCAAACTGGTTGTAGGCTCTCATACTCTTAAGATGTGTAATAGAACGCGTTGTTTTGAAGCAAAAGATGCAAGCGTAAGGCTTTTTCAGGCACAGAGCACTTGGGCCAAGTGCTGCAGTGGCAATGCCTCTGCTGCTGTGGTTAGAAGGGTGACTTAACTCTGGTGAAAGGAAGGAGTGAGCAATAGCCCAAGAAACAGCAGTTGTCCTGCCTTACTTCTCCCAGGCAACTCCAAAGTGAGTGTGTACTTTGGTTAATGTTACAAAGACTATAGCGTACTGTAGTCTAGTGATGTGTTGATAGTGGCATTTACGTCTGGTGCTAATTGTTTGTTGTCATTTTTAGTAGACATTGCTAATGGATGAGTTGGTGCATGACTTGGCCTCRGCTTTAGAGCAGACTTCAGAACAAAACAAGCTGGATGAGCTATGGGAAGAGATGGCCCTAAGCCCGCGGCAGCAGCGGCGTCAGCTTCGCAAGAGACGGGGTCGTAAGCGACGCTCAGACTTCACACATCAGGCAGAACATGCCTGCTGCTACAGTGAGGCTTCAGAGTCAAGCTTGGATGAAGCAGTGAAGGATTGCCGCGAGGTGCTGACAGCCAATTTCAGTGACTCTGATGACATGGCAGTGGTCAAACGACACCCAGCTCTCAGTGCCACCCTGAGGAGCAAGCAGCACTCATGGCACGAGTCAGACTCCTTCACAGAGAATGCACCATGTCGACCACTTCGGCGCCGCCGGAAGGTGAAACGCGTGACCTCAGAAGTGGCTGCCAGTCTCCAGCAAAAGCTTAGGGTGTCAGAGTGGAACTATGAGAGGAGCTGCAGGTTCAAGTCAGCCAAGAAACAGCGTCTTTCACGCTGGAAGGAGAATGCCCCTTGGACAACATCCAGTCATGGCCTTTGTGAATCAGGAGAAAACAGGCCCTTTCTCAGCAAAGGGGGAAGGAAAGAGCGGATGGAGTGTGAAGTTGAGGAACAGAAACAGGGCTCAGATGAAAACATGTCTGAATGGTGAGATCTCACTTTCTTCCCTGTACTCAAGTAAGATGGCTGCTTTGCTTGTAGCTGCTTGCAATCCTATGCCTTACTTCTAGAAGTTGTTATCAAAATTATTCAGTGCTCTTTTCTTTTTGAAGAGGGGAAATCCCTCAGCTCCTTCTAAACTGTAGATTTTTTTCCAGCAGTCTTTCCTTTCAGTGCAGTACTGATGACCCAAAACATGCGTTCTTTCAAGAATTGGCAAGCTGATCTGTCTCTGGCTCTTGTTACACAAGCAGCCCTCTGAAAAGTCTGTGGCCCTGCTGCTACAAAGTGACATGCTTGTGGCCTGAGCTTTGGCAAGTAAATCCGTTGCTGGCAGTTGTGTTGTGTGATCAATGTGAACTGATCTCAGTTTCTTGTTTTCAGAGTTTACCATTAAATAGTAATAGAGAACAGGTCAGATCCCCCATCATGACCACTAGCCCTCTGTGCAGGTACTATATGAACCTCAATCAAAACATTTTGTTTGCAGTTCTGAATCTCTGAATCTGGAATAAGGTCCTGCAGAGCTAGCTATAGGGAGGGTGTAGTGAGAGGATAAAGAAGTTGGGAGAAACCGAATTAATACTTGTAAGTCTGCACACACAGTGGCATCTTGCAAGTCTTTGTATCCAGCTTTGATGAATTTGTGGCAGAATCTCATACAAGAGATGAAAACTGGAAAGGCAGATGTCATGGTCTGAACTCATTTGCATGTCACTCTTGGGAAGTTTCTCCCTTGAGTGTGATCTTTATCCTTTCTGTAGTAGGTTTGGGGCTATAAAACCACTTCTGTAAGAGGAGATTTTTCAGGTTAGAAAAGAAACAACTGCTGAGGGGCAAATGGAAGAGGTTTCTTAATGAGTGGCATACAGAAAGTGAATAGGGATGTTCTGTGAACAGTTACTGTGAATAGTTATCATGTGAGAAATAGGAGATATTCAGGAAAGATTTAAAACAAGAAGGTTTTTTTTCTTTCTTCTTTTTTTTTTTTTTTCATAAAACACAAATTTTGGAACTCTGCCATGGGATGTTTTGGAGGACAAAAATGTAAAAGTGTCCAAAAGAGGGATGCAATGGATAGATTTAACAGAGACTGTTAAGCATTACAGACCAAATAGAAGACCTGGCTCAGGAAGTCCTTAAACTGCTGACTGCTAGAAGCTGGAGGAATATATTGAGGAAATTGTCAATCTATATTTGTCTTGTTCTTGTATTCTTTTCCTCAAGCATCCACTAAAATAGCCACTATAAGAGAAAGGACAGTGAATTTGACAAGTACAATTGTTTGATCCAGTATAGTTGTTCATATGTTAGGGTTCATTTAAGTGTTCTGGCTGTCTAGCTACTGCAGTTTGTCAGAGTGGACAAGTGGTACTTGGTTATTGAGGGCTTTGTGGATAATAGCTTGAAGTGTGAACTTATCAAAGCTATTTTCTGAGAGACTGTGAAAAGTACAGGTGTAATACGTCCTTTCTGCCCTGATCCAGGGCACCMCTATTGCATTTTTACCTAGTCAGCATGACTCATATAAAACTTAGTGTGGAATTAGCTAAAACATAGCTTGAGGTGGGCATTTTCAAGAGAGTAGGGGATGCCTTTTTTTGCCATGGGTTGGTAAAAACACTTTTATCTTTTCAATATTGTTTGCTGGTAGTCCAGGAAAGAAAATGTTTTGTAGCTCCTGAAGGTTGCACATCATGGTGATGGACTGAGAGATAACCTTACTCGATGTGGCAGTGATGGACACTCTTCCTTGAGGTTTTTTTTTTTTTCTACCAGTCAGACTCTGTTCCATCATGTCAAACGAACTTAAACCAGCAGGCTTTGATGCAGCCTTTATTTGTGTCAACCTTTGAAAGAATAAACACATAGCTTTGTCTGGACTGTTGCTTGAGGACCATATTGGGAGATTGCTTTGTTCTGTCTTAGTTGTCCCTTGCTCTCAAACTAATTATTGTGCAAGTGTCTGCATCAAATGTCATTTACCATCTGCTGCCAGATCCTTGGGATTCTCTTTGGAAATCCAGAGATCAGAATATTTGACCTCTCCAGCACCACATGTGAGATCTGCGGTATGACTCACTAGGAAGGATCGAAGTTGGAGGGAGAAATACATACAACATTCCTCATTGTAGACTATCCCTCAGAGCACTTTGCTGCTAGCAGCAGAATGGGACTGGCTACACTTACCTCGCTTTCACTCTGCTGTAGCTGTTTTTTCTGGTAAAATGAGAGAAATGCTTTGCACAGATGTACAACAGTGGCATATCCTGAGGAAGGGAGAAGAAAATTGGATGCTTAGCAGAGAGAATGGCAGGGGTGTCATCACAAGCTGATGGGAAGGAAGGTGACTAATAAAGCTTGTGGGACTTGGAAGCAGTCTGTGGTTGATCTAGTGATTTACGAAGTACTTTGATACTGAATTGGTTTCACTGCCGTTCATGCCTCTGGTGATGGGGAGCATCAAAGAACTAATGTGTTTTTAGGCAAACTAAGTTGTGTATCATTCAGAATTGATATTTTCACATTCTTTTTCCTCCCCTTCCCTGACATTTTTTTGTCCTTGTTATGTAGGCAAGAATCTCTGTAAATGCTAAAATATTCAGCATTTTCTCTGCTTTCTAGAAGCCTCCTTATCCTACGTCTCATCAAAAGCCTACTGTATTCAGTGGATAAACTCCTATTCACTGAAAAAGCTTAGGCTAGTGACCCTTAAAGAGGGGGTAGTTCTGACAGATTGCTTGTGGGACCATGCCTAGTCCTTTCCTGGAGAAAGATGTGCTGCAGTATTGTGATTCAAAGTGTGTGTGAAATGGAGCATTTGGAATAGTTTGCCAAACATGGCAAGAATGAACACAAAGTGAGAGAAGGAAGGATGTGCAAGAATGTGATGAGGGAACAGTGATGGATCTAAATGGGGTAATGACCTGACTCAAAGCCTGATATATATATAAATAATTGTGGAAACAACAGAGGAAGCAAGTGGTCTTAATTTAAGCAACCATCTGAATATTTGTACAAGGGTGACAATTAATTGATAAGACTGTTAGAAATAACATGCCCTTGCGTCCCTGACAAGGGACAATTTGAAGACATTATAAATTGAGCCCTGAAGTTCTCTATCTTGCTGACTTAAGTTGGGTGCTCTCAGAATGGTCTGGGTTTAGCTTGAGAGCAGAAAAAAACATAGTCCAAGAGTTTTCTGAAAAATCACGTTGGATGATGTGTTTACTAGTGGTAGATGTGCAGTTTGTCTAACCTTTGTTAGGTTACATAATTCTTAACTTGACTGTTTCAAAGTGGGCATCGTACTGACCCACCAATGCTGTSGTGTCTTCCTTGGCTTGATGTTGATGTAATCTGGCCTGGCAGTGTAACCTGTGCTCATCCTGAGTATGTGGTACAGATCCTTTACCCTTTGGAAGGGAGCTGTTTTGATGACAGCCTGTAGTGGCAGTCAAGAGCCTGGCTAAACTGATGTRTTGGAGGCCGGTCTCTCAGGAAAGAAAAAATTCCCCTCTGCTGGAAGGCAAGTGACAAAGACAGAGTGTTCAGCTTCCCCTCCTTCTCCAGCCCAGCCTGACCTTCTGCAGCCCCTCGGTGCCTCTTGTTTTCTTATTTTTATAGAAAATCAATACCCCTCCTGACACGAACAATAGCTCAGGAGAAGGAATAAATGGGGGAAACCTGAGATCTCTGTCCATCACCTCTCACTTTAACTCCCCCAAACTATTTAATTATAAGCGTGCTTTGCTCCAGGTGTTTGCGACAGTGAAATTGCTAAATGAGGACCATTTTAACCAAAGATTGGGTGATCAATAACACTCTATAGCAGTAGCTTGTCGGATCAATAGCATTCATTATTTCACGGTTAAGGTAAGTAGCCTCCTTTGCAAGTGGAGGTCATTAATCAGTGCTTACTGGACCTGCAGAAAGGCCTGTATAGGAGTCTAGTTTGTGTTCAGCCCTGAAATGTARAGGGGGTGGTGAAAAGGATGAGATCCATGAAAGTTCGTTCCGGTAGGGCACTGGCAATATGTATCTATAAGGAACTGAAGAGCTTTCAGTACAACAGGATGCTTAAAATACTGTTCATGTGATGTGGAATCTTGACCTACTGCTTTTTCCTTTCTCAGGCACCTTTCCTCTGAGGATGCCAAAACCCTTATGAAGCAGTCACTCAATCCTCGCATCTGCTGCTTGTGAGGACTATTAATCCAGGCTTTCAAAAGGGAAAACAGACACGCTAAGAGATTTGCCCAGGGTCATACAGTGAGTTGGTAGGAGAGCTAGGAATGAAATGAATGACTCATGGTTCTCAGTCCTTGGCCTTAATTGCTGTGCTGTGTATGTGGGAGGGTGAATGGATGACCAAACTTTGTAATGAATTGATTTGGAATTTGTTGTTAACTTACAGACTGAAATGTGGGAATGGTGTACAGACTTTTCATCCTTTAAGTATTGGTGTATTTTCTAAAGACAATAACATGCTCACAAAATGTGGATTTATTATGTGTCTGCAGTTCTTCGGGGTGACACTTCTTGCAATTCCCCCATTCCCCTCCCCTGTGCATCAAGGCGCTTGCTGTTGATAGTGGTGTCTGGTATGGCCCACTTCCCGTGGGGGAGAGGGACCCAGAGATGCTCTCTAACAGTGTGCACTGATCAGACAGTAATTCTAGCGCTGAGTTATATCTGATGTTCACATCTCCTATAAGGCCCCAGTGCTAAGGGGGTGGGCAGTAAGTAGTTTCCATTTGTTCTGATATCTCTCAGCTAAATCAGAGGAATTATTGTCTGAATTGTCCAAGGATTGATTTAATATCAGCATTAAAGCCATCAGATGCTTGGGACTGACCTGAGCATGTACTCTGCTGCATATATTTGTCTAGTTTTACAGTCAATTAACAGCTTTTTACACATTAACTTCTAGTTTAATTTCTTGGTTCAAGAACTAAGTCTCCTGCAGCAGCTGCAGCAAATTTAAAGTGTACTATAACTGGTGGTTGCATTCAGCAGCAGCAAGTCATGCTGTGCCAAGGTATTTAGCTGAAAAGCTATGAAGGTGCCAGTCCCTCTTCCCTCCAAAGAMAAGAAAAGATGCTGAGAACTGAAGGAGGGTTTATGTACCTGCATAACATTTTTGAGAAAAAGGGATCTGAAGTAGAAAACTTCAGAGGGTTTTCTCTTAAACTTAGCTTCATGTTAAGTGACCCACGGATGGACTTTTTAACTGCACTTCAATTGCCTAGTGAGTATTCCAGACAGTGTTGTAGTTTGATTACTCTAATTACCACGACAGCATTTGCCGCAGGTACTACTTTTTGAAAACTTAGAACCAGACTAGATACAGTATTCTACCCTCTTTCAAAAGATGCAGCATTGCTGGGATTTAACAGAAAGATACTATGTTCCATCCTAAAGCCAGCCATGTATCTGAAATGCAATGTACACAATTTCTGTGAGATAACATGAAGCATTTTGGGCTGAGAGAGGCTAGTAAAATGTAAGAAAGTGTTTTTGTTGTGTATCTATTGGAATTATAACAATGTGGGGGTTTGTTTGTTTGTTTTTGTTCCAGTGAAACCAGCAGTGTATGCAGCAGCAGTGATACTGGCCTTTTTACCAATGATGAGGGCCGCCAAGGTAACGACTGTCCTGWGTTTTTTTTTCTGATTGTTGCTGGGGAATTTCTCTTGCTCTCTATACATGCAAAGAAGGATCTAAGTTTGAAGGGGGTCAGAGAGAGAAGCATGAGAGAAAGGCTGGGGACTGAGCCGCTTAACTGCTGTAAGTTAAGAAAATGAGCTGAGGATTACAAAGGTATGATTTTGATAGAAGTACACTTTTCCTGCTGAAATGCTTTATCAGATCTATAACATTTAATACAAGAAACTATTATGGCAAGGCACAAGAATACAATAGGAGTTTTAGAGCTCTGCACAATGAAAGCACAGATTTTATGATCCATTGCTGGAGGTTTTTTAACTGTTGCTTACATACCATTAATACCTGCGATCTGTTAGTTCTTTTTACCTTGGGCAGGAAGAGACAACTCCAAAGAAAGCACCGTTAATTTGACAAGTAACTTAAGAAACTGCTAAGAAGACAGCAATAATATGTGATAGGTTCTATTTCTTTAAATACCTTGCTGTTGTGTGTGTTAGTTGACTCCAGTATCTTCAATGTATATTGTAGTAATTGTTTCTTAGGGTTTTTGAGTGTGAAGTATATGCTAGTTTTATTTATCAGTGACAGTACAGAGTGCAGTGTATGGGGGATAGGGCAGAAGTAGGTGCAAAAGCAGTTGCAGTAGACACATAGGCACTCAGTACTATTATATATGGAGCAGGTAGAAGGTGACCCTAGAGACCTTTAATTCCATGCAGCTTGTGCCAGTGTGCACTCTGATTCTGTCACATTTCACAAGCTAAGATTTGGATGAGATCTCTCCTGGGAATATGTGCTAAAGGAAGTGCTAAAGGAAGTCGTAGCAGTAATTCAGTAGGAAATGCTGCTTCCCCTAGTTTGTTACTGACCCAAGTACATGTGAGAGAATATAATGCTAACAAATATGCTTACACTTTTTCAGATGATGTGTTAGGCTGTAGGGCTGATCTGTTGTGATTGTTAGGTGACTGTGACGCTTTCCCCAAGAGCAGGAATTTCAAAGATCAGCTTTGTCCTTTGTTTGCTGGCAAATAACTTAAACTATTTCCAGTATCTCACCTTTCAAAAGCATCAAAAAATTAAAATCCTTTGTCCCCTCTTTTTGCTGATGACTGTTCAGGGGGAGCTAGAAGTAGTGGGCACTTACATATCAGATGATGAAGCAGGGTGGTGATTGAAGTATTGAATTTTTACTTCATCACCTGAGACGAGATTGCTGCAGGCCTGACTAGTATCACTATATATTTGCCCTGGTTTTACACTTTTTTTTTTTTTTTTTTGACTTATCCTACTTCTGGTGGCAGCCAAAAGTTAATTGAGTACATAAGAGAATGTAGAATATATTGACTAAAACGATAATCCAGTTATGACCTCCCCTGTCTAGGGAAGGGAAGAAGAGGTTTGACATCACAGTCAATAGGCCTGTGTCTGTTCGAACAGTTTACACTACAATAGCTTGCTGGCCAAGATGTTTTAGCTTACATTTGTGTTAAAAAGAGTTGATGAGAACTTTGAAAATCAAATGTTGTTGCATTTTCAGGTTAAAATAGGAACATCTCCCTTTCCTTTTTTTAGACAATTTCCAACCATGAAAAAGAACATAGCAAACAACAGCTCTTCACTTTGGTGAGATGGGGAGAACACAAAACAAATTTTTCATCCAAGATCACAATACAATCCCAAACTGAATAATGAGAAATCTAAGTTATCAATATACTTAAGTTGAAGATAGTTTTTCCTTCTTCTTTTGAGGGTATATCATGTAATATTTGTGATGCGAATTAAATGGGTTGTCTTTGCGATTCCAGCTACCAGTGTGTTTCAGCGAGGGGAGAATGATCCTAGTTTATAATTTGAATGTAAGTTTTTTGTAAAATGAATTGGGGCCTCTCAAGGTGAAAGGAACTGTGGTATCAGTACATGATCCTGATTCTTGATGTTTGTCTCACGAAAGTAGTGTTTGGATGTGTGTGACTGCACCATGTTCTTAGATCCAAAATCATAGGGATATTTTAGCACAAGTTATAAACGCTTAGAAGAACCGTCCAACATGACTTAGTTTTAATTTAACGTAAGGTGGGTAGGATTCTTTGTATTTTAAAATGTATTTATCACAGGCAGTAAGATCAGCTGACATATCACAGAAATAAAAGGCAGCATCAAAGCTTTGGAATGAAGCATTCTGGCTGTCCAACCTGTTGCTGGTTGGAATTGTTTATGGCTGTTATGGCTGAGCTGCTTTTTCTGTTAYGTATAAAATTGCATTGCCCTTACTGGAATGAGGTATTTTGGTCTGCAGGTATAATGGAGTTCATACAGGGATATTGTAAGTTGGGGAAGGAGAGAAAGGAGAGTAAGTGGGGGATGCTTGAGCTGAAATTTGATGGTAGGCAAATGAGTTTTCCAGAAGTCAGGTGGGACAGTAGTTTTTAAGGCAAGGTGAAATAGTTTACAAGTACATGGGACTGTTTTTCAGCTCAGATACTGGAGAGCTAAATGTTTCAGGATCTGCTTGCTTGATACTGCCCTTGGGAGATTTCTGCCCAGGCAGTTTTACCATAAAAGCTGTCTGATGCAGCTCAGTATTAGGCTGCAACTGTATTAATTACRGTGGCTCTGCTTTATGGAGACTTTGGTGATGATTTCTGTTGCTGCTGCACTAGCCTTGCAGGAGGTTTGTAGTTCTGATAGATTCTAAGGAATTTTAACTGAGCCAGACTCACAGCATGGTTAGTACTTACACTCTGAGTGACCATTTTTATTACTCATGTGCTTTTTCCTGTAAGCTGTTGTATTCTGAGACTAGGGATCTTTCTCATCAGTGAGTGTGTTCCTCCTGCTTACTTCATGAGCCTGGTCTTCCTCTGTTGTGAAGTCTCTCCTGTGGTGGCCTATAACGCATGTGCCAAATGACTGGCTCTACCTCTATCACAGTAATTGCTTCAGAGAAAGAGTTGTACATTAGACATCACACAGCATTGAACTAAGGTTGATGAGATGCAGCCATAACAGACTGATAAAGCTGCCCTAGGCAGGTCTATAAAGAGGGCTTTGTTCTGTAGGGAAATTCTGTAGACTGATGAGTTGGTTAGTTTAGAGCATTTAGTGAAGCCCCATAGTTACTGCAGATCATTGAAACAGAATACATATATAAGGGTCTTTAGGATTTCCTAATGAGATCTCAGCTGTTGTTCCACATCCAAAAATGCCCACCTATAGCACTTTGTGGGACAGTCTCAGGGCATGTTGGATTTCTTATGGATAATTCCATCCTGTTTCTTTAGGAGATGACGAGCAGAGTGATTGGTTTTATGAAGGAGAATGTGTCCCAGGATTCACTGTCCCCAACTTTCTCCCCAAGTGGGGAGTTGACCACCGATCTGAAGTGGAGCGGATTGACTCAGGCCTGGACAAGCTCTCAGATTCCACATTCCTTTTGCCCTCTCGGCCAGCTCAGAGAGGTGAGCTCCATAAGGAAGTCAGTGTATCTGTGAACTGTGATATGATGCCAAGGGTAGATATTGTTCATAGGTGCTGCAACTTAAACTGATGTTAGTGCTCTGGGTTTTTTTTGTTTTTGTTATTTTTTGTTAATGATCCTTCTCCATGCATTATGTCCCACCTTTGCAGTGGGAAGATGCRGATATTCGGCATTTACCTAGCATTGTGTACATAGGGTTGAGAAACTTTATTTGCCATTTGACTGTAGAGCAACAAAGTCCTGGTTCAAAATAGCTGCACTAGTGGAGAGGATACCAGAATACTCATTATCCCTCGCATCAGCTGCCCTTGTTCTTGAGTCTTTTTTGCTTGTTTTTTTTCTTTTAATACATTTTTATTTGATTTATGAATAAATTGAATGAAGAAATTATCTACTTCTTGCAGATTGAGACAGGGGATTTGATTTGAGCAAAAACTAAATAAGGCATGGCTGTGTACAAAATTTGGTCTTGATCCTGCACTTTATCCACTGAACCAACTATCTTTCTTGGATGTTTTGTCAGTAAGAATCTTACGTATTCATTGCTTTCCTTTTTGTTTGTTTTTCTTTTCAGGGTTTCACRCTCGCCTCAATCGCCTACCAGGAGCTGCTGCCCGTTGTCTCCGGAAAGGTCGAAGGAGGCTTGTTGGCAAGGTATTCCCTTTTGCAAGATAATAAATTTGTATTTGCGATGCTGACCAGTCCTGAAGTACTGTTCTAAGWAAGCTAGCAAGTGAATTGTTTTCTGCAGAAAGTGAACCCTGTACATTTTTTGTTTTATGCAGTCTGCTTTGGTTAACTGCTTTGACTGCCTGAAGTTGATTCAGTGACAAAGCAGACCTTAAGGAACATTTTAAATGGCAAAGACAGTTGATCGGTGCTAAAAGCAGTGTGGAAGGAGGTGTGAGGGTTGAATGGTAGGGAACATAAATACCCAGAAGCTTTAGGTAGAATATGGGGGAAAGTGATGATGGCAGGAGACTTGTGCATGCTTATAATCTGAGACTGCAAGGCCTGAGAGGTGAAGGAAGGTCAAATTTTAGATGCATACAAATTTTACCACACAGCAGTGTGGTATGAATGTCAGTAGAGGAAGGTGGCTTTGGCAGCTGCACTTTTAGTGACAGAAATATTTGGGGCAAAGAGGAAAGAAAATCTTAGCCCTGTTCCTATTTGGAGATTTGGCAGAAGCCAACCTRAATAGGGAGGGAAGCACCTAGTCAGGTCTGGATGTTGGAGTGGAGGGTGCTGTTGTCCTCTGTGAAAGATGTTTCTGAGAAGGAAGGTGTTGGCTGTGTTGGATTTTACTTTAATTGATGTGCTCTTGATGTTTGTTTATATTTTGAACTGGCTGGCTTTAGAGTCTTTGTTAGAGAGGGGTGGGTGTAAAAGGAGGCTGGTGGCTATAGGAATGCACTTTCCTTTTTCTGTTCAGTCACACTTGAAAGCTCCTTGTTTGCCCCTTCTTCCTTCCACTCACCTTGCTTAGTTGTAACCAGTGTTTAAAATATAAATCCTCAGCTGGCAAGACTTCAACTTTGGATATGGTTCCTCAGGCCACATGCAAGTGACTGGGCCTCTTGGCAGCACCTCTAATGATCCAAATGAGAAGGATAATATTTACTTGTTTAATTCATCTTCATCACCTTAAAGGGATCTTTGTCATTTGCAGTGGAGGTCACTGCTCCCCCTTCCCCATCCCTCTCTAAATTGTAATCATAAATAATGAGTTTCATTCAGAGCTCCCCGCCAGCGAGCTGCTAATTACCAAAAGTGCGGCTTGTAATTTACACAGTAATAAACCGTAAATTTAAACATTACGGCACTTTAAGTTAATAATTTTCCTGCTGTAACAAACAGCCCATTTTTCACCCCTGCTGCTACTACCTCCCCCAAACTTTGTATGTGTTTTGCCTATGTAACCTGGCACAAGCTATGAAGAATCTTACCTGTAAAAGCCTTTTACCCTCATCTTCAGACACACACTGCAAAGTACATTTCTTTCTTGAAGGTAGTTGCTATGCAGATATGAACAGCTGGTGCTTCAGGTTGTGTGAGTATGTGTACACCATCATCAAGCACATGAACAGGGCAGCATCTTGCAGAGTGATGTGCTCCCAGAGCAAGTCCTTTCTCCTAGGATATACTACTTTTTTTCTTTTAAAGCTGCTAGAGATACTCTCCTGCATTGCTGCTTTCCGAAAACGCAAGCTTCATGCTTACTCTTAGTTTCATTCATCTGTGCTTGATGAATCCCCTTCCTCTTTGAAGAGGCTGGCTTCAATTTGTGAGGAAAACAAGCTAAAGATTTTTGTTGGTAGGATAACGCGATGTCCCGGTTCTCAGCGTGTTTCTGGCCCAGCTGGCTGCAGCAATCTGTGGGTAAGCACTCCTCTGCTTTCTCCTGTGTTCTTAACTGCACCCTTATGCTGCATACCTCATACTGATCCAGTCCTTGGTGCACCCCTTTGCAAGTGAATATAGTCACTAAAATGACAKAAAACTAGCCCAGCAGATAAAATGGAATGTTTTTCTGCCATTCCTATTAGTTAAATCAGCTCACTTGAGGTTCTAAAATGAGAAGGTAGATAAGTTTAGCTGAGAGTGGGCTGGGAAGGAAAGGATGGGGGAGGAAGTTCTCTTCTAACTGGCAGCAGCAAGCTGTTATGTCTGCTCACTGCATGAGAATCTGCAACTTTTTACCTGTCTTTGTGTTTCAGGAGACCTCCGTGAGCACTCTGGGCACCGAGARGTTAGGTCATATTGTTAGTGACCCACGCCAGAAAGAGTAAGGCCCTTACTAGCTGTGGTGTAGGACTTTGGGAGGGGTGGAAGAACTATGGGGTCCTCTTCCTTTCTGGGACTGAAGGGAATTAAAAGCTTTATAGTAATTTAAGAATGCAATGACCTGCTGAATAGGACCCAGCCCTTTACTGATGCTTTCTCCATTTTCTTATTTGCATTTGCTGACTTTCCCTAGTTTTAAGGCTGCCCCAGCGTGTGGCCACTGCTCAAATGCCCTTCTGTTTCTAGTCATCTTTTTCTTTTCTCCTCCCTTATAACGCACCCTCATGCAATAGCTGTGGCTCTCCTACACAGTCATGAGAAGAGCTCTTTATGTCAGTTTTTTAAAAAGCTTCTTTGTGGAGACACACTATGGGCATGTGCCCTAATAGCAGAAATTATACTGACATGGCAGTTGCAAAATTGCCTTCTCTGTCATTGATATTCTATGTCTCCTTCCCCAATTTGTGTATTATACTCGGCACCAGAAATATAGCGTCTGTCCCTTGTGTCCTCTAATGCTGTTCTTATTGGGCTATGGTTAGGTAAGGGGGCTCCTCTTGACTGTAATTCAGTGGGTTCAGCCTTCACCAGCTGTTGGCACCCATATTTCTTCCTCGGATCTGAAATTTGTTGTTTTTATTATGAGTCCTGTTGGTGCTTAATCTCTCTCCTCCCTCCATTTTGTTCTTCCCTTCTCCTTCTCTCCTTACCCACAACTCTCTTTTCCCTTGCTCCTTTATTCCTTGGTTTTGTTCCCACCTCTTCTTTCAACTCTGCCTTCTTCCAGTTTTTGGTTACCATCCATGGGGAAGAGAGATTGCAACCAGGTAAGCTGACTTTGCTCTACCTTTTTATTTTCTTGGTTTCCTTCTCTCTAGAAAGAACAAAGTGCCAGCCTCTGATTTGCCCCACACTGTGGCCTGTGCACATGAGGTAAGGCAGCCCTGTCCCTTCTCATTTTGGTAACTGATGTCTTCTGGGCTTTGAACACAACCCATTTCTCGGGCGTTATATTGTCTATTTGGACTGAATAGCCCAAGAATCCTTTTTGTTTATCTCCTCTTTCAAGCTAGTACTTCCTCTCTGACAGTGAGTGGGAGGGATAATCCTCTTGACAGGAGGAGCTTTGACCTCACAAAATTCCATAAGAATGGGAACTCTTTTTAGATGCTTTGTTTTGCCTTGTGTGGCTCAGACTTTTGCCTGATAATCTGATTAAGAAAGAAGGGAAAAATTGGTGAGCTGATTGTAATTAAATAGCAACTGTACCAGGAAAATGTAAAAGGTGATAAGCAAGTGAAATAGCTACTCTTTTAACTCACTGAGGCTCTTGCATATGGCCTTTTACCTTACTAAGTGGTGTCCAGTAGGTCTTACATAGATTCAGTGGTGGGAAGCTTTTTGCCTTGAGATAGAGCTTACATTCTTTATATCAGCAAGCAAAAGCATCTTCCAGTTGAGCTGTCATGTTGTAACTGTTTTCAGCCATGCACACTCCCTTCTGTTCAATTGCAAGTTGGTTTTTGGTTTGTGAATTCTAGGGTTAAAAGCTGTTTCCTTCAGGTAGCTCTAAGTACATATATTGCAAGAACTAATTTTCAAGCCTTTGTGCAACTGTGGATTTCCTGTTAATAGCAACATTTCATGTAGTGCTTGTGTACTGCTAAAGAGATGAATAATAATTACAATAAGCTTTGAAATGACAAAAATAAATGCTTTTGTTTTTTTCAAATGAACTTGGATCAGCTACAAAGGGTTACTGGTGATTCTTCCCTACTATACAGCTGTAGTGCTACTTCACTGACAATAAGCCAACAGTCCAGTTTAAGGAGGAGCTCCTTGGTAACAGAAACATTATGGCACAAAGTGCCTCATTTCTCTGTCAGAAAGTTTGAAGGCAAAGGCCTTGTACCGACTTCTAGAATTTCAGATAGTATTTATGAGGAGTCCTGCTACAGCTGTGGATTATTCATTTATCCTTTTTAAAATGCATCAGTGAGCCTAGTAATACAAGAACAAGAGGTCTGGAGATTGGTGTAGCACCTTGCAAAGTAGATGGAAATGAATTTCCTGCTAATCGTGTGAATTATAAATAAAGAGGTGATGGTGAATGGGGATACATTGCAAGCATCCAAGAGCAACTATGAGTTTGAACTTTGTATCTGCAAATTGAGTAAGGGTTGCTGCTTACATTGGTTGAGTAGATCAATCCATTTCTGTCCTGTTCCTTAAAAAATCTTAAGAGTTGCATCTTCCACAATGAGCTGTCTTGTTTAGGCTTGATGGCCTCAAAGCTTGTCCAGTATATGTATTACAAATGATCTGAGATTATCCTGACCAAACACAGTTTCAGAAATTCCTTTTAAGCAGTTTGCGGAGAAAGAACTTGTGAAGAGAGCRGGGAGTGGGAGGAGAGGTATACAGTTGATTCTCTGTGGAATGAATTGGGAGCTCACTGTGGACTGAGCCTGGTGGGCCTGAGTCTCTTGGAGATCTCTTTGTGATACATACGACTGTAGGCAGTRTTGGGACTGTTGGAAAGTTCTGTGCTTGCACCATTCATACCAGTGACTTTTCTCTCTACCATGTGAAGATGGACAAGAAGCTTCCTTAAAGGGAAGCAGACTTGCTCATAGCATGCAGTAGTAGAGCTCTTTGAGTATGCTCTTGGTCAACCAGCATTTGTGATAACRTGAGATGAAAGAGGAGTATGCTTGTAGGACTGTCTGTTGCAAGAAGATGGTTGAGTATTGCTGTTATGTCCTATGGTAGCCTTTCATCTGAAGTCAGCCTCACCCCTTGATGTTTTGGAAAGGTCTCCATATACTGTGTGAACACCTATAAGGAATAGACCTGAGCAGCTGTCTATGGAGACTTTCTTTTAACGCTTTGCTTAAATAAACTCTCTTGACTTTCCAGTTCAATCCATTATCTCCTCTGTACTCTCTGGATGTGCTTGCTGATGCTTCCCACCGAAGATGCTCACCAGCACGCTGCACTGCCAGGTAACTCCCTTGCTTTGCTCTGAGGGGGTTGTCTCACTTCCCTCCCATGGGTATCTTCAGTAGTACTATGCAGTTAGTACCGTACTCACAGGCCTGGAAGTTAATGCACTTTTCCCTGGTGAACACAGGAGGCCTGTGTTCAACCTTAGTGTAAAACATGCAACTGCAGGTAATGTGGCAGTCTCTGTACACTAAGTACTTAGAGTGTATGACAGACAGGTAGAACATACTGTGTTTCAGAAATAAAAGTGATCTGTTATGCGTTGTGCAGTGAATCACTGCTAGTCTGCTGTGTGATTATAAACAGGCATGGTGTTGTTGCCTGGTATTAGAATCAGAACCACAAGAGAAGGAGAGTGCTAGCAAGCTAGAGTGGGTGAGATACTGAGGCTTTTGGGGGTCCTGGGCGCCTAAAATAGAGATCTGATATGACCTCTAATGGCTTGATACCTCTGTATATTGCTACAGCTGGAATTTAGGTCTGGACTGGCCAGCTGTTGAGATATATTTGAGTCTGCATAGTTGGGGTTAATMTGCTATTTGGGCGCCTGGTGCTGACTAATTCTAAATTAAATGCAAGTGTTGGCCTTGGAGGTGACTCCAGCTCTTGCACTGCAGGTGACTATCCAAAGGCAAGGTGCCCTTGAGCTTTAAAGTAGAAGGAGACAAAGCCTTGTTTGGGATATAACTCTGTTTATGTTCTTGTAGAAGGACTTAATCTAAAAGAACTGTCTGGACTTTCAACTTCATGGTTTTCTTTCACTTGTTAATTAGCAAATAGAGCATGAAAAATGTACTGAGGTTGTATGTGTCTGAACGAAAGCTTGGCACCTGCCCAGCAAAGCCTCTCTTCCCACTGGCTTCTGTGGGAATTCTGTGATGTCGCACCATGACCTCATGCTGCTGTAGCCAGCATGCTGAAGCTGGAAAGGGAAAAAAAAATCAGTTCTTAGAAAATCAGCTGTGTGAGAATAAGAAGAACTCAGAAGATTGTGCATCAGCATGTTGGTTCCTTTCTGTGCTTTTGCCCCAGTTTGGGTATTTCCTCTGCCTGGAAAGCAAGAAGATTGGTCTCTTCATTTGCAGTGAACATATCCTTTCTTGTGCCTTGAGTGTTGTGCTGAGTGTTCTACAGAAGCTCCAGGTGGCACCAACTATTTCCTGTTCATCCTCCAGAAAGCAGACCTGGCCGGCTCCTGCTTACAGATTCTTACAGGTCAAAGTCTTTACCTTTATGATGATCTGTGAAGGTCTTTTCCAAAGCTACTGGTTGTGGCTTAGTTGAACAAGGGATTTCTGAAACTGGGGTGATCATAATGGCTGCTTGTTCTTGCTGCATATGTAGTCTAGTAGCTGGTGGATATGCTTGCTTCCTTCTTCTAAGGACCAACTGTCCTGACAAACATAATCCCTGATGAGTTGTTACTGAATGTTGTCAGACAAGTTGTTTGTCCCATCCCAGAGATGGCTGTGTTTTAGAGGCCTGTAGTTATAGGTAAAGTAGTTCCTATTACAGTGTGAAGTGTGCTCAAGAATCTTTATGGGGGGAAAAATATGGTGAGAATGCAAATGTTAATGGCCCTATGTGGGTGGCCAGGATTGAACTCTTTAGTGCAAGGTGCTTGCCTTATGTAAAGATGCTGCCAAGGGCAAAGAAGGAAATTTGTTCCTGCACAGAAACATTCTCCTGACAATACTTGTTCTTTAATGCTTCAAGATCTAAGTCCATTAGCAGTCTATCTTCTCATTCCTTGCAGAAGGTTCAGATAGTCTCTATGAGCTCTCTTTATCCATTGCCCCACTTAACATCTTCCTCTTTTTCTGTGGATGGAGTCAATTCCAATATTTTGTGCTTTACTAAGCTCCTAACTGCTTGCATCTCGTCCTGGAGAAACTCCACTCAAACTGCTCAGAATGAGGTAGGAAAAGAATAGCTAATGCCCTATGAATGATGTGAAATGCGTTAGAGAAGAACCCGTCTTGATGTTGTGGACATCCAGTTTCAACCTGATGCCTGCTGTGCTGTGCAAAGCTACCTCCCTCTGCTTAGTTTCTTGTCCTCTTTAATGAATGCTATCGCAGATGTGTCCAATGGAGTTGTCAGGTGGAATCTGTTCTCTGCCATGGAAATGTTTTCTTTGCCTCGCTGGTGGATTTTGGTCCAGTTCATCCAGTAGTGCAGTGAATGGCTGGTAACTCAGTGCTCCATCTAAACAGAACTGTTGGCCAGAATCCTGAGCACGGAGCCAGGGTGTTCAGGAAAGGCTTTTCAGTGTCAAGGAGAAGGTTCTGTGTGGAGGGTTCCTTGGGAAGYCTTATTTGAAAGGCTGTATAGATTGTACACTACCAAGATTACCTTTTTTGCTTTATGTCTGTGATGAGAAGAGATTTCATTCAAAGTGTATGCACAGCACTGGGAATTTCACACCCATCATTAGAAGCAGTTTAGTGTGTGTGGTGACTGTTATCATTAGTGGTATAATTTTATTTTGTGAAGCGAGGAGAGTTTCCTGCTTTCTTGCAGTCCTCCCAAGGGACAGCTGGTGTATTAATTTGCTGTATTGCCTCCTGGCTGTTCCCAGGCTGTTTTTTCTCTTCATCATGGAATTTTTAATGGCTCTGCTGCCTCTCGGGAGGCATACAAGGAAGAGTACCTCAGGGATCTCTTCCCTTTTTTCACATGCCTATAATTACTCTCCTTTAAGAGCACAAAGCATTTGCTAATCATGTCTTGTCTGTTAAGGTTTCTGCTTGACAATGCAGGCTGTTAAAAGCAAGCAAATAAAGACTTGCATGGACAGACCAAGTGATCCTTCTCCTCTTTCCCCTCTGCCCAGTTGCCTCTCTGGTAGAAGGGAATGGTCTGAACAGAATTATATTTTCTTCTCAAACTCCCTGTATTTGAGAGGATTTTGTAAAGGCTCAAGCCAGAGTATTTGATTTAGATTTCTGTAATTCCATGGCTCTATGAATGTGAAGATGTTATGTAGAGTTGGTTGGTGGAAAGTGATTCTCTTGAGGCAGAGTGAGAATTTCAGAAGCGCCTAGAGCCAATGTTCCCTTTGATTTGGGTTTGAATAGAAGGTAGAATGAAATAGGAAGGTAGAAGATAAATTGTCCCTAATATCATTTACTGTTTGTCTAGATTTGGAAATAGAGTAAGGGATGAAAAACTCAATTGAATGTTCTTACTGGAGGTCATATGAAAAGTGGACGTAAGTGCCCAGTGGGATGGCAAGTAGATTTTGAAGATGGAGTTTTTAAGAATTAGGTTAGAGGGACCTTTGAGCTATGCAGCTGAATCCTCAAAGAAAATCATTTGGCATGTACTCTCAATTAATGTTAACTCTAAATCTAGCATTTAACAGAATTTAGAAGGAAGGTCTCTCACATCTTGCCAGGAACATGGGAACATTTAAAGGGGCAGGTGATCAGCTCCTAGTAACTGCCAGTTGCTCCAAACCCTGGATTTGGTGGTGCTGTTAGAATGAAAAGACTTGGATGTCTCTAATTCTAGTTCTAGCTCTAGAAATATGTATGTGTCTAAGTAAATCTTTTTCTTTCTCTTCTCAATCTGTGCAGAGACCCTGACATTTGTGCTTCTTACCCAAGTGTGTGAAAGTTTAGGGACTGCCTGCAAATGTCAAGCCTTTCCTGAGGTAGCTGAAGGAGTGAATGGGTGTTCAGAATTTCATGCGGTCCCACTTGACCAGGACATTATCCAGTTCATTCTACTCAACCTGTCCACATGTCTTCATCTTCCTGGAAGCTCTGTATGTAAAACTGTCTTTGCTTTCAACTGCTTTAGCCATATGTCTCCCCAGTCCTTCTTAAACTCTTTCTTTTTAGCTGGAGCACTTTCAACTCTTCTTTTGCTAAAACTTTGCTAATATTCCAGTTGAGGATCTGAATTCTTCTGACAGGCATGCAATGAGCAGCAGCTATCAAGTTAGTGTCATATGCAGTTGCCTGAGGCCTAATGCTCCCATTTTGGTGAATCCTAGTTCTCTGGAGTGAAAAATAAATTCCTCTTGGCTTCAGAACTGTGTTTACTTACTTTCCTTTTCTTCCTCTATGAAATATGTTGCCATCATCAAGTTCATGTCTTCATCAGGCTTGGCAGATACTAGGACTGTTTTTAGCACAGGTATGTGATTCAGTACAAAAATATGGATCAAAATGTATGGGAATGCGTCTTCTCTGTTTAGAAGCTTTACTTGGGAAACTAGAAGAAAAGCATGTTCACTTGTTTGTCACACACAGACCTTTAGGAATGGAATTGCTACATCATTACAATGCTTACTTGGGGAACAGACTGCTCCTGAATGAGAGCCTGTGAGGTTCAGATGATTTAAGAAATGAACTGACCTGTTAGTGACTGAAAATGTTCTCTAGAAGCTCTCCAATGAGGCCTTGCAGGGCAGAAGAAGAGACACTCCTATTCAGAGAAAGTATCTGCTATGTGATGTGATAGCAAGAACCATGTGCATGCATGGGAGCTTTGCCTGCAGATTGGATGAGCAACTTGTAGTGATTTACACATGTGATGTGCAGATCAGACTTCGGTGTCCAGCTGCTGTATAGTTTCAAAGAGGAGGAGGAACTCTACTCTCACTATTAATTTTGACCTTTGAAGCTACCATAAACAGCCTCAGGTAACACCTCAGGGCTTAGAAAACGAACCTGTTATTTGGCCTATGTTTGCTGGGAATACAGCATCACAACAACAACAGCTGGGTTGTGTGCAGCTTTAGTAACAGAATCCTTGTTAGAAGGCTGTCTCTAAACATTTGCTTTAACATGAGAATAGCAGCACCTCTTATTTGTRTGTTGGTAGATTTATGGCCGCCTCTCACTTTCACTACACAGTCCAAGTGCTCTGCTTGCAAGGATAGGGTCAGAATAAAGATTGTCAGCAGAGAAACTGGATGATGTGAGGTTACAGTGAGGGATGCACACCTCTAGATGTGTGATGTATGCTCTTCTGCTTCTAAGGGAGCCACAGACTTAAGTGTCACAATTATCTTTGTAGGGTCTTCTCAGAGGCCTCTGCCATGAAAATATGATGTTTTTTCACCTGAGTTTTGGGAACCTGGATATCATTTTACAATCTAGACCTTGTTTTATAGGCTGTGTAGGTTTCAGGGGCCTGGTTGTGTTCAGTCAAGTTCTTTGTGAACTGGTGTCTGTCTGCGCTCTGTATTCTGTCTCCCACAGATTATACTGTTTGCCAATCATAAAACCTACAATTTTCTGTTTTAACTCTGTGGTAGATGTGAAACAGTGGCAAGCTCCTCTGCCCCTATAGCCCAACACGAGTCTCCTTGAACTGTAGGAGCGAGATAGGAGTCCAGTGTATGCAATTGCAGTCTGTTTAATAATAATAAAAAAAAAAAGCCATAGAATAAATATGTGAAAATGGAGGGGCAGGGTGGGAAAGGAAGTGTTACTCAAAATCCTTCTGGCTCATTAGAGGACAGCAATGAATCCCAGCTTTATGCCCAGCAAAGCCTGCTTTCTCCAGTGTGAACTGTATGCCAAATCGAGTGCCTTAAGTAATATGTTAATAATGAAAGATAAATCCATATTTCCTGGATAATTTCTCAACTTGTGATAAAAAAATCATCACTGTCAGAAAGTAACTGTAGGTTTTTTCATATAAAACCATTTTTTCTATATGTATGTAATTTTTCATTCACTAACTTCTGGCAATGAGAGGCTGCAGTGCTTCCTCTGTGTGAGTTGGATATATTGCAGCTATCAGGGTAGCTGCACCTCAGATCCTGCTCTGTCTGCCCAGGTATGTTCTGCTTTTACTCTTCTCAGAGTAGAGTTTCAGTCCCCTCTGGACATTACAGTAGATTTTCACATTGGTCTCTGGTCTCCTGGCAGATCCGAGTGTGATTGAGCGCTGCAACTTTGTCTTTTTTTTTTTTTTAATGATCCACCAGCCCTAGTCCAAAAGTAACCAGACAATTATTTTCCGTCTCTTGTTTGTGCAACAATGAAGAAAGCATAGAAGCCTAGTAGAAAAGAGAGATTGAAAGCCAGTAAGGACAGAGTAAGAACAGTCCCAGTTTCTCAGCTTAGGCCCAACTCTTTCATCCCATAAAGCACTCTGCCTTTGATTTCTTCACAGAAAAGCTTGTGACAATGGACGGATGTGTATTTTATCTCCCCCTTCCTCTCAGCCTCGTTCTATCCTACTTCTGAGTTATTTCTAAACTGTTCAAAAGAATTGTTAAAATCCAGTTTTGGCAGAAAAACTAATTTGTTGCAATCTATCAATGAGATTTTTGCAATTTATAGTTCAGCCTGTTGGTTGCTATAGTGGTATGTTGTAAATACCCATTACCTGGCTTTCTTGATGATGGTATTTCTAGGAGTTTGCTATTAAACTGGATTTCACCAATGTATTYACTTACAATATAGCACCTACGTACTAGTTAGCAATTAGAAATTTAGATTGAAAAGTTTGATAGCTACCAACAATGCGCGTTTCATAAATTGTACCTCAAATCCCCCTGCTCTCCATACCCTAATGAGGTCTGTCATCCTGCATGCATTCTTCTGATCCTCCCTCTCCCAAGGTACACACCACCTGGAGATTCCCTGTATGCAGATTTATGGTGCCTGTAAAGGGCACCAACCACTTGAAACTGACACTTTTACCRCCAGGTCAGTCAGAGCTAGTGAGTAATTAATAGGTTCCTGATTTACTAGCTGAAGTGTGGGTGATCAATAAGGGATAAACCTGAATGAAATACRTGTTACAGGGACAATTTATGACCTCTGAGCCTTGTGTGTTAGAGGCAGGGCAGCTAGACGCAGCATCCTTGCTACAAGTCTCCAGCTGGAGTATGCTTTGGTTTTATTTTCACTACAAGAAGAGATTCTGAGATTCTCTTACTCTGTTTTGATTTTTCTTCTTTTCCCTGTGTAATTGTGTGGCAAGGGTAGATGTGGTTTGAGCATGGAGCTCAGAACCAGGTGCCCTTAATCTAGCTGTTACTTTTGTGAATGGGGACAAATTGCATAAAGTCTCTTGGAAATAATAGTGCATACTTACTTCCTAGTCTTTAGTGATCCTCCACTAAGGATCAACTGGCTAATGTTGGTGTAAGTACATAAAATTAAGAAGTGAACCTTTTTATTATTGCATAATAAAATGAGTTGGATTATTATATATAATTAGGTAGTCATCTAGTTAGTGATCTAATCTTGTATCACTGATGCAAAATACAAAACTGAAGTTACACTTGATTGAGCCTGTCTTTTCCTTGGGTCATGTGTGCCTAGATGTTTCAGAATACATGGTAGAACTGCATTAAAAGAATATATAGCCACTATCATAATCATGTATAAAGGCAGTTTTTAACATACACAGAGGTCACTTACAGGTTAGTCATTTAAGTGCACGAGTACCAGATTTGTATGTGCAGTCTCTAGTTGTGCTGGTATTTCTGAAAACCTTTAGTTCATGTTTTCAGGAGACTTCTGTCTCCAGTTATATTAATGTGCTCCCCAAAATGAAGGATTTGAAAATTAGCCCTCAGTAAAACTTAGTTTCAAAAATTTTAATTTTCTGCTATTCTTTAATGTCAGGTTAAGATAACAGATCTTGCAGACTTCTTGTAGAAGTTTTGAATTTTATTTGACAATACAGAATAGTAGATACTCTGTTTTGCCTTTTCTTTCTTATTTTGTTGCTGTGCATTTGATGCAAGTAAGTACGTAGACCTGGTGGTATTCAAACAACTTACAGTGCTGGGGAATTTTCTGTGCTCCCTAACACTGTCCTTTATAGCTACAACAGCAAACTTTGCTTTTGCATAAATTCAGCTTCTTAAATTGTATGTATTATTAATTTTTTTTAAACAAACACATTGGCAGGGAAATATGAAGCCAAGAACTTTTGTTTTTATCTGTAAAAGATTTGAGCACTTGATAAATGTGTGTGTTAAACTTTCAGAAAAGAACAACTATAGAAATAACCAGCTTTAAAGACACAGAAACATTAAATCACTTAATCTTCAATATTTATATGGTTCCAATCTTTACACCATGTAAACACCTCACAGTCTTTAAGAGATTTTATTTGCACTGTAGTTCTGCATTTTGCACATCAGATCTGATGCAGAGAGAGACAAAGCAACTTGCCAAAGACTTTTTCTGCTATTTTGGACAAAGCAGGGATTTAAACCCAACATCACTGCTAAATTATGCATTCCTATTCATTATGGATTGTGTTTGAGAGGGTTCTCTGGACTCTGCCAACACTGTCTTCTCCGAATTAAACTTCACTTCTTTCTACCTCTGTAATTTGGAGGAATATTCTACTCAATCCAGTCCCCATCATGAAATGTTTCTTCTTAACTGGCAAATGGTTAAACAGAAATGGTCATCATTAGGCTTCAGGCTTAACAGTTGAGCTGACTGGGACAAGTTATGTCTTTCAGCCAGTTTACTAGTGCAGCAAGGCTGTATTATCAAAACCCAGAGTTGACTGTTTTCACTGCACTTTTATAAGGAAATTATCGTTTTGAAGCCACATGAGACAGTTTTGCATTCTGAACTAAATTTATGAACTTATTGTTGTGGTGAAAATAACATGCATGGATATTTGAAATGTACGTACATCCTAAGATGACTCTACACTTCTAAATATGTTCTAAAATAATTTCCTAATAAGAAAGTAAAGGTTGCTTGATTTCTTTAACAGGCAATTTTGCAGATGTTTATAAGGCCTGTATAGAAATAATGGTAGGGCATCTATCATAATCCTGCTTGATCACAACCTTACTTATGCAAAGAGTTACTTTAAAAGTAAATACAAAACCAGATCCTTTAAAAGCTCAGAAATAAGTGTTCTGATTAGTTTGTGTTTGGAAGCTCTAAAAAGAAGTGGGAGCATAGTGGTATGTTAATGAAGAGTTTGAACAAAGCTTACCTGAGAAGCTTTTGATTCATCTTCCCTATGGGAGAAGGGACTGAGGCAGAGAAGGGAGTTGGAGGGTTATTGGCCAGAGTTTTCTCAAGGAAGGTGGTATTGGAACGGATTTTAGATTGTTGTTTTAATTTTCTCTACAGGCAAGCAAATGTACATCTGGGACCACCATGCTCAAGGGATATCAAGAGGAAACGAAAGCCCACTGCAGCCTCCATTTCCAGCCCAACTTCAGGTAGCCTGGATTTATGCTATGTGCATTAAAGTGGTGTCCCAGTGGTGTGGTGTTTTGTTTTTTGATTTTTTTTTTTTTTTTTTAGCTCAACATTCAAGTATTCAAGAAATAGGATTAACAAGCTGGAGAACTTGTCTTCCAACGTAATACTCTTTTTAAAGAGATTTAATGTTTAGGAGGTTTAGGAGCCCAAAATTTCTCTTTAAAATCTTGATATTGATGTTTTCCATGGGAATTTTTAAGTCTTAAGGAGGTTGGGGGACAGTTGGAAGTTAGCACTGTATTAACAGCAGTGCCTTGATTGGAAACTAGTGAAATGCATATGAGAAAGGCAAGTGAATTATGGCTATGAATGTCATGTGTTTTTTGCACAACATCAAAAATTGCCTACAAAACAAATCTTTGGTAATGCAGTCGTGGTAAGTTTGTATAACGTACAGTGCTTCACTCTGCGGTGGGTAATCTATTTCTTCACAAAGTGTTATTTCACTGTTATTAAATTATGCAGTACCTGGTAATAAGGAGGTGATCAGTGTACTCAGTGTGTTCCTTCCATTCAGGGCTGAGGTCAGCTGGTGGTATGGTGCCCTTTTCAGGGAGATCTCTAGACACTTTCATAGATGCAGAAGTCTGGCAATTCTTGTATGATCACTGAGTGAGGAGACTTACTCCCCTGGAGTCATTTTACTGTTCAGGGTGAAATTAGTTGTTTTTTTTCTCTTTCTTGCTTTAGGAGTGTAATGGTTAAAATGCTGGTTTCTTTTACTATGGGTTATATCTGGAAAGTGATTGATTAGTCGTCCAAATCTGGAAAAGTATAAATCTGCAGCACAAAGAGGGTTTTAGGAGGGTTTAGGAGGGTTTTTCTGGCCTCCCACCCAAACCCACTTCTGGAAACATTCTACTTATGGTCAAATGACCCATGTTCTTCCAGCTAGCTCATTAACAAACTATTGTTGTAATCCAGTAATGAGAAGGTAGGTGAGTTGATGAGAAAAGCAGTGATGTGAAAAGAGTGCGGAAGGCCAAAAGACCTGGTGATGAAAAGGAGGAGTGAAATTTGGATCTCTTCATTGAGCTAGTGGGGAGACAGGAGAATAATGAAATAAGGAAGAAAGTTGTGCTGTCCCTCCAGAGATAGTACAGATCTCCCACAGATCAGAGTTATGGATTATTCGAATGGTTCTGTGGGGTTTCTTGTGTTTTTTTTTTTTTTTTAACAACAAAAAACCCCATTAAGTTAATAATCTGTTCTTCAGCAGAAGTGTTATTTTGTTATTGACTGACTGATTTAGGATACTCTTTCCTAACTTTTGAGTATCCCATGCTAGGGTATTCAAACTTCTGCAGTGAAAGGGTTAGTAAAGTTGTGTATCGGTAGCCACAGATCCTCAGTTCCAGGGTACTGGGTTTTCTTGGTGTGAATGCTAGTGTCTCATTGTCTCCTATTATGTGTCCTTTTATTTCTTGTTCAGAATGTAATTTTTGTAGTGCATTGCTAATCACTTTCTATTTCTATGCCTCTAAGTGTCAAAATATTATCTAAATTGTACTTAACTGACTAGGCAAATTGTAAAGTGAGCACTTTTTGAAGAGGTGAATCTGCCTCTGGAGTGGAACTCAAGAGTTGGAAAGTAGCGCAGAGGCCTGAAAGTGTTTTGGGGAGGAAGGGGAGGGGGAAATAGAATATGTGTTACAAATGTAATACATATTTGTAATTAAAATCAGAGTGTAGTGACTGGATTCTGGACGGAATGCTTGTGCATCAACTTATGGCAAAAGTTCTGCAATGTCTTTAATGGTGAGAAATGCTATCTTTGCCTAAGGTCCCGCTTTGAAATGTTCCCAGCAGTGTAACACCTATGGGTGGTGTTTGCTACAATACTGACTTGCAAAAAGAAAATTCTGTGATTGGATAAAGGAAGCTGTGTCCTAGCTGACTTCCTACAGCAATCTCTTAATCCAAGTGCAGCCTGGGCATGCTACTTGGAAACTTGTGAAATCTGATACTATTTTCATCAAAGGTGATCTGACTGTAGAATTACAAACTGCTAAAGAAATACACAGGACTATGCTGCAGCACTGTAGAATTAACAGAAGCCTTTTCTGCTTGTTAGACATTGGTGAGACAGATGTAGATGCATGCAAGGGAGAAAATCTATGAGTCACTATACTGAGGTTCCCCTGTTCCCGGGAACCATGGCAGCCTCGTTTTCTCACTACAGAGGCAGCTTCTGTTTATAGAATCTTTTTTCTTCTGCAAAAATTGAAACACTGGGGTGAATCAGAATTCCCCATGCCTGTGACGGCATACATGTGCGTATATAGTGCTAGATTTCTTCTCCTTTATTAAATAGCTCCTTAGCTGAGTCCAACTGCTCTCGTCTCACTTGTTGACCAGGTCCTGCTTCAGTGATCTCCTTTTTTGCAACCTGAGTGCCCCAAGGAGGTGAAGGACACAGCCTGAGCTGGCTCCATCAGTCAGCAGAACAAATGGGCTTGCTCTGCCGAACATCGGGCCATCTCGGATTCCACCTCTTTTATAGAGATGAGTGATGAAGAGGGTTTCGTTCCGCTTTGCCGCTGTATTAATACACATCAGGGGCCAGCTCCCGGCACTAAATCACGCTACTGCATACATCTGTTATCGGACTCCTCACCAGTGTGATGAACAAGACTGCAGATAGAAGCTTCCTCGTGTCATTCTTTATAGGATTTTCCTAAAAGAATAAATAGCTCAAATCTCTGCCAACACTCTCCCCTGTCATTGTGATGAATTTAGCTTCTTTCTTAAACATGCAGCTACAAATCTTCCCCTGTCGTGCCCCCCCCCCTTGCTTTACTCTCCCCATCCACAGAAAGTTTTGAGCTGAATTTGGCTGAAATCAGAAGATGCTTTAAAAAAAAAAAACAAAAAAACCAACCCAACTGTGAGATGTGAATGCTAGCTCCCTTTTAGTTGCAGGAATGAGAGAAAGGAGCTGGAGTTATGTTTATTTGGGACCCAAGCAAACTAGTTTGTCCCATGTCTTCCCACATCCTTTCATGTCAGTAGTTATGGGTTCTGATAGAGCATTTTTTGTCAGAGACCCTTGTATGATCGTCAAGATGCATGTGCTACTCTAGCAGAAGTGCCTGGGTCTCTATTGTATTGTTATAGCATTACGCTTCTGCAATTAGTGCTAACCTTTGAGGCTAATTGGCCTAAATGCCAAAACTGAGATGATTGTTGTTGGAGAGTAGCATTTTGGGTAAAATGTCTGGCTGTTGAGAGCAACAAAGAATGGGTAGAAAATTCAGAAGGGGACATTTGTGCTTTAGGAAGTGACTGTCATTTTAAGAAATGAGTTGAGCACAGCTACGCAAATGTTGAGAGAGATGGAAAGCACTGGCTCTTATTTTCAAAGCTAGATGGTTTTGCAGTGTGCAAGCCCTAAAGCATGAAGTTTTCACCAGGTAAGAAACAAAAATCTGACTGGTGCAAATTGGCAATAGAATGAGGAGAACTTGAGCAAGTAAGACTGGCTGTACTTGGTTAAACCAACTTCATTCAACTTGGTGACTAACAGCCAGTGCCTAGGGAAGAGGAAAGTATGTGGTGATACAGGTCCCTCTAGCTTTTAGTGATCTATAACTTAGGTGCTTCTTAAGGCATAGGTGGTGTCATTGTGTTTAATAGTCTTCATTTCAGTGCAGTATATTTGGAATAATGTCCCAAGTGGCATAGTGGAGCTTGTCTGACAAATACTAGGTAAAACTTTATTTACACCTATGTAGTTGTTTTCTGGATTGAAAGTGATCTGATTGTCATTAATATTTTTAATGTTTACATGGTCCAGTCACCTATGTATGTAGCACAGCACATGGTAACTAGCATCCTATTCAGGTACTACAGTGATGAGTCTGGAGTAAAAATCTGCATAAATAGATTTTGTTTATCTTGGCCTGCATTCATACCTGGCTCATGGAAAATAATAATTTCTAAAAGGTGCCATTTTGGCAGCTTCTGGAAACTGCTGGCCTCTTATCAGAGAATAGTCTGATGAGTAGTAGCAGCTTGGTGAATTTTCTCCCTCCTGTTTCTTCCTAATGCAGTCAGTCTGTCGTGATAGTACCTAGTAGCAAGAAGCCTGTTTAGTCTTTTTTTTTTTTTTTAATGAGCAAAGATGGAGAGGCTGAGTCTAGATGCTGTTAGTGAGGGTCCTTATTGTAGTATTGGTGGTGGTTATTAATTAATGGACAAACCTATAACAGGGACTTTGACTGACTTTTTTTTTCATGTTTCACATGGCCTTCAGATGGAGGGAACTGGTGGCCTAGAGATGAAATATGCCGTTATCAGCCGTGTTGTTGTGGCTGTATGGCAATGACTCCACTGTTTTGGATGTGCAGGAGCAGAATTGCTAGGGTTTCAGGTCAACTGAGCCAGTAACCTAAAACATTGATACCAGCATTGTATTTAAACTTCCTAGCAATAAGACCTCTAGTTAAGGCTTGTTTTGTCCTCTTTATCCCTCATTCGTTGCAGAGCAGTAGAGGCAACTCGTAATGAAAAGACACAAACGACTATTATCTGTTGTGAGAATACAATGAAAACGAGGTGTGTTTGGTACCGAAGCAATTATGTGTTCAAAAAAATTCTGGTTGCTCCAAGACTCCTGCAGCAATTACTGACTCTGTTTTTTTCAACCCATTTTTATCCTGCCCTACTCTGCTAATGACTTACTGATTCAGGATAGTGAGAATGGGATGTAAACTATCTTATCTCTAGGTTACTGACAATCCTTCTGGAAATTTGGGTGGCTGTTGGGTTGAGCTATTGATCTGCAAATTGTTCTTGCTAATTATAGCCTGTCCTATTTTGGAGCAGTGGATTCCATTCTCCACTGAGAATGGATTCCAACCTAGTTTGGTAGGTAGCTTCATGTTATAATATGCTGATTTATCATATTGGATATATGTTGACGTTCATGGTACTGTCTGTACTAGATGAAGAGGAAAGCTATATTTTCCTCTTTAACTGAGTTCTGCGACCTGAAATTTGGCAAGCTCCCAGAAGCTTTGGAATTCTTGGATAGAAGATTATTTGAGCCTTGGGTGGGGAGGTCAAGTTATTGTCTATTAAATTATTACAAATTTATTCATTTTTAACTATGGGACAGCTAAAGTTCTTGATTTTCAACAGGAACTTTGACTAAGGAAACTAGTTTGTGGACTGGGAATTTGGAGTTCTGAATGTGGGAATCGTCAGGGCAAGGATGCTAAAGCTATCAAGAATCTATATTTCAAAGAAATTTGTGCGGGGGTGATAGTGGTGGGAAAAGTGCAGGAACTCARTAAATAACACTTTCATATAAGAAATGAGACATGAGGACTGTAGCTGACAATTACATTACTGCAATCTTATAAGGAGGTTGCCATGAGGTCACTAATTCTAATTCTTTTCTTTTGCTCTTTCCTACTCCCTTCCTCTCTTCCCCCTGTCTTCCAATTTTGTATTCCAGCAACTTTATCTGTCCACATGGATGCTGCAGACTCAGACCTACCAGCAACACTATYCCCAAGATCCCAGAGCCCTGAGTGGACAGGGAAAACACCAGCAGCTGAAAAAGCCATTGTTGCTTCCTCCACTAACTTTTTCAAAATGCCACCAGAGAAGAGCCCTGGCTACAGCTAAAAGGAAACATTACAACTCATAAAARCTTATTGGATTTTGGAAGTGTTGGACTCTGTATGTCTCCACCAAACATCTTGTTTGGCAGTAGCGATATCTTCAGTATTGGTATGTGATGCGTGCCATCATCCAGACTGATCTGCGTGCCCACATACCTAAATCATGTTTGTGAATCTGTGTTTAAAGAAAGGTAATCAGTGGTGTTGGGACTGCAGTGGCTTTTTAAAATGTTCTTGCTATTGCTGTGAATATTTATTATGCATTCATCTCTTTCCCTGATGCCAGCTCATATGTGCTGGGTCACGTACAGAATCTTCTGGTTTTTCAGATCTTCATCTTAGGTCACCCCATGGACATGTTGCTTGTTTGCTGTCTGCAGTGTTTTTCAGGTGAAAGTCCCACTGCAGCTATAGGAAGGCAAATGTCTTCCCCCAGCTCCTTTCTCAGGCCGCAGGAATTCTTGGCTGGGGGATGAGGAGGGAATGCAAATGGGTTGAAACACGGAACCTAAATTCTGTATTAACTGAGTGTCATCAGGCTGCGTGCTAGTGGATTCGACTCATGTTGCTTTTAGAGAAGCAAATGTGATGCTTGTCCATTCGGGAGTTGCCATTGGCTCACTGGCAGCATGGCCCATTATGGCTTTTCCTTCTCCCTTGTTCTGAGTGTCTTTAGTCTTGCTTGTGTGTTGCATGTTCTTTCCTGAATCTCCTACTGGATAAGGAGTTGGGAGAACTACTTGGACATAAATGTGCAAGCTGGTGTCATGGAGAGGAACTTGATCCCTTGAAYATCTTTGGAGTATGAGAGAGGAGATGCAAAGCTTCTATTCCTCGGTGTATAACTTCAGAAGTGACTGTCAGTGTATCCCAGGACACTTGCTGTTGAAGTTRACGTACCACCAAACAAAAAAAGTTAAAATATCACCTGAGTTCAGAACATTCTGGGTACTGATCAGACCACTTCTGTCTTATTTTCTCCCTCCCTTCAAAAAGTGTTGTCCAGTTGTATCTCCTGGAGGTGTCTCCACTACTGATGACTATGCTTCACCCTGCAGCATACAGAGAAGAGTCTCTTCTCTCCATAATCCTTCCCCTTGGCCCCCTGTTACCTTTTGTGTTGCAGAATATATGGAAAGTGATTTCTCCCCCTTTTCCTGTATACCTGATCACACTCTCCTTATTTTTCTTGAATGACTGTCTGAAGCTTATATTGGGCTACATTTTTTAGACTATGTACCTGCATAGCATGTGTCAAGGGGCCGGTGGCCTCACTGGTTCTTAAATCTTTTAAAAACAGGAGGCATTGTATACACAGAGCTCTTTTGCTTTCCTCTCTGGGTGGAGCTTTCAGACAGGATCATTTAAGCATGTGAAATTCACTTTGAATGTGGAGGTGCAGTTAGCACTCTTAAGTAGATAACAGATTTTGCATGTTTTTAGTGGTTTTGCAATGCTCTGCTCTCACTTACTTATAAATCAAGTAGCTGAGAGACAGATTTGATTGTGAGCATATAAGGCAGTGTTTTATTTTTAATTGTGTTAAAATGTTAAATGACCATAACATACACAAAACAAAAAATGAATGACTCGGTCTAAATCATGATTGACAAATACAGTTATATATTGCTGTCCGTGTCTTATCCCCTAATACCTACTTATTCTTGGGGAGAGATCCAAATTGGATTTACATTTCGCAGCCCAAGCAAACTGTCAGATCTGCCCATGTAAATCCCTCTCAAAACCTTTTTTTTTTTTTTTGGGGGGGGGGAGGGGATACATTTTAGAACAGGGAAATCCTTTTTACCTTGCTAAAGGAGTACAGAGGTCAGTTTGGATTACAGGACAAGCTGTGAGGGTTTTATGGAGAGAGGAGTATTCCTGTTTTTAATAGTCATTGAGTTTTATTTTCTATAGCACTTGACTCAATGGTGCTTAAGATGTAGTACAGGAAGTCTCAGCACTGGAGGGCCTGTAATCTAGAACATATAAAGAGAAGGTAAACCTGAAGAGTAGTAGCTTGACTGTCTAGTACTTGTGAGCACACTGAAGGGACAACAGGGGTTCTCCTGATAACCTGCTGATAAATTTTAGGTTTGGAACCCTTGTAATGAACTTGCAGGCTCTTTCACTGACAGGCAATGTCTTCCATAACTTGGCTTGGTTTGAATCTATTCAACAGGCTCATTCCTATTGCTAAGCAGTTCTTAGACTTTCATAAGAAAGGTGTTTCGGTTATTAGGGTATCAGCAGCCTTCATCTCATCCTTGGGAAGGGGGTCACCAGACTTCACATAATTTTTCTCTAAGGGCAGGGAAAGATAATTTATCAGATTTTCCTATTGAGGTCAGTAGCACTGTTCATCTGATTAAGCCCTTACTTAGGTCGTAAGCTCCTAGGAGGTCTTCCTTGCCTTTAAAGATTGAACATACCTGTGGAGTAACTGTAGCAGGCCTTGTCTTTATAAGTCATACTTCCTGCCATGGAAACTTCCTGGAAGTGCCAAGAGACTCAAATTTTTTTAGCTGCCCTATCTTTCCTATTTCTAGTTTAGAATCCATTTACAGGTCAGTCAGGCTCTGGACCAAATTCGATTCTCCTGAGTGCCTGAGAAGCTAAATGAGTCACATGTCATGTCCTATCTTGTTATTCCAGGGGCATTTATGTAAATTCTTCTTCAGACTTCAGTAAGTTGATTCAGATTTAAATATCTGTAGCGTTCTTGTGAACTGGGTGCGTTGTATTGTTTCTTTTCCTCTAAGGAAGGTTCTCTTTCCTTTCTCGCCCTTAGCTATGCAGCCGATTTAATGCTTCCATTTCTTGTCCTGCTCTCATTGAGATGAGTGGTACTTATATAATGCAATAAGGAGGAAGAGATGAAGGAAATCTGGAAGTGAATACCAGTAAAAATAAATGAATAAGGCATCTTTTTGCATGATAAATACTACTTCAAAGGCTGCAGGAGAAGGCCTGAGTCCGAGAATTGGAGTTAAGTTCCTTTATGAGAACCACTAGGATGGAATCAATTGTACCAGTGGAATTTTTTTTTTATCAGCAGTGTGACCTCCAGCTGGGAATAATGTAGTTCACTTTTTATGCGTGTACATACCTGTATGAATCATCTTCATAGAAAAGTAACTGCAAGCATGCTGGAATTCCTGCCAGCAACTTTTTGGTGAAAAATAGCCTTTATAATAGACATAATGCTTTCAGTTGATCTTTAAGTCAAGTGGTAACCTGGAGAAAGAGGAAACTCAGTGTAACCACTGAGAGCAGAGATAACTACAGTTTGGAGGAAGCAAACTCATTGCAGCTTGCAACTGTTCTTCTTGTGTTGGGGGGGGGAGAGAGGGGCTATAACTGGATACAGTACTCCAGATGTGATCTCAAGATTATTGAATAGAAGGAATTGATAACTTCTCTTGACTTGCTAGCTATGCTTCTACTAAAATAGTCCAGTATGTAGTTATTGCTGCAAAGGTACTCAGCTCACTCTTATTCCGCTTCTTGCCCACCAGGATCCCCAAAGTTTTTTTGCAGGTATATTTCTTATTGACTTGGTCTTCAGCCTACAGGGTTAGTCTGTTCCAGGTGGAAGAATCTTCATCTACCTTTGTTGAACTTCATGAGGTTTCTGTCTGCTCATTCTTCCAACCTGTCAAGGCCCCTCCAAATGGTTCTGCTACCCTCCAGCATATCAGCTGCTCCCCCCAATATGCCATCATTTGTGATCTTGTTGARAGTATATTCTTTCCCTTGTCCAGGTCATTAATGAAGACATTAAACAGTATTGATTCAGTATTGACCTCTGAGGCAYGCCTCCCAAAACTGGCCATCAACTAGATTTCAAACCCTTGATCACTATGCTTTGAACCTGATGGACCTTGTAGTTCCTGCATTCAGTCCATAGCTTCCCAATTTGACTACAAGGGTGCTGTGAGAGACTGTCAAAAACTGTGCTGAAATCAAGGTAAATGCCATCCACTGCCCTCCATTCATCCACAGAGCCTGTCATCTCATTGTAAAAGGCAGGCAGATTCACAGGCATGATTTCCTGTTGATAACTCTGTGCTGGCTGTTCCCAGTCACCTTCTTGTCCTTCAGATTTCTGGAAATGGCTTCCAGGAGAACTTGCTCCATAATCAAGAGGTACTGAGGTAAGGCTGACTAGTCTGTCATTCCCCAGATCCTCCTTCTTGCTTTTTGAGAAGATGATTTTTTTTTTCTTCCCCAAGTTATTGGAGACCTCCTGCAATTGCCATGATTTCTCAAAGATGATAGAGACCAGTCTCATAATGGCATCCTTTTGTGAACAGGGCTTCATTTATGTACAGGGAAAAGGTGGATATCCAGTGGAAGGGAAAACTGCGGATGGGAGGAGCATGTTTAGTACTTGTTCTTTGCACATTTCCATTAGCTCCTATGGGCTCTAGTGAAGCTTCGGGTCCAGTTTGATACGCACTGGAGAGGTGCAAATAAAAAGAACATAGTTTCTGGCCTGAAGGATTTATGATTTTAAGATAAGGCGCAATAAAGAGCGAAGAAAGCAGGAAAACAGTAGTTGGAGAGAAACTCATGAGAAGCTGGGACTAATGCTAATGAATGATAGATTAGCTTCATGATTGTGGTATGCAGAGGTGTATCTTGCCAGCGTTCCTGAATAGTGACATTGAGATGGTTAGTGCTGTCCTTCAAGCTGTAGAAGCTTATGCTGTTCCTTTCTGGACATTGCAGACAGCTGCTTTGAGGTGAAAAGGGAAATTGGCAGCACAGCAGCAAAAAAAGTGTGACTATGCCTTTATATTTTGACCCCCTTCCCATTGAAGAATGAAGATGCTATAAAAAAAAAAAGTATGTGCATGAAAACTGAAAAGGAATCGCATACAGTGGAGAACTTTGTCTTGAGGAACAGCTTCCCTATCCAGAGAACATTTCAGTGATGCAATAATGAAGGCTGCTACCAGTAATTTATTTAGAAAATACATTGTAATAGACAAAATATATTATAGGAGACTATCAAAGGTAGAGGACAGATTCCTTCTATTTTTACTGTGCTACTGCATTACTGTATCTTTGTCCTTTGCATTCTAGACCAGTTTATCTGCTTGTTGTTGGAGACATCCTATTCTTATACCATAAAGTATGGAAAAATACTTTACAGTGATGCTTCTTAGGGGATGAAGCATAAGGGTGCACTAGATAATCTTGTTTTGCCTCCTGTATTGTATAGGCCATTAACTTTTACCCAACACAAGGATAGAACTCAGCACAGAGAGAGAACATGGTGACTTAATTACACTAAAGCATCTCATTCTTTAAGATACTACACTGTGGCATAGGCAAGTTCAGGCAGACTAAACAGTCACCAGTGCTTGGACACCCATGCATGGCTGGTCCTCAGTCAGGTGACACACAGACTCATGTTGCAGAGACAGAGGGAAGCCTCAACCTCCTTCTCAACTTGATCACAAATAAAATTCCTTCCCAACTGCAAGCCTTGCTGTTAGTGTGGCTCCAGCCAGTTCAGAAAGKTGTGTAATCTGGCATATTAGAAAAATAGAATCCTTGTACCAACTCAAAGCATGGGTCAAAGCAGAAAGTAGAGACTAGTACAGCTGTTATATCAAAGAAAAACCCCAAATAAAAAACCCACATATATGTAAGATAATAGTCAGAAAAAATATTGACCCCTGCAAGCGTGACCCAGAATATTTGTTGTCTTAAAGCAGAACTGCCAGTATTATGAGGATGATCAGGGTTTCACAGCGCTGTCCTGTTTTCCCTGTAACCTCTGAAGGAATGGGATGAGCAACATAAGAAAGGCTGTACTGGGTCAGACCAAAGGTCTTTCTAGCTCAGTATTCTGTCTCTGATAGACCAGCATTGGGTGCCTAGGGAGTATTGTAAGAAAAAGATTTGCAAAAGATTTAAAAAGATTTATAAATTAATTCTTCAAGGCTGGAGAGAACTTTTGTGAACATTTTAGCTATAGTATTTATCCTGCAACTGGATTTAATCATATTCCTAGAAGGAGATCTAATCTGACTTTTAAAAACTTCAAACAAGAATTAGCTCATCTTTCTTGGTAATCTGTTTTGTTATTAGATTACCCTCTTTATTAGAAAATTTTATCTTCTCTCAGAATAGATTTTGCCTAACACTACCATCCAGCCATTGTTTCTTGCTATGCTTTTTTCCAGCAAGTCCTGTGTAATCCAGTAACCCATATAAGTCATTTTGCATAAGCTTCACATTATAAAGCTGGTCATTCAACCTTTAGCTATGTTACTACATGAAAGTCCCCAGTATCCCACATCCATCTGCATTTATTTCTAGTGTCTACACTTACAGTATTTACAGAAACAAGAACAATTCCCTATTGCTGTTTGATCTTCACATAATATAAACACCATGTTAGCCCTTGCTGCCCTAACACTGCTAAAACAGTGCTGTAAATGTTGCGTTCAGACAGTTGATTCAGAATCTAAAGTTTCTATCACTGCTTTTCAATGCACAGACTCCTAGAATGTAAGGCATTCTTTATCCCARAATGCATTGTGTTTCCTTTAGCTGTATTACAGTGCAATTTTGTACTGACAGTTCTTACAATTCAGATCACTTCAGAGTTCCATCTGTTTAGTTTTTGTCAGGAGAGAATCAGAGATAGCTTGACTGTGTAGTAGGAGGTCCTTTATGGGAGTGGAAATACTAGGTAAATAAAGGGTCTCTAGAGCAGATGAGCATAAAAATGATCTGGAAGCTAAAGTCAGATGAATTCAAGTTAGAAATAAGGCATGAATTTTTAACAGTGAGGACTGATTAATTGTTGGAACAAAGTATTGTGGGAAGTGGTAGCTTCTGTGCATCTTCAGGCTTTGATTTGAAGACATCAGTGCCTTTCTGGAAGAAATGTTACAGCCAAATATGAACCATTGAAATAAATAGAGGCATCTAAAAGATATTGAATAGTCAGTTTTATGGCGAAGGTCAGTCTACATGAAATGATAGTTGTTTCAGGTTTAGAACTGCAGAGGAAAAAGCAGACTTTTTCCATTGTGTTAAGGAGGAAGTCTGTTGAAAAATGGAAATGTGTTGGCAAACGGAGGAAAAAAATCATGATGGTGGAAGTTTGACGGTGTTACCAAAAAGTTTGTCATGAAATTTGCATGAGAAGGTGAGGAGAGAAAGGATTTACCTGTACAAACTGAAATTAGGCAGCACTTCTGCACGCTTGTTTAATTCTGGTGTAATGATATTTGATGGTGCAATCTTGAGACAAACCATGGTCACTCACTTGAAGGTTCTCCTTGGTGAGGATTCCCCCATTCTTACCATGCTGGCTGTTAGCCACCATGTGCATGCTCAGCTTGAGGAGCTGTCTTAGTTCCTTCGCTCAGGCTTATGGACTGCCTGCACATTGCGCTGGAATCAAAACAGGCAGAGGAGTGGATCTGTGCGCTTATCACCTGGACAGGACTCTTGCCAAAAAAGTATGTAACATCTGTCTCTTACTCACCGTAGTGATTGTTCCTGCTTCTCTCTCTAATGACATAAAGGCCACCCTGTAGAAATGCCCCATGGTGGCCTGTAGCCTCTGCTGTGACACAGAAGAAGCAGATGGTAGGTTCCTCCCTGTGGAAGAGCTCTTCTGCACTCATCCAAGAGGAGATGATGTGACTGCAGAGAGTGCTCTTCTCCTGGCAGTATGTTCTCTAATATTAGAGACCAATGACCTTGGAGAGTTCAGCTTTAAAATGCATCAGACTGTATCTCTCTGTTTCAAAATAAATGTAAAATTTCAGTGATGGAACAGTGCCATATTTGAGCTGTTGCTTCAAATCTCAAGCCCTGTATATTGACATCTAGTGCTAGCATTTGGTTTTGTTGCCTAGAATGGTGTATGTGAGTCCTCACTGCTGGAAGCTCTTCTAAGAGTGCTGTGAACTGAAACTCATCTGGGCTGACCAGATCCCCTGGGCACTGCTGAAGCCTTGGAATTTTCTCAAGTTTGGTAACACCAGCCAGTTAGCCAAAGCAACCATTAGTTTCATTCTAGGCTTTCCTCCTTCTGTCCCAGGCAGCTTATCTAGAGATAGCACATGAACAGGTCTACTCTTCAAAAACTTTAAAGAGCCACACTGTACATGTCACAAATATTTTATGTAGTCCTAAGACTTAACTGTTTAAAAGGGCTTGGATTCTGGATTCTTAGGACTATTTTTGGGGTAACTTGTAAATAAGGAAGATTCTTGCTTGTATTCCTTTGTCTTAAACATGACATGTATTCTCTGAATGAGACTCTTGTAGAATCTTTGTTCTGAATATAGAAACTGGAAATAAAAGCAATATATGAAATAGATGTTTTATGTGATGTAAAGCAAACTGAACAGAGTGAGAGAGGGGAAGGTTCAGTGACATCAAAGTGAATTACGGTATTGGAACATCCATAATGCACATGCTTCCTTGACTGTTTCCTTAAATTAAATTGTAACCTAAAGGTCGATAGGAAGTTACTGTGCTTTTCTTCCTTTGAATGCAAACTTCAGAGTGAAGGGTTTGAGGTAGTTTATCATGTCTATTCTGTGTTTTTGCAGTGACCTTGTTTGTTTCCCAGTTTGTCATGACTTCATCTCTTGACTATTGTAATGCTCCCTGTCTGGAATTTGAAACAATTCCAGAGTTTCTCAAGTAACCTTTCACTTCAGAGTAACCTTTTGTCCAACTCACGACTTTTGGATCTGCCCAGTTTCAAAAGGGACTTCCTTTAAGCAAGCGGGTCAGTCTTAATTGACATTTTGATGGTTATCTACTCATTTTGCCAGCTCTAACATGCCTTTAAGACTAATTGGCAACATTTTAACATTGGAGGCGGTGGCTTCAAAGATCAAATGGGCAGTGGACTTGGAATTTTTCTCTTGTGTTTATCTGTGTCTCAAAGTTGATAGTAATGCATATTCGTAAAAGGAGCAAAACAGAGCTCCCTCTGCATTACTTGTTCCCAGTGATAAACTGTGCAAACTTTGTCCCCAAGTTAATTCAACACTTTTAAATAAAAGATCAAGATCCTCTGGAAATTGCTTCAAGTTCTCAATATTATATTTGGGKTTTTTTCCCCCAATTTTTAATAGTGGTGATTTTTTTTTTTTCTCTTTCATCTGCAAGCTGCATCTCTGGGAAGTGGGAAGTGTTCCTTGTGAAATGTGCTGATTTTCACTGGGAGCAAGGAGGAAAGAGTTCTTAATGATAAATTTTCTTATGGGCATTGCCCTGACTATGGACAACAGTCAAAAAAAAATACTGTCAGACATCTACAAATCATTATGAGCTAGTTCAGTCTTCCAACTACCTGCATTCGTTTCTGAACAACGAAGTGTTTCGTTTGACAGTGGAAGGCATTTCTTTCAAAAAGCTGAATGGCTGTTGTTCTCATATCCTTAGCTTTACACCCAGGGACTGAGAATGTTCTCAGTTCAGTTTGAATAGTTGGTGGCAAATCCAGTAGCAGGGCTGGCTGTAGGGTCCTACCCAAATGGTGGCTTTATCTATTTCTGATGTTTTTCAGACCATGTTTGCTTCCAGCTCAGAGGATCAGCTGAAACCACAAGTGAATACAAGTAGACTTGCTACCGACTAATGGAGGATTTCACACATCTAAATATGTGGTATTTCAAATCCAGTGGTACAAGATTGCTCCTGAAGTCAAGCAATTTTCCAGTGAGGGCAGATATTAGATAATACTTTCTTAAATGAAAAGTAGTACAGTGTTTCAAAATGTTAAATGACATTCTTTTCATTCACTCCTAGTGGGGAGCAACAGGGAGATATCTAAAGATGAGAACAGGAGCAGATCTTTGTAAGGTGCTGCTACCATTAGGAAGATAAAATGCATGGATTTTTGCAAAATGTGCATTTAAAATTGCATCATAAACCATTAATTATTAATGGAAAAGTTCTAGTCAGAAGAATCTTATTTTGAGAAGTGTCAGCTGCTTCCTCCGAGCCTATCTGCTTCAACAGCAATAATGAACTAGTGGTTCTGCTAAATTGATGCTGGCGCTGGCACCAATGTTTTTCAAGTAGTTTTGACATCAGCTACCTGAAGGTTTCACCAGCATTGCCCTAGGACTTCTCCTCATCCTGCTTTACCACATACTTTGCAAGTGTTTGGACTCATCCCACCCTCCTGTGGGGAGCCATCCAGTCCCCTTCTGACAAAGCCAGAAGTGAAGATGCTTCTAATGCCATGTTCTGTATGGTGAGTGAAAGAAGTGCAGTGATTTCTTTCCTGGCTGTGCGGATTGTCACAAAAGGAGCCTATAGAAACAACAGCAGCAAGGTGAGCTTTCACGAGCCTTTTCTGCCTTGCTGGTCCTTTCAGGTGCTGTGGAGACAGTGGGGAGTAGGAGTGTGGAGTGCAGGAGCTGAAGCCTGGGACGGGGCCAGGGACCGCAAGGCTCTGCCAATGTTCTGCACTTGGGCAGTGCAGGGGCTCAGGGTGCAGGAGCCCCTTCACCCCTCAGAGCAGCACCCAGCTGCCCATGACTGTCATGGGGCACGTGGCATTTAGCACCCTCCTAACCACATAAGTAGGGTTGCTGCACAACCCCAAGCCACAGGTTTTCTGGCCTCCATTTATTTAGATGTTCAAGCAAGTACCTTAAAAATAATAAAAATTGTGTGAAATCAGTGCTGTCGTGATACAAAAGGCTGCAATTCAGGTGGCTGTCATCCAGCACCCTTCTGCATGAACAGTACAATATAGTCAAGCAGTTGCTTGGTTTGTTTATACCTGTCTATCTATCTATCTGTACACACACATTATATATATGGTGTGTGTGTTGTGTGTATACACACACACATTTTATATATATATATATATATATATGTTTATATATTTCTCACCCCCACAGGGTCCCTGCATCACTCAGTGTAGGAGAGCTGAGTTTTGCTGAATGTACAGTTACTTGGGTTTGTTTTTTTTTTACCTCACTTAGGCTGACTTCAAGCTTTATTTACTGCACAGCATCCAAACTATAATCTGAAGAGGGAAGAAGTAATTTCCTTGTTAGTGTCTTCAGAGTCCCTCCTGCTGTGATAGCTTAGAAAGTTAATGAATGTATTTATGCACTGAGAATTTGGATGTTATTGAGACCCTTATTTTATAGATAGGGAATTTAAGTCAGTATGATTAAAGCAAAAACTAGGAATTGTGTCTGAATTTGGGGGTCAAAGATGAGATACCCAGGGACTGGCAGTTTGAAGTGGCTTACTTTGAGGCCTTTTGTAGGTTCAAATGGTATTTCCTACCAATTTCAGTAGCAGCTATGAGTGCTCAGAGCTTCTACAAACCCAGCCACAATGTATCAATGCGGTGAGGAGCTCTGTGGTCATTGCTGAAGTCTCTCTGGCTTCTCAGGCATCACAGAGAAGACAACAGACAGGCAGTTCTCCAGGGCTTGTGGTCACTTGCTTTCATCTCAAGACCTTTGTGTTGGCAGTTTCCTGCTTTGTTCTTTCTGTCTTTAGCAACAAATGAGTTGGATTCAATCTTCTTCAGCTTTCACCTGCCTGGAGATGTGTGTTCTGTGCTCTGGATGAAGCTGGAGTCTCACAGAATATTAACAATGTGATCGCTTGGTTTGACGTTATTGTAATGTTCATGCAGAGGGACAAATTAGGATGACAGTTTGTTTTTTCCACTCTTGAGTACTTGTATCTGCAACCACTGTGTGTGTGTCTTGCATATGATTTATTTATTTTTAAGCTAGTATTTTTGGTATGTATTCACTTTCTGTGTTGGGGTTTCCTTGTGGGGTATTTTAGCTTCCCAAAATACTCTTTCTCTCTGAGAATCTCTGAACTTCCTGGACTTCAAAGGAATTGAAGTAGAAGAGCAATCAAAATGCGTAGTATCAGAGAGGATCTGCTGTGAAATAGCTTGTCTGCTGCAACTCAGGAACGAGCAATAGGTGGGTGAAAATTGAGCACTTACAYGTTATATACTTTTACCTGAACAGCATAGGACAATATGAATATTGACTCATATCTTGCACTGACATTTCAAGTGTTGTCCTCYGATTCTCTTCCCTAAACACCAAAGCAATGACTATACAGACCGCAGTGCAGAATATCTAGCTGTTATTTAACAAATGATAGGCTGCCTGTCAGTGCCCAGTTCGGCAGGGTTAAAATATCGGAAGTCTCAGTGCGTATTTTAGGGGGAATGCCCTATGTCAGAGAGCAGCTTTGGAACCAGAATTGAACATCTGACTGAGCTGTATCAGGAGAAATGGGAAAGGTACTAAGAAAAATGATTTCACTTTGTCTTTGACTTCCTATGTTTTGTTCTGTTTTCTCCTTTGACTCTCAGATCTGAATCTTTTAGAGAAATCAGTGCACAATTTAAAAAAAAAAACCAAACCTCTCCAAAGGTTTGGTAGGATTCTTGTCAGGCATGGGATGGCAGGCTCTGTTCACAGCTGAGTACCCGATTTCTGATGTAAACAGATGCCATTAACCTGAATGATCAGAACGTCTGAATTTTTACAGATGGCATCTGAAGATTGGGCAGGTAGCCCCGCTTATGGTATCCCGAACCTTGTTCTAAAGCATCACGGTCCTCCTGCTCCCTTGCTCACACATTGCACCTTTATACCTGTGCTAAATGGGCACTTTCTTAGCAAAGTGCATTTTTGTATTGTTCAGCAGAAGAAAAACTGATTACACGTGGTATGTTGTTGTGCACCTATCTTGCTGGTGATCGCTGTAGGTAAAGTGATGATCTTGTGCAACCCTGACTCAAACAACTGCTGAAATGTACAAATTACTTCTAGGTACGCTACATCCCACCTATATGTATACCTATATATCATTGTGTATTCATTCATGGGAAGGACCCAAACATTTGTCACAAATAGCTGGGAGCTGGAAGCACCAGACCTTGTGTATCCAGAATCTGAATACTCTGTTGCCCTGCAAGTACCTTCAGTGTTTAGGTTCTTGATGAGTACAACTTCTACTGCTTGTCACTGARCTCCTGCTGGTAATTGAAAATTGGAATACAGTGCTCCCTGAAGAGTTTGTCTGTCTTGGAGCTCAAGAGGTTAATATGTAGTTATGTGATGATACTATAGTTTTATATGCATCTGCAGATACTGGTAATAGACATTAAAGTGAGCATTTACGTCCTTATTATGGGTCAGTACTTGATGTCATAATAAAAAAGTCTCATCAGGATAAAAATCTGATTATGCACCTTTTGGAGTGTAAATGGCTTTAAAATTCAAATTGTCACCTGATGGGAGGATCAAGAAAGAGTCAGAACAAAGACAAAGGGGCAAAGCTGTGAGACACAAGGGGCAGGATAAGGAGGAAAATGAGACAGACTGGACCTTTGCTTGGGCATTTTATATCCATATGAATACTATATCCCATTACTTAGGCACTTCATGCCATCTCATTAAACATAAGCTTGAGTGAAAGATGGACTTTGCAATGTGGTGTGAAGGTCGATAGACTCCAGATCTTATGTTTTTCCACAGAGTCAGATCTGGTGACTATTGATAAGCCTAAAACTTCATGTGGATTAATGCACGGTGTTCATTTGAAACAGTGGCTGTTTCTGAGCAACTTTCAGCCATTAATTTCTTACCTCATCTAGTAGACAAACAATGTCAAAACTACTAGAGTTTCCAAGGCCAGGCAAGAGCTGAAACTCTCACATGAGCTGTCCTAAGTAACTATGCAAGTTCACTCTGCTGGCCCAGAGSCTGAGGAGAGGGGTGGATACTGAGGGGGGGCTTGAGACCTTGCATCCTGAGGGGATGTGTAGGTTAAAATCAGTCTAGAAGCACAGCAAGGGTCAGAGCAGTGTGTAGTACTGACTGCATATGCCATTGGATGGATTGGGACAGTAAACTCAGCTGTGATTCACTCAGAGCATTCACTTTATCACCTTGAAAGTTTGTGGGAGCTGAAACCCTGTAGCATGTAGAAATTTGGAAGGATGTTGACTGGAGAGACCTTGCATTTCTCTGCTACTTTCTTACTGTGATTTTAGGGACATTATTTTCTTTGTTGGAGATAAGGGATGCAATGCTATGAGACGAGGTAAGCAGTTCATCACTGCTGAAAGGGGAAGTCCTACTTCTCCTGCCRTCTCCATCCCGTTGTCTCCTCATGCCTGGCTATAAGCTCCTGGTGCTTACTTTGCACTCCTTGGACCCTTCTGAGTTGCATCATTCCCCTGGCAGGAAACCAGCTCCCCAAAATGACTTGTTTTCTACTGGTTTAGTCAGTTGTCTTGGCTCAACTGAAGTGTCTGAGGAGCACCAGAGGCAACATAAGACATGAAGGCAGGTCAATGGTTTGGGAGAAGGACTGAGAGAGAATGATTTTAAGAAGGGAAACTTACCCAGCTGGCAGCACCAAGCTGTTAGACATGCTCAACCACCCACAGGCCTGTACCCACCAGACCACATCCTCTGGGGATTTAGCAGCTTATGGCAAGGTCACATAAAGTCTGAGGCTACAACAGGTGCTGTGRGGGACTGTGAAGTCCCATGAACCACAGTGTTCCTCTTCTCTCAGGTTTCCTCCTGAGGAGTTTTGACACTGTCTTTGGCTGTGGCGAGAAGAACGTTCTCTGTGAGATAAATGCATGCGCTTCCTAAAAGCGGATTGTGATTGAAGGGTGCTTGCCTGTTTATTTTAGAGAACCTGAGCTGTGTCTAATGTGGATCTTCCCATCTTTTAGAGCCAGTTTATTTATCTGTATGGAATAATAGCTGATGGGTCAAAATGATTGAAAATGCTTAGCATCTCTGCACCAGTTTGTGTGCTGAGAAAAAGCCCTTGTGGTGAACCAGAATTTTAATAAAGAAGTTGTCTGTCCTTCTGCAAAATCTTTCACTAGAGGTACTGAAAAGTTGTGGCACACCAACAGCACACACCACAGCATTCTGGGATGGGGCATAAAGAAATTTTCTCAGGAAAAAAAGAAGCACAGGAAGAAGTTAGAACTTGGCCAAGGTCACGGAACAGACCTGTGGCAGGCCCAGGAGGCTTTTGAAATTGCCTCCCTAAGGCCTTAAAATCATATTTCAGTGTCCCTGCACTAGTGAGACGCAAAGAAAACTTCAAGAGGCTGTCTGTCTGCTCGGTGGCTCAGATACTGAGCCACAGTGATTGTGGGGGGGCCATTCAGCGATTAAAGGATCCTGGTTTGTGAATGGCCACATCTCCTGGCTCAAATTGCTTTTGGCTGAAAAGGGATGGAGCTTTCTATCCCCGCCGTCCGCAATTAGTGTTTGTTATTAAATGCTGACAGTGTGTTCTCCCCTCTTGTGTATCTGGTCTTTGTTTATGCACTAGATGTTGGCACAGGCTTCTGTGCTATAATGTCTTACATTAGCTACTGTTGAAAGGAGTCCAAGGAGCAGCGTGCTTTGAGGAGGCCAGGAGGGTGGCTTGGCAGGAGCCAAGAGCAGTAGCAATTCTGAGGGAAGGATGAAAAGGGGTTTAGTTAAGTGGGAGGCTGGGAAGGAGCAAACAGCAATGTGGCCATGCACATCTCTGCTTTCAAATGTTAGATGGGAATGGGGAGCTAGCTAGAGGGTATAACTGAAGGCAGGGAGGTGTGGCAGAGGATGTTTTTAGCATCAGTGATATCTTCAGGTGGATAGGTGGTATGTTAGGTAGGAAGTCTGGGACTTAGGGTAGGAGACTGCAGTCACTGGAGATGTCTGTAGGGGTTAGAAGGACATAGGGAAGTGAAAACAGAACTCAAGCTGGCTGTGGAGGTAGAAGAAGAGATTAAAAGCAAGAAGAAGAATGGAAAGATTTGACTGTAACCTCTGGGTCCCTAGCTGATTAAAAGGGTACTGTCTAGGTATGAAGGACAAGGGAGTGACCTCAGACCCTCCCATGGGCAAGAGGATACTTATTCCATTGTGCAGGGGTTACACAGCACCTRGAAGGTGTAAGGTGCAACATCCAGGCTAAATACTAAGACAGGCACAATGGCTGCAGCTCCCTGCCCCTCTTTGCAATGCTACAACGGTGTGTGGCAGAGTTGGCACTTTTGGAGGACAGGTCTTGTGTTTGCATCATGAGAACTTAAAGTTGGGCTCAGGAGAAAATGTGCCCAAAACTGCAAGGGATGGGTGTAGTTTGTGTATGAGAGGGCAACACTTTAGGAGCTCTTTGTCTCCTGGAACGCATCTGCTCAGAATAGCTGCAAGGGGTTATTTTGAGATCAGAAGTAAAACCAAAGAGAGTTAATTTCCTTTCTCTAAGGCCCACATACTACCCCTGCCACTTCTCTCCTGATCCTTGCCTTCCATCGACTGGGGGGAAACATAACTGGGAATAACTGGTGCAGACTCCTGGAGCACTATGTGAATAAAGGGTTTGTCATGTATCTTCATGTAGTGGGAATGGACAGGGAGGGTTATCATGAGGCCAGGTTTGCCTCCTGTTAGATGCAGTCACTATGTCAGCCCCTGGCATAGCTGGTCACAGACTGTCTGCAGGCTTTGTCTGTCTGAGCCACATTCCCAAAGTACAAGCAGCTTCAGGGGGTGCACAAACTTGAGCCTTGCTCTTCACTGGTCTCTAGGAGTGGAGTGAGATATTGTCAGGTACTGGTTAGTCATTGCTAGGGACTGCTGTGTGTGACTGCCTCTCAGTGTGTTGCCATTTCATCCTGTAAATAGTCTGGTGGAGTTTCTGCAGGCTTCCCTCTGGAAAAGCTTTGAAAGCATGAGTGACTACTGCTAGTTACCTAATACTTTGAGTACATAATTCTGATAATCCAGAGATCAACTTAGATCCTCATCACTAGAAAGCTACCTTCTTGCTCCATTCACTGCTCCTCTAGCCTACCTGGAGTGAGGATCTTTATCTTTCTCCATCTACTACTTAGTCTTTCTTGGTCTTCCCATCCCTCTGCTGCTGCTCTGCCACTTCTCCTCCCCCATAGCCCACATTCAGGTGTGGCTGTTTAAAAGCAATCACTGTCAACATTTGTCATTAATCTGTTTCCATTTTTATTTATAAAAGAAAGAGAGAGAGAGAACGGAGCAGCAGCAGTAGCAGGGCAATTGCAGATGAATAATGAAAGGATTCATCACAGCCATACCAGGATATATATATTTTTTGCAGCCAAGCGAAACGGATTCCCATCACAGCTCGGGGACTCGTTCCACACAACCACTCATCTTTCATGCTGGGGGGAAGGGAAAGGTGGAGACAGTATCATTATGGATGTAACAGGGCTCTGAAGTGACTGGTCAAGGTTGCTGCTTCAATCGCAAGGAATCTGCTTACAGGAATTTTCTCTCTACCATGCCTGGTAAAGTGGCTGCCTTCTACAGCAGACTGCCACTTGCAAAAGGGAGGCTTAGAATTTGTTAGCAGGGAAAACTTGTTAAGTGGTCAGATCACTGAAGAAAGTTGAGATGGCCAGTGAGGATTTAACAGGAGTGAGAAACTTGTCTCGGAAAGGATGAGGGACACAGTGTGCAATGCAGGGGGCATTCTTTCTCACCTTTTTGTCTCTTGAGCCTACCCTCACATTCACCGCTATATCAATGAACAACTCTTGGCTTGCTCTGCCCCCACCTAGCTTTACAAATCTGTCTTGTTGAGCACAGACTTTTTGTTCTTGTCCATTTTAAGTAGGGGAGCTGGAGAAAACTGATCAAACAAGGAGTGCTAAAAACTCTGGAGTCCTGAAGGTCTCTGTGAAGCCAGAAGAAAAAGAACTGCTTTAAAAAAAAAAGGGGGGGGGCAGGGGGAGGAGGCCAAAAACAGGCCTGGTGGATTGAGATGTGCACTCAGCTCTGAAAAGGTCTCTGTCTTCTACCTGCCAGGTCTGGGGAAGCCAGGCCACACTCATCCTGTGAGGGTAGTACTAATGCTGATTGGTCTCTGCATGCCTGGATGCACACAGATGTGGTGGTTTGTCCCTCAGAGCTGATGAGAAAATCCAACTCTCCAGCCTTTTTGTGCATGGGGGGAAGTGATCCTGAGTGATGCTGTCACCATCCAAGGCAGAGGGGGGCTGTGCTGGGTAATTCTCAAGTGGAGAAGTTCAGTTACCCTGTCTGCTCCTGGGCCTTGGAGTGATCTGGGTTCAAGGAAAGAGCCTGAGATTCAACTATATCTTTCCATCTAAGAAGGAAGTAAAGCAGGTTGATTTATTGAGTAGGATGTTCTCCATTACAGGTGTTGCAGGGAGTCTGTATTGCTGGTTATTAGTTCCACTTCCAGTCATGAATGTGGATGAGGCAACTTCTGTGAGAAGCTACAAAAGACTTTGCCCCAAAGGAGTGTGTTTTTGTCAGGCCTGTTTGCATCTTAGAGTGCTTTATGCACTGGAAAGGCAGTAACATCAGGGCATTCCTGTATTAAATCTTTCCTCCTCTCATTTGAAGCATAAGTGCCACTAGTTTGAATCCCAGCTGAACAGGAGGATGCAGTGCAATACCACAGCTGAAGCAGTCTTGAAGGAGGAATACAAGCAGATACATTGCTTTGTTGGGTTTGTCACCTTGGCAGGGGAAAAAAAGGTCCAATCTTCTCTCTCTATTCCAGACCCTTCCTTTAGTGCTCTCTTCTTTCCTCCACAAAATCCCAGTCTTCTAGCAGTAGAGGGATAAGGGAAAAGGAACCTGTTTCTCAAGCTGCCACTCCATTTCCTTCCTCTGCCTGGGAGATGCGGCACAATGCTTAGAAGCTTAGACTCAGTCTGTGTTTTCTACCATTCCTCCCCCTCCCCCTGTTTCCATTTGGGAAGCCATTTGGTCCATTTCCCCATATCCCGGCACAGGATCATGACAGATCATTGTGAGCTGGAAATCAGTATTCAGTTTGAATACATAGTCCAGCTCCATTTAGGCAGCCTGCCAGGTCTCTGTTCCCATCCCTAGATGGGGTCCCTTGGTTGCTCAGCATAGAGACAGGTTTTCTGTTGAGTATGGAAGCCATCGTGTGTTTGGGTAGTCCGTAGGAAAGGCTTCTACATAAGGTGCTTGCTTATTTCAAAAGAAAAAGATTGCTTCAGCCATGGTTCACATACAGCCCTTGGTTACTGGCTTCTTACCTTTCTCCTGGAGGATTTTATTTATTTTTTATTTTTACACATTAGTAAAATCAGCTCACTGAAGGCAACTTTGCTTCTGCATAGGCAAGACACTGTTAATGCTACTAGTCACCTCCTGGCCTTGCTTGAATGTAGCCAAATGCTTTGACATTGAAAAAAATATCAGCTTAGTTGCACCTGTACTGTACACTGACAGAACTGGGTTGAATGGGCAGGCAGGAAGTCTTGGGCAATTCTGAAAATGCTGTGTACTTTGATTTATTTTATTTTATTTTATTTTTCAGAGGGATTATAGATGATTAATGGAAAGCTTGCCCTATCACAGCCTGGGAGATTGCCTTGCTTCTAACTAGTACCTTCTGGGCAGATACAAACTTTTAATGTGTTGTAAATGTATAGTAACATGTCTGTGGAGAAGAAAGTTCCCTTCTGACTCTAACCACTTTAGCAGTTGGCTTAAGAGAGCTCATCACTGCCATTGCTGCTCCTATCCTAGAGACATTTTCGCTGATTTTTTTTGTTGTTGTTATTAAAATGGTGTGTTTTATCAGCTCTGTGCAAGTGACAAATTTAGGGCTTCCATAATTTGTCCCTTCCATCTAGCCCCCTTCACTCCCTCCCACCCTCACCCCCACCCAAAGCAGGAGCTAGTCAAAGAGAGTTTTTCTATTATTTTATAGTTGTGGCTGTTGTCACTGCATTCCATTGTAAGCTGCATTTTCTGGACTCTGCTGTCTAGCCACTCACTAGTGCAGGCAATGGAACAACTGCACAAGATTAAATATTAAAGAGGAGGAGTCCAATTCCCTATCACAGGATATCTCTGAGATATTTCATGTTTAAATAACAGAGCTAGATTTTCTTCAGCCTTGAGCAGTTTGTAAAATATTGCAAGCAAGAAAATCATTGCTTTTGCTGAAGGCTTGTGATGCAGCATACAGTCTTTTGCTGGAACTGTCTCCTCCCAGCCATGCAGACACTTCTCAGTTGGAAATATTTAACACCCTATTAGTTTCTGATGTGCTCTTTAATATATTGGTGATCTGAATGTTCCGTAAGGGGCCTCAAATTATGAGGATATAACTAGGCGCAAGTTTGCATAACCTGCTTCGAAATGCTTCATTCCGTATGAAGCATACTTGGGTTATTTTAGAGTTGCCATGGTGTGAGCTTGCACGGAAACTTGCTTAGTATCCAGTGAGTGGTGATTACAGAGCTTCAAACTAACCCAGCAAAGGCCATACAAGGAAGAGCCAGAGTGGCCTCCCAGAAAAGTGGTACGTATATTTGGGAGATTTCAGAAGCATTCTTTCAGCGAAGTGATTCATGGACCCAGGTGATGCCCTGAGCAGCTGCTGTAGCTTGTGGGATCACTGTAATCTCAGTCTTTCCTCACTTTCTATACTTCTTTAGTTCCTAGAAGGTTCTGGTCAATACTGAAGTCCACTTGAGCCTGATGCTTTATAGACTTCAAATAGAAGTATTTACTGTCCAGAGAATATACTGTTCAAACAGAGAAAAGATGTGGTATAGGCCACCAGTGGTAAAGAAGGGAAGGGGCAGAAGAATACATGATCTGTGATTACATTTGTGTGAAATAAAATGGCTAAAATAAGAGACTGCTGAATTGTTGACAGATCCTTAATTTTCAGGACCTGAGCCAGGGTATCTCAGGATGCCAGCTGAAGCACATTGAAAGGCATCAGGGAAGACACATTTGAAGGCATGGATAGGCAGGATGACCAGACTGCAAGAACCAAGATATGAGATGATGTGTCTGGAGTAGAGATCTGGTTGTGGAGCAGAGCCCGCACTTTGGAGATGTTAGTAGAGAAATGTGATGTGATTTGGATTAAAGGGAGAGAGAATTTTTAGTCCTTATATCACATTTTCCTATTAACCACCTTATGTGGATTTCCATCTCAAAAGACAGACTGCCCTGGTGACAGTGTGCATACCTTTAGCTCTCTGCAAGTCCTGCCCAAGCAGTGTGAGCCAGCTGGGGAACAGCTGGTTTCTGCCTCTCCCAAATGTCCCTCCCTGTGTGTTCTTTGCTTCTGCGGAGGCGGCGTAGGAGGAGACACAGACTCAGTATAGATGCACTTCTGAATCCAGGCCTGAGCTGGAGAAATGTTTTGCTGGTGACAGTAGCATGGTGGTAGGTATTGTCTTGCTGTCTGCAGTCATTGTGCTTTGTGCTTCCAAGCAATGCTTTCAATGGGAGGTTCCTTTATCTAAGAGTGATCTGATAAAAATCATCATATTGGCAAGCAGTTGTTCCAATCTGCAGTATCCGATCGTGTTTCATAGGATCATTTAGGTTGGAAGGGACCTCAGGAGATCTCCAGTCCAAAATTCTGCTCAAATCAGCTCAGACCAGGTTGCTCAGGGATTTATCCAGTTGGGCCCTGAAAACCTGCACGGATGGAGACTGCACAAGCTTTCTGGGTACCTCCTATAATGCTCTAATTATCCTCATGGTGAAAACCTTTTGCCTTATATCCATTTGGAACTTTTCCTGCTTCTATTTATGCCTGTTGTCTCTTGTTCTCCCACCATCCACCTCCGTTGTCTTAATAACCTTCTCTGTTGAAAGGCTGCCATTGGATCCTGCTTAAGCTTTCTCTTCTCCAGGCTGAACAAGCCCTTCAGTCTCTCTTCACAGGACATGTGCTGCAGCCCACAACTGTCTCGGTCCTTCATTTGACTTGCTCAAGTTTGTTGACATCTTTCCTGTACTGGGGAAGCCAAAATGATACAGGATTCTATATGCAGTCTAATGAATGTTGAGTAAAGGGAAGTAATCACTTCCTTCAGTCTACTGGCTATGCTTCTGGTACTGCAGCCTAGAATCTGGTTGGTCTTCTTTGCTGGCTCATGTTCAGAATGCTGCTTGCTGAGACCCCCAGGTCCTTTTCAGCAGAGCTGCTCCCCAGCCAGTCAGTCCCAAGCCTGTACTATTGCAGTGGGTTAGTCCATCCCAGGTGCAGGAATTTGCATTTGTCCTTGTTGAATTTCATGAGGTTCCTGTCRGCCACATTCCTCCAGCTGGTATGCCCTCTGAATGCAGCCCTGCTTTGAGTATATTGACTCGTCTCCCTTGGTTGTTGTCATCCACAAACTGGCAGGTGCATTCTGTCTCCTCTCGGTCATTCATAAAGATATTAAACTGGACAGGTCTCAGGACAGACCGCTGCTGTACTCTGCTTGTAAGTGACCTCCAGGTAGAGTATGAACCATTAACTGCTGGCCTTTGAGCCCAATGATCCAACATTTTTTTTCACCAGTCTGGTAGTCCACCCATCTAGATGGTAACATCCCAACTAGAATACAAGGATGCTGTGGGAGGCAATGTCAAAAGCCTTGCTAAAGTCAAGATAAGCAACGTCCACTTCTCTTTCCTCATACACAGAGCCAGTCATTTTATCATAGAAGGCAATGAGGTTAGTCAAGTGTGACTTCATGTGCCCAGAAATGTATTTCAAGAGGATTTGCTCCATGATTTTCCCACAGGCAAAAGTGAGGCTGACCGGCTTGTAGTTCTCTGGATTGTCCTTCTTCCCCTTTTTGAAGACTCATGCAACATTTACCTTTCTTCAGTCATCCCTCTCCCCCAATCTATACAACCTTTCAAAGACGATGGAGAGTCACTTTGCAATGATATCAGCCAGCTCTCATTTATACATCAGCTGGTGACAGTGCTGCAGCCTGCAGCTGAAGATCCTGCTGAACTTTTTCCTATTTGTGTGTTTAGTGAAGATGGCATGGTCAAATTTGGCAAAGGGTGCAGCAGAATTAAACCCTTTCCCTTCACTCTCATCAGTTATTTAGGCAGGACCAAGTTAAAAAAAAAAAAAAAAGTTTTAGAGCCTATAAAGCAGCTGGGTGCAATGAGTCAGTTGTTCTGTTCTTGTTGCATCTATGTATTGTCTTCCCAGAGGGACAAGTACTGTGTTCAGCTCCTGAATAGGATGTTGTTTCTGTGCCAGCAGTGCTTAACTGCCTGGATGAATAGTGCCCCCAAAGTGATGGAAATCTATTAACCACATTCCTGTTCATCCATCAAAGGCTCTTATCTAGGAGCAGGATCAGAGGGTCTCAAAGCTGCTTCAGATTTTGCTGCTTAGAGACTTATGAGGTGTAAACTGTAATTCCAGTTGAAATATGTTCTACTAAAGCCATATGGGGCATTGGCTGTTATCTCGTGCATTACTTATGGGAGTAGTACTTCCAGATTCAACACTACCACCTAGAGACAGTGCAGTACCATTGTGCTTGGAGAAGACTACAGGTCAGTCCCTTCGGTTGCTTCTTCCCCAAGGTGTCTCTCCAATGACTTTTTTCCTTATGTGATGTAATGAGTGCAAAATAGATCTTCCCTTCCTGATTCCTGCACCAGTGAGAAGAAAAGAGGAAGTGTAATAATTTCAGTCTGTTTCTGCTGATACAGTTCTGCTTAAGGGCCTAAAGGCAGTGGTGACATCAGGGGCTTTAGAGCTATGGACTCTTACTTTGTGTAGGTCTAGAGTGTTGCAAAATGAGAGAGTTGCTTCAGCTATTATTGGCAGGAATAGCCATGGTGGCCAGCATGCTCAGCGAGCCATGGCAGAGATTGTGGGTTCCACCTAAGGAAGCATTCAAACTCAAGGAGCCTCTTGTGTGAGACCTTCTGTCCTTATGGGCCAAGCCCTCTGCAAAGTGGCTGTCATATGTTTTGGTTAGGGGCAGATGTCCCAGGTGCAGAATAAACTATGTCAGACAAGTTATCAAAAAACCACCACCTCTTCTGAAACATTCAACCTGAATACACAACATCAAACCAATACTTAGCACCCCAATTTGCAAGGTGGGAGGAGGGGCAGAAATGCAGCTATTTGCCCCCAATTCCTATTAATGGAAGTTACCCTTCCTCATTACCCCCTTTCCTCTCTCTTGTCCCCAGAGTATAGAGGAAGATTCAGTAGAAGGATTCTGGATGTCTCATCAGAAGCTAAGACATGAATGGGATAGTAAGGTCAGAGTCCTCCCAGGACAAGATGAAGCCTGCTCAAAGGTGCCTGTGCTGTATCCTTTTTGAGAACAGATGTTTGGAATTTTTCAGTGGTGCTGAACGCGCATGGAAATTACAGGGAGCAAAGGTGTCTTCTACAAGCTCAGTTGGGTATTACTGAATACTGCAGTCTTCCTAAATGAGGCTGGTCTCTCCTGCGCTATTCTGTGTCTAGCACCGGAGGCTGCAGTGGGCATGTGTGAACAAGGTGTCCTGATGTGTCAGCTGTCAGTCCCTGTATTTCCATGTTCCCCTTAGCAGTGTAGTGAGGGGAGGGAGAGAGTTGCTGCTTGGTTTGACCTTGCATTTTGACTTTTTTTCCCCATTGTTGTTGTGTGTGTTGTTTTGTTTTTTTATTCTCTTTGCACGTGCCTCTAATTGATCTTGAAAAGAAGGGACAGTTAAAGAAGACGTTAAGGTGCAATGAAGCCATAACTGTGACTGGAGACTTTTATTAAGTGTGGCAAAGTTCCCTGGGCTGCGTAGAAATTGTTTATTGATTTTGGTATGGCTGGGTGCTCTGGAGTAATCGCCCGCAGAACTGCTAGAGAGAGAGCATGGAGAGTGCTTTGCCTGGTCTCTGCTGCCTCCTGCCCCCAGCTGCTCTTCCTCCTCCCTGTGCTGGTGGTCTCTTCTTTAACCTGTAAATGAGCAGCCACAGCTGGTTAACTCTTGTGGTGCCCAACTCCTGCAGCCTGGCGCTGTGCTCTTCTCTACTGCTTGAGAAATGGCAGGTGAAGGGATATAGTGGGGAAGCAGATGACTTTGATTGTATGTATCATACAGGCAGGTATGGTATTGGTGAAACTTAAACTGCCCTTTGGCTATTCCACCTGTTGGTTGTTTCAGACAGGAACCTGTCTCTGACGGTCAGCCAGGTTTGTCATCTCTGAGCCTGGTTAACCGGGGGCAGGTCAATTCTGTGACAGGGCAGAGGTGAACATGTTCACGTTTTTCACTAGTGTCTATGAGAGGATTTGGCCTGGTATCCCCTGTTTGATCTCACACGCACCAGAATTGCAGAGTGTTGGGGAAGTGTTAAATGGCTCTGTTCATGAGCCTGCCTACCTTTCCTGTGCTTGTAAGCCCAGGAGAACTTCAGCCTGATTTTCTTCTGCTTTTTGTGACAGCATTAGGGTGGCTGTTGTCTGGAGCATCAAACACAGAGCCCAGCCTTTTTTGCTGTGATCCAGGAACCCTCCTCACATAAAGCCTTTTCATATCCCATCTAGGGAATTCTGCACCACTGTTCTGGCAGAGGTGGGTTCCTGCTGTGTTCACTTCCTGAGGAAGTGCTGCATACCTCTCCCTGCCACACCACTTCTTTYGCACAAAGGCAGTTAGTTCCTTTGTTGTTTCTCTTCCAAACAGTGCTATGACTAGAATAAGTTCCTAAAATACAGTGGTCCTTCAGTTCCAAGGAGGAAATTGAGAGGGAAGCAATTTTATTGAAATTTGATTGGATAAACGAGAGAATCTTCTGACATATGCTGCACAATTCATGATACCCCTTCTTTTATAGGCAAGGTGCTGGTAATAAGTGAGATGTTTTATTTTCTATTTCCATCATTCAGAGTGATTATTTCTAACATTCTGGTAACATAGGTTGGTTTAATCTCCTCCTTTCTACAGAAGACTTCAGAGGCCTGCAATAGTATGCTCATTAGGTGAATGACATTCAGATGTAAATCTATGTGTGGCGAGAGAAAGGGAATGTGTTCACTTTAAGGCCCCCTTAGAACCTACTGAGCTTTGGTACAAATGTCAGAATCTCTGGTGTTAGAGGGAGGTGAAATAACAAACTAGCAGCATTTGTCATCTAGTCCGAGTGTTGGTGTGGGATTATGAAGCCAGTGAAAAGGTAAGAACCTCTTTTGCATCATTGGGCAAAATTTTCAGAAGCTCATGCTATGAAGATCTTTTTTCTGTTTTGCATGTACATCATGGTTTTTTAATGAAAAAGCCAAGGAAAGGTGTATTAGTTTAAAATTTAATTTCCTACAGGCCATAATGTTAATGGACGGCAAAATATCTCTAAAGTGTTGGCAATTTAACTCCTGTATAAAAGGTCTTCAAGTGGGATAAAAAAAAAACAAATAAAAATTTGCGTCCGTCTAGAGAGTTCTCTGACAAAAATGGCACATGAACATTAGTGCTAGGAACAGCACTAACAACTTCAACATTGATCCTTTTGATCTTTTTATACCTGTAATAAAGTTCAAAATTTTGACTTACTGTGTAATAAGGACAATGAATTATGCTGATGTTTGTCTCTGTACTTTGGCTAGAAGGTGTGAATGCTGTAATAGAATCTGCACCGGTCTGCACTGGCACTTCAAAGCATATATTGTGTATGTACATCACGTAAACTTTTGTAATGCTTAGTTGCTTGAATGAACTAAGACGACTGATTTATTTTCTCTCTCTCTCTCTCTCTCTCTCTCTCAAAAAAAAAAAAAAAAAAAGAGGGAAAAAGGTCTTTTAGTTAAAGCTGCAAAACCTCCTCTTGTGGCTTGAGTTCCCTGACCGCAAGTTCCTTCTGGTGAATGGTGTAGCTTATGCCTCCTGTTGCATGTGTCAGAGATTTTGAGTCCCCACCCTTGGGAAGAACAGGCTGGCTCTAAATTCCTTAGTCCAGCACCTCAAACTGAAGGAGTTATTTTTAACCTGCCTTGACCTCTGCTTGAGCAAGAATAAAATAGGGAGTGGGCAGAATATGACACAAATCAATAGGTTATSCCAACAGATGTGATCTTTGGCACCGTTTTGCCTTGGACACTTGCTGCAGTAACAAAGATAAATGGTGATTTGCTAACATTGTGATCTAGGGACTGGGTGGCTCAGCGGATCRTGTGCTGACCTCTGACCTCTGAGTCTCCAGGCTCTGAACACCAAGATGAAATCTCATTCTGATGGTAGAAAGGGAAAAAAAGGTCCACAAGGTTTGGGTGATTTTGGTTCAGTGCTAATCATAGTGCTCCACACAAAGCAAACTACTATGGCTGTTCAGGCTGGAAAAATCTGTATGGTACCAGCCTTTTCCAACACAGATTGAATAGACAATACCTCCTGACAAAATAAGGAGTATAAGAAATAGAGCAGGAACTATAGTGATAGGGAGGTATAGTGGTCAGCTGCTGTGGGCTCAGCCTCACAGTGCCTTTATGGAGTGGCACTGAAGCACTCAAAGCTGCTTTGTCTCTTAGCCTACCTATCAAACAAGACTTGCACTGCGAATAATTTGTGTTAGCTCTCAGCAGAAAAAATCAGTTTTATGAAAGCAGCTTCTGTTTTACTTTTTAAGACTGTTTCTGCATTTCTTTTGATTTATTACTGAAGGTTAGTGATGTGGATCTTTTGGGGGAGCTAATTTACTGGAAACAGCACACAACCGGGATAGCTGTAAGCCAGTCATTCTCTGCTGACCTCATACAATCTGTTCCGTATCTCCACAGAGTCCTGTTGCAGGACCTCTGAAGGTAGCTGACTTTTAACAAGTTCTCAGATGTGCACAATTCATCTTGCTTCAGCAGTCCATGATGGTGTATTCTCCTTGGTGTGCAGACAAATTCCTGCAACAGAGGCTCCTCCTCTGAAGGGGACTTCTACAAGCGTTGGTAAGCAGAGGTGGAAGAGTTTCCATCTCCATCCCTCCCCATGTACCTCTTAGAGCTGAAGAATATCTGTGGGGAATTCACAGATTCACTGTCACTAGCACCAGCAGAATCCACCAAAAGGTCCCATAGGGACTGACATTTCATATATGTGGGCTGTTACTCTTCTCAGAAATGGGATTTGAGCAGAATTCTTCACCCATTAGTCACAGCTCTGCAATGAGGGCTCTTGTTGAGGTGGTTACATGGTAGCCCTGAAGTGCTTCCCTGAGCCCCTGCTCTCAAAGACACTCTTCCATGCTGAATGAATTTTATGTTAATGGGCCTAAGCCCCAGTGAGTTCTCACCTCCCTTGGCTCTTGTGTAATTCCCTTTTTCATGAGGAGGCAGTATCTAATTTTGGCCCAGGATCTTGGCCCTGGATCATGTTACATTTCTGCCTGCAGAACTGGCACCCTGCCCTCAGGTGCTTTTCGGTGAGTATCTCCTCCCAGCCTTGAGTAAGCAAGGGAGCTTCAAGCTTATGCCCACTGTGGGGCAGGGGATCTAGTAACTGCCTTACTGATGCATTCAAGGTGCTTACCTGTTATTCTTAATCTTTCCCATGTTATAGATCCACAGTGATAGCAAAGTGATTGGTGGGCCATGAATATGTTAGGGCTTCCGCACTGGATGTGGAGTGCCACCTAAACTGGCTGTGGCTGTAGGCCTTGCTATGGATGTCCAACTATGCTGTGCTAGCATTGCTGTCTTTACCTACTAGGCCTGTCAAAAAAAAAGAAAAGAAAGATGACAGAGCTGGGAAGAGAAGCTAGCAGCCTAACAAGACCTACTTTCCATTATATTTTTAGCCTCTGATTTTATTTTTTCCAGAATAATTCTGAATTAACTGTTTCATTGTTTTGTCCAGGCTGAGATCAGGCTAACTGATCCTAGAGTTCCCTGCTAATATCCCTTTTGTCCTTTTCAGAATATGGGAGTTTCTCTGCTACTTCTTCAGCCTTTCCCCAAGTTTTGTGGGACTTGTTAAAAAATGTGTCAAATGAGATCACTGGAGATCACTTGCAGGCTCTTGGTATAAGCTATCCAGGCCTTTTGATGGGAAACTTTGATTTTCAACAGATATTTCCTCGTGTTTCCCTTGACTATAGAGAATAAAGGTTCTCCTCCATCATAAGGCATATGGGATGAACCATCTTGTTACTTCCTGTCTCATAAAAGAATTACTGGCTACAGTAATCTCTCCAGTTATCTAGGCCTAGACAGGGCCCACCTTAATGTTTAGTTTTATGAGGAGACAGTTGTGTGCGTGTGTATTATTGTGAAATAACTTTTTTTTTTAAAGATGTAATGACTGAGGGACAATAAACTGCCCCAACTTTTTTGTGATGCAGCACTTCTCAGTGCCCACTTTGTTTAGCTCAGTGCCCACTTTGTTTAGGTCCTGTGGAAATAGCTCTGAGTTTTTGTTGGTACAAATCTATTGGTTTTTGTTCTGAAGGAATTAGTTTCTCATGGAGAGATACTGGGGAAGCTGGTACTTCTACCAGCACATTGCGTTCAGAGCTCTCTGCTGTCATGAGCGGAGTAGTCAGTGGAACCTCTGAGGAGCRGTGAGCCATTCTTGCACTGATGCTAGAGAAAACTTTGATGTCTCTGGCAGTAGCTTGGCTCAGGTTTTCACCTACAGTGCATATGAGTAACTTTCCTTTCTTTCTGAGGGCTGCTGGCCCATCTTTCACTTGTGCTGTGAGGAGAGCTGTTATGCAGAGGCAGTAATTGCAGAGCAGATGGAAAGAGGTAACCTGGTCTTGTGGTTTCTGTATCTGCTCCCTGTACTCCAGGAGTATCTCTGCAAGAAATGAATGTCTCCTGCAGTCTGTTTGTAGAATCACTGAATTGCAGAGTAATTCAGATTGGAAGAGACCTCAGGAGGACTCTGGTCCAACCCTTTGCTTGAAGCAGGGTTGACACTGAGTTCAGATGAGGTTGCTCAGGGCTTTGTCCGGCGGTCTTGAAAACCTGCAAAGGCAGAGACTGCACAGTCTCTCTGGGCAGCCTGGTCAAGTGCTTGCCAGTCCTCATGCAAGGAAAAATTTTTCCTTGTATCCAATCCGAAACTCTCATTTTTTCAATGTATATCCATYGTGTCTTACCATTCCACCATGTACCACTGTAAAGAGCCTGGCTCTGTCAACTGGATAAGCTCCTTACAGGTATTGAAAGACTGCCACTGTGTCCCTCCAAAGCTTGCTCTTCTCCAGGCTAAACAAGCCCAGTTCCCTCAGCCTCTACTCACAGGGTGAGTGCTCCAGGCTCCTGACCCTCTTGGTCATCCTCCATTTAACTTGCTCMAGTTTATCAAGATCTTTCTTGCACTAGGACCCCCAAAACTGGATGCCATATTCTAGAGGCAGTCTGACAAGTGCTAAGTGAAGTGGAATAATTACTTTCCTGATGTACTGTACTCCTGTAAAGACAACCCGGGATGCTGTTGGCCTTTGCTGCTGCCAGAGCACACTGCTGGCTTATGTTCAGCTTACTGTCTATCAGGCTCCCCAGGTCCTTTTCAGCAGACCTTCTCCCAGCCAGCCAGTCCCTAGCATGTATTGTTGCAGTGGGTTGTTTCTTTCAAGGTGCAGACCTTTGTGATTGTCCTCATCGAATTTCATAAGGTTCCTGTTCAGCCTGTCTAGGTTTTTCTGGATGGCAGCCTTGCCTCAAGCATATTGACTGGTCCCCCCAATTTGGAGTCATGTGCAGACTTGATGAGGGTGCACTCTTTTGCATTCTCCAGATCATTGATATAGTTGTTAAATGGGACAAGTCCCAAGATATACCCCGTGTACAGCTTGTTACCGTCCTCCAGGTAGTGTGTTGCTATTGCCCTCTGAGCCTGATTATCCAATCAGTTTTTTACCCATTTGATAGTCCACCCATAATGTCTCAAGTTGGATACAAGAATAATCTAAGAGACAGTGTTGAATGCTTTGCTAAAGTCAAGGCAAATGGATCCACTCCTCTCCCCTTGTCCACTAATCCAGTCATTTTATCATAGAAGGCAATCAGGTAGGTCAGGCATGATTTGTCCTTGGAATATGCTGGTCACCTTCTCCTTCACGTGTCCAGAAAAGTGTTCTAAGAGGACTCACTACATGATTTTCTCAGGGACCGAAGTGAGGCTGACCATCCTGTAATTTCCTGGATTTTCGACCTCTTCTGCAAATGGATCAGAAGGAATGGCCTTCCTTACAGGCTAGAGAGAAACCCATAGCTTGTAAAGCCTGCTGCTCTCAGCTGCTTTTTCTTACTCAGTTCAAACCAGCACAGAGTAGCTGATAGTGAGCACAGATGGGGAGAGAGCTCACTGGCTTCTGGCTGCTTCAGACCTGCTAGCAGGAGACATGAGAAACTGTGAAGTGAAGGGCTGAGACGGGTGAGTGGAAGTGGGATTTCAGAGGTGTGGTTTCACATGTGCTAGTGGAGAGGTGGGATGGAACAGGGATACTCTCAGCTGCAACACTGAAGTGCGGGGAGCATGCCACAGACAGGCAGGTCTTGGGAAAACTTGGTGGGCAGAGCAGATGGTGAATTTTATCATAAACTGGCCTTCAAACAGTGGCTGATGGGGTTGGGAATTTGCTACTTGCTCCCTTATGACAGACTCTGGGAAAGCAAGTTTATTTCACTGAAAAGAAAATCTGTGAGGGATTGGTTCCAGCGTGTTTGAAACCCTTTCCATGCAGCTCTGTGCAGTGTCACTCTGCCCCTCATTGAGGGAGATCTGCTGTCATGCTTGGGCCTCTGCTCTCATGTCTGTTCTGACTCGCTCCTCTTCCTTGAGGAGGAAGTGGATCAGTGTTACAAGCCAGCAAATGTCATGCATATTAGACAGATGCATTTACCCTGCCCTTTCCCTTGAGAGAAACTCAGATTCAAATAAACGAGTCCTCTTTTTTTTTTTTTTTTTTTTATTTTGCAGGCCCCTAAGTGGACAAGCTGTCGCTTCAATCTCATCCCTCTCACGATATATCTGTCGGCATTGTGATTAGTGATCCACAGGCAGCTCAAACACAGCAATTGTAACCGAAGCTGCAAAGTTCCTCTGGATGTTGAGAGCTTTCTGCAGCTGCTTCCTTCTTGCAAGAAGTCTGGAGAGATAATTCCCTCTTTGACAGGGCAGSGACACTGGAGAAAAGGATGAGAGGGGGAAAGAGGTGGCCACTAGGAGCACCTCTTTTGTTCTGCAGCTGGCCCCAGGGCAAGAAGGCAGGTTTCAGCCCAGTGTCAGATATTGCTTTGTTTTGTCAGCTCACCTGTCAGTGCAGTGGCCTCAGGTGAGTAAAGGAGCTCTGCTCAGAAGCTGTCCTTTCCCTGCGCWTTTCCAGAGGAAAAAGGAGATTTGCATGTGCTCCCTCCTGATAATGGGGATGCTTTGCAGTGAAGGGTGTTTGGGGCAGAATGAGACCTTTACGTCCACTGGCATGCCTGCATGTGCAAATGCAAATACCTTTAGCTTCTCCAGATGTTTTTATGCAAAAAGCCTGAGCTCTTCTGCATATACTGTTGTTTTCTGTAATCCCAGCTTTTGTGGTAAGACAACATCTGCCTGTCTCCTGCAGGAGTAATGTTCTCAAGAGAGGCTGGAAGTTTGGGATATGAGTGGCTGAGTGGAAGTGTTGGAATTCCTGCAGTGGAGGTATCTCCTTGGAAACTGAGATGGAAAAGAGTAAGGAATGTGGAGCTCTTAAGAACAGGCAATGACATCTGTGAAGAGCAGATATGAGGGCAGTATGGAGAACAAAGCAGGCCAGGCAGGTGCCCTTGGCTTTCAGTTGCTGTTTCTTACCAGACAAAGAAAAGGTGGATGGATATTTCACATATATCTGAATGCTGTTGAGGCGTTGAATTCTGCCATATGAAATCCCATTAACAGTGTTTGTTTAAYCCGCAGATAGGAGGGTGAATGGGGACTTAAAACTGGTCAAAGGATGATGGTGATGGTAAAAGAGTCATGTAAATTTGAGAAAGAAAGATCTGGTCTTCTCTGCCATTAAAAACCTAGTGCATGGCCAGTGCCAGTGAATTGGGACAGAGATCAGCCTTCAGCCTAGTATGATTAATCCTTTTCATTAGATATATGGAAGAGGAGGTAAACAGACCATTAATTAAATCTGCAGAGGACAGTAAATTGAGAGCACTGCAACCAGTGACTACAGTGTGGTGATGCAGAGGGATTTGGAAATTAGAAACAGGGCAGGAATTAAAGGTTCGTACTGCCAGGACAAATGCAAGTGAGAGAAAACAGACTGAACATGATACATGGTGAGGAGAAGTCTAAACAAGCATAGTGCCAGAAGAAGGTGCAGTCATGTGAGGGTATTCATTTGGTGCTTGGAGATTGATAAGTTGGTGTGCATTGAGGAATCCTAAGACTGTGTGCCTTAGAGAGAGAAATGAGTCTGACTCAGTGTTTGCGGGAGTCAGTAGAAAGGCTCCCAGAGGCTCCAGTGAGGTTTAGGTTTGGCCTGTGGACTGTGTCTGAGTAATGATGGATGGGCCAGTGTGAGAGTGGTCAGAAGCACTACGCACGCCCAGCTAAGCCAATGGGCATGCTTTGGAGCAGGGGACCCCTCTCCTCTGTAAGGGGCTGCACCTTTAGGGTGTCCTCAGGGCAATGTAGCCACCTCACAGTGTCAGAGGGTATCTGAATGGGGGGCAGGGGTGGGAGCAGAAGGATTTTGCTGCAGTACAGGAGCAGGAAAATGATAGCAGAGAAAATGAGTGGAATCGGTAACCAAATGCTACATAATGAACCTGCACTGGAGCCTCCTCCAGTGCTCCCCTCCAGCATCTCCAGAGAGTTGCTTGAGCATGGCCGTCCTGATTGTCACCAATCCAGGGGAAATTTGTGGTGGAGAAGTTGAGGCACAGAGAAGTGTTGAGGTTGATGCCGTGGAGGTGTTGATGTGAGAGAGCCAGGGTCAGGACTGGAGGTCCCAGGCTTTTGTTGTGACTTTGGGCTCTTGCTTCCTGTGTTTTGTCCATTTAGCATTTGAGAGACAAAAGGGAGCACTAGGGTTCTTCGAGGTTAATATTCATCCTGTGTGCTATCGAGGAATCTGCCTCATTGTCAGCCTAAATTGTGTTGGCCCATTGCTACAAGTTATGCTTCCTTATGCCCCTGACATTCCTGTTCTGTGGGGACATGTAGTAAACATGCCCCTACACCCCCCACCAGCTGTAGATGATGCCTATAGCTCTGAATAGAGAGAAGACTCTAAAAATCCATCCCTCAAAGAGAGGGTCTCTGTGTCTCTCACTCGGCCATGCAAGATGTGTGCCATCCCATGAGTGCTGTGCTTGGAGGTTTTCCAGCAGGCATGGTCACAGATGCCCCCAGAGGTGCTCACAGCAGAGGTGAAATCTCTATACAGCCTTTCTAGTGCTCAGGTGAGGCTGGCAGAGGCCGGGGGGAAGTGAAAGAACTTTTCTCTGGGTGAGCTTGTACTGTGCATTGCACCAGTCTGGAGAGATTCTGCTGTGCCCACCCCATCCTAAATGGAGGAGGGAGAAGGTGAGAAGGGAGAAGGTTAAAGTAAATGTATGTTAAAGCTGTTTTTCAGGGTAGCATTGATTCTGACAGGCTCAGAACTGCTTTTACAATAAACTGTGAATGAGGTGCTGCTACTAAATCCAGTCAGTGTCTGGGCCAGCCCAAACACTGGAGGTGGCTAGTCCTGGGCTGTGACACTGTGTGGGAAATGCTGTGTGCAGGAGGGGGGGAATTCAGTGGAGGTGTGGTGCCAGTCTGTAAAGGTCAGGGAAGGGTGAGGCAGAGCTGAGAATTGTAAGAAGGGAAGGAAGCTTATCATTTTTCCCTTTGATGGCTTTTTGTACCCTGCAGTGCTTTCCAGCCTGACCTCTGCAAGCTGGGTTAACATGGCCAGCGCTATTGTTCTGCCTTTGGGTAACAAGGCAGACTTATCTTGCTGCAACCTCTGAAGTCCACRCCTATCTCCTCATCTAGAGAGGCAGAGGAGGGTAGACTAGAAAGAAGAAGGTTCGGGGGAGTTATACCAAAAGGAGCTGTCCTGCACTTGAAATAAACCAAATGGCAGGGTCAGATGTAGAAGTGTGGAAGTTATCAGACGGGTTCGCACCAGTTATCTGCCTGCTCCTGGGTCTTGTATCCCACAGTGGTTGATATGAGATGCACCAGGAGAGTCAGTTTTGGAGCATGGAGTGGAAGGCAAGTTTTTTCTATCCCTGCTGGTCTGAGCTTGACTTCAGCCTCCAACAATTGGAGGCTTTATTAAAAATTTAAAGCTTTATTGCTTTACCTTTTCTCCTAGAAGGTTGTCTATCTGGTCATGCCTTAGCCATAGCTCTAAGCTATTTCTGTAGGCATTTTAGAGGAGATGGAAACAGCTGTTATGTCAGCACACAAAGTCTAAAGCCAAATCAGATATTTAGGCCCTTGAGTTGCCACCCAATTTATCCATACAGCCTGTGGGAGGCTCCCAGAGCTGGCATCCCATCACTGGTGGGTGGCTGGATGCACCGTCAGTCTCAGGTGTTCAGAGTCCTACCAGTTTAGGAGTTTTGGGTGAAGTATGGCACCACATGCTGCAGGTTTTAACTCAATTTCTGACTGTCAGGAGTTAGGATGATAATTTTATGGGAGGAGGCAGATTATCCTAACACCTCCCTACTGTGAGGGTTCTTGCAGAAAGTTTTGACTGCTGTCAGAGAATATTGGACTGGAGAGCCCATAGAGATTGCATCATAATTCATATACATATCTGATCCTATTTTTAATATAGCTTAATCTCTGTCTTCAGTGCTACCTGTTAGGGGTGAGTTCCATGATTTAATTTGCTTCATATATTCTAAATGAAGACTTGCTTTTCATTTTCACTGAATGCTGTGCCATGCTTCTATTACAAGGAAGCATGTTATGGCAGTTTCTCCAGGCACTTTCATCTCCTAGCTTTGCAGTCTTGCTTTTGTTCTCTTCTTGCAGAACGTGCCCAGAACTAACTAGCCTGGGGTAGCTCTGCTTGAGGGCACGGCTCCCATGTGCTGTTACAGTCATATATGGGGGAGGGAAAAAAACTCTGGAGGACAGAGACCTTTTCCCTAACAGATACCTCTGGCAAACAGAGATCTAGTGCTACTGTAGAGCACAGAGCTTAGGAACAAAAATTCCTATCCATTATCACTTAGTATTTCTTTCCTGGTGTATCTGAAGAGGGTTTTTTTTGTTTGTTTTTTTGTTTGTTTTTTTTTTGCAACTGCTACAGAGTAAAAGGTCATTTCCATTGAACTGTTTATGTTTCCTGTATTCATTTGGAAATTCCAGCCCAATGGAAGCGCTGTAGGAGTGCGGTCTGCACTGCCTGGCTTTGGCTGACACTGGATTTCACCCACAATTGTTTGCTCTTTTATCCAGCTTTGTTAGGTCATTCTGAGGCTCTTCTCAATCCACTCTTATCTTGATTAACTTACACTAGACTGTCTGCAGACTTCTCCCTACCCACTGTACTTTTCAGTTTCCATATCACTCCTAACAAAATACACTTCAGTAGTCCTAGCACAGAGCCTGGTGCAACTGAGCTTTTAACCTGTTCTCATGCTGAAGACTAGCAGTTCGTTCCTTACTGATATTTTCAGTTTCATTCAGTTTCTCATTTTTGACAGATCTCTCACTCCACAAATGCTGGTTTTGAAGAGTCTCCTGGAAGAAGAGCATTATCTGAAGGTCCAGATTGTCAGCTGGTTCTCCCCCCGCAACATTTCAGAGGTAGCTTCCTAGAAGTCCACTTAATCCAAGCAAAGGAGTGGTTACAGAGAGAGCGACTTGGCTTAATTGCTAGTTGTAAATTGGGCTCATAATCATAATTCTAGCATGCACAGGCATGGGGATCAGGCCCTTGAGTGAGGGATTCATGGAGATGCGCTTCAGTGTGGCCTTTCACTCCTTCCACACATCCATCATGAGTGAGCTCAGTCTCTTGTACTAGCACTCACTAGCTACCCAGCTACCCAAGCACTCACTGGGAAAGCCATGAGCCAAACTCTTCTTGAGCATCAAGGGATGTTTACGTGCTCTGACCCCAGCTATATTCTCACAGGCCACTGCAGTCCCCACCCATATGCAGGGTATGACACTGAGTGGTTGTTGGAGCTAATTGCCTTTTCACTCTTCCCCCTTGAAGAGTCTCCTTTGGGCTAATTTCTCACAGAGGGAAAACTGGTACTGAGAAATTAATAGGAGGTTGGTTTTGTGGGGGACTTTAGTCCTGAGAAGTCTTTGTAGAACTGAGATTTCTCTGGGACTTGTGGACAGATACACTTGGTGTATCCCATTATCTAATGCTCTGCTCTCCCCTAGTTCCAGTGTTCCTGGTTCCCTTGCAGTACCCAGCCTTACAACACTGCTGCTATTCTCTGCTCACCGGCATGTGCTTCCCAGGTGCTTATACCCTCCTGCTTCTGAGGCTGACCCTACGATGACAGCTGCCTGGCTGCCTATCAAAGGCTCCATTCAGAGATGGCTGGAGAGCAGACAGAAAGCTGCAGTGTTAGACCCCGAAATCTGACACAGTGTGGCTTGCCTGCTTTTCAGTGGGTCCTTGACAGCCTTTCAGCTCATGTCTGTCAGCCCCCCTGCGAGGCACATAAGTTCACTTCCATCTTGGAAGAAGGGGAGAGAGAAGTGACATTTCACCGAGTGGCAGGCACACCAGGGGATGTACGGAGATAAGGCAGGATCACAGAAGCAGCTGAAATCCCCAGYGGATATTGCGTTGCTGGCTGGATTGACAGGTTAAAAGTATTGCTGGGACAAGTCTCTCTGCTCCCTCTCTCCCAGAGGACTGTGCAGTGAGAACAGCACTCAGTCCTAATGAATCTTGGCCTACATTGGGCCCAGTTCAGCTACAGCCTGGCATAGGAACATCCACAGGGAATTTGTTTCCAACTTTCCTCAGGAGCCATCCATAGAATGGCTTTTTAAATAAATAAGTTAACTTAACAAACAACAGCAGTAAATGAACAGAAACACTGATGTGGCCAGGGATGAAATATTAGCATTTTTCAAATCCATTTAGCGAAGACAGCCCCTGGGCACTGATTCAGGTCCTTGTGTTAGTGGGCTGTTTGCAAAGCGCTAAGCTAACTTACAGCCAAAACCTATCAGATTCTTCCTGGAGCTCAGGAGGGCAAAACTCATCTTACATGACAAACTAAGACTAGTCTGAAATCGTAAGACCTTTGCATTTCTTTCATTCCAGAGTACTTATGACATGTCAGTCAGTGCACAAGCTTCAAGCAGTGTTTTGACTGCTCCAGAGCTGCAGGCAGGGAAAGGAATAGTTTTCTTCCAGCACCACAAAAATGCTACRTAGACGACAACAACAAACTGAAGTGACTTGTTCAAACAGCACCACAGGATCTTTGGTGACTACAGGTGATCATGATGCACTGAAAGGGCTCTTTGTAGCATCACAGCAGTGAGCAGTAGGCTCAAGCAGTACCAACTCAGAGAACTTCCCTGCTCAGTTACTAGGGCTGCTTCCTGCCTGGTGCTGAGTTTACTGGGGAAATGATTTGTCCAAATGCTTATCTAGCCTTGACTAGTTTGCCAGCTCTTGTGGGATGCAGCACAAGAAGGTGTGTCCAGAGGCAGCTGTTTAGCATAAGTTTTCCACTCTTGGGAAAGATGTGATAATGTCCTTGGGGAGGGAGGAAGGTGCATGGACAGCCTTTCCTTCTAGGTAGGTCACTTGCTCCAACCTGGTCTGGGCCAATGAACCTGTGCTGGCTGTGTAATGTGAATCTTAGTTTCAGTTCAGCATCGACTAGAGAGAATCACAAGTGCAGAAGCTGAGGTTAKGGTTTCTAATCTGGGGAAAGAGGTGTCAGCCCTCAGGAAAGAGACATCAAAGTGGAATGAATATCTTCCCATGGAACTTCTTTAGGTAGTCAGAAGGGAAACACCGGTGATTGACCAGTGTGTGGCCCAAGCTGTTACCTGTAGGTCCCAACTCAGTTCATTCTCCCAGGCAAGTGAGGGGTCCCAGGAGAGGGGGAGAGTGCTGGGAAAGGGGTGGGGGGAGAGGTGGGTGTCAGTTGGTACTTGTTTCTGCTGAGTCAGCACAAAAGAGCCAACCCAAGAGACCAGCTACAGTGACTGACCAGGGCACCAAAGGGCTGTATTCAACACATAAGGAGGGTGCCTGAGGCCAGGCAGGTGGCAAGGAGGGGCACAATGCATGGTGATGCAGTGCCAGGGAGGGCAAGGAAAGTGGCAGTGGGGCAGAGAGATGCTGGGTGCCAGCTGTCATCATGCAGCTGGTGGGGAAATCACATCAAGGAGTACTGTGCACCCTGCTTGCCAACCTCCCTGCATCCTTTGCCATTCCCTGCCTGCGCCCGCCTCTGGCAGGTGGTGGCACTGCCTTTGGTTTATGCTGTGATCTCTGCCCTTTCTCCCAGGTACTGTGATTCAGCAGTACCTACTGCCTGTCGGTGTATCCTGAACTGATCAGCCCCAATATCTGGGGCCTGCTGTCCCTTTCTTTCCCATTTTTGTGCAACTACTGTCCCCCTCAGCAGCCCTATTGCTCTGTCCTGCATGCAGCAGTGCCCCTTACAGTCCCTACCAAGAGGTTAATAAAGACCTACTGCCTGAGTTACCGTTACCTTTTCTAAACAAAAAATACAAACAGCATGTAAGCAGCATTCATTAGCTTGCACGCCTTCAGCTGCTTACTGGATACACATCCCCCTCCCTCCCGCATCTCTCTCTTATTTTAATATGTTTTTTTTTTAATTTGTTTTGATGAATGAGTGACAACCCTGACACGCGATTCGCTGAGATTAATAGAAACGACACAATATTTACGTCGCGCCGACGAGCAATTATCCTGCCATCTATCTTTGAGATTATCTTTCTGATTGAAAACTACTCATCCATGTAATCGGAATTATTTGGAATTAGAAGGGAATTTATGGCCCCTCTCACTSTTCCTCCTGTTTGCCTCTGTCTCCATCTTTCTTCCCCCTCCTCTAAGAAGGGTCCTTTCTTCCTTCCTTCCATCCTTCTTTCTCTCAGCCCTGTGGATGGAGCTGTGTGCTTCACTGTGCAAGGCTTTGCTGTACAAGGATGGCTGTTTATGGAGATGGGGGCACTGGGTGACACTGTGATCAGGCAGGCGCTGGAGAGAGTGAGGATGCAGTGAGACTTGAGGAGCAGCCAGGGGGACAAAAGGCTCTTGAGAAGAAGGCTAGCACAGGAAATAGATCTGTGTAATATGTGACRTGGCAGAGGCTGTGCAGGCATTACTGCAGTGACTGAATAAGTGGAGGCATCTCACTTATGTCCCTTCTTTATCCTTTTTTACAGTTCCTTCCTTACTTGAAGATGTCTTTCAATGGCTCACTGCTTGGCAAATGTATTCTCTTTGCTTCTGGTTTATCTAAAAGCTTATCTGAAAATGTTTTTCCAGCCCTGTGTAGGAGAGAGATCCATGCTTGTGAGCACCTTCTGTTTGCTCTAAACCTTTCTGTATCTTCTGCTGGTGTTCCTGCTACTCCAAAGGTCCCTGGAGCTTGGTGTCCTCTAGTGTGCGTGATGGTGTCTGTCACTCTGTTCAGTGCTGGTGTCCCCTGATACACTGCCATATGCTGTTTGTGTAGGGCTTGTAGGAAATATTTTTGCTTGTTTCCCGTAGCTTTAAGGAGCTGATAGATGGGATGGGACCTCTGCTTAGTATTACTTACTGGGACGAGCTCTGCCCTTTGCAATCTTTCAAAAGGAGCAATATTTCCCAAACTTGTTTATTTGCTTTTGTTTCCTTTGCTGGCCTGAGATACAAAGGAAGTTAGCTAGTCTGCATGTCTCAGGTCATCTCTAGAGGGAGGAGACACAACTCTCTGTTGGGTGGTTCTAGGACAGGATAGCAGAATTTCCACATGCTCCCTCTCCTCCCTGGAAGCCCATCTCTGAACACAGTCCTCAGTGAAGCATTTTCTACCTTTCCCTTCCCCCATGAGAAGACAGGAGTGGACCCATCCCATCAAGATATGAGCTATGTAGAAAAAATCTGCATCAGTCAATGCTGAGAACTATTCCTTCTCTGTAGATATGCTTTAAAATCAGTACTCAATTCTTTTACAAGTGGTTGTGGCAGAGACAGAGGCAGTGAAGTGGATGTCAGGGGATGTCAAGCAGCAGAGACATTTTAAATGGATCGAGAAGCATCTGTCTCCTTTGAAAACCACAATGTGGAAGGGTCCTTGCTCACATGAACCTGATCGAGAAAAGTGAAGCAATGTAGGTTTATGAGCAAGTGCCACATGCTGAAAGAGAGACACAGGCTCAGTGCTGAAAGAATTCAGCCTGAACTCAATTGCAAAGATACCAGTTAATGTACAAGCCAGGCTGACAAAGATGTTTGATACAGACAGCAGTGTAAACAGTTAATACTGGATGACACAAGGATATGGAGAGAGAAATGTGCTTTGAGGTACAATTGCTCAGTCAGCTCAAGAGATCTAGGCCCAGATGGGAATCCTAGATCCTTCCGCCCAGAAATACCCAATGTTGTTATTAATTAGTATGGAAATATTTTTCTTTCTTTAGAGAGGGCTGTTCAATTGCCAGTGGGATACTGGGGGGATGGGTGGATGCGCGTGCGGGGTAATCTATCAAGGAACTATTAATTAGGTTACTTCCCACTGCTGTTGACATGCTCGGGAAGGGGTTTGTTTGTGGGCCAAAATTAAAAAGGATAGGGAAACAAAAAGGCTGGGAAAGAGAGTGGAAAGCATGAGAAAAAAGCTATTGGGTGGGACAAAGCACATAGGCTGAGAGAAGAGGTATGTGTAAAAAGACATTCCTAAGATTCCCAAAACAGAAGATACAGAGAGCAAGAAACCAGGTTATGGTTAGAAACAAAAGGGAAACTCCTTTGAGACAGCAGCAATGCGCACTGGATGCAGCCACATGAGAACTATGCGGGATCTGATCCTCTTCTGCCTTGTCACTGGTTTTGTTGTTCATACTTCCACAGACTTGGTGCCAAAGACTCCTCATGTCAGAGTAGTGATATTTTATGCCAACTGTCACTATGAAACAGGAGAGAATTAGGATGAGAAACTTCTTCACTTGCAGCTTACCTTCCTTTGCTGGCTGCGTTTCTTAGCCCCCTTCCCTTGGAAAGGGATCTAAATCAGTTTTGAAGAAAAAACATAAAAACACAAATTGGAACTTTAGCTTCCTACATAAAAGTATTATGTGTCTATGGCTGAAGTATTATCAAGGTCTCCTTGTGGTCTGTAGCTCTATACTTCTGATCACAGTGTGTACAGACATGGGAGAGCCCAACCAAAAACTCTAGCATAAAGTAGCTAGTTGTAGCCCTGTATCTAAGCAGTAGGTGCTGCATTTACAGTTCTGAGAGAGTGCCAGAACAAGAAAGAGACAAAAAATGTGTGTGGCAGTATGAGTTAGAATAAGTGAAGGATTTATTCACAAAGGGGAGAGAAAACTGAGCAAGTGGGTTACCTAAAAATATCAGTGCAGGCTCCAGGCTCCCTTGCAGAGGGAAGAAATCAGTGCAGTTGTGATTATTCAGAGAAAGTGTTTTGGGTTTGCAAAGGAGGAGGAGTGGAGTGATAAGACAAAGACACAGCATTGATTCTTTATATGGGACCAACATAATCCAGACCTATATATCCAGAGTTCTGACTCTAGCAAACATAGCTGTCTGCAGCATTTTCCTCAGAAAAACTTGTCTAGTAAGAAGTTAGATTCTGAGCTTGTAGAGGACCAACCCACCCTCCTTGGAGTAATACTGTACAGATGGGAAAAAAGTATCGAGGTTGCAGTCTCCCCTCACTCCAGATCCACAAGAGTTTCCTATAGAGATCAAGAGTGAACAGAGGTCATTTGAAAACAGAAAAACTGGTCAAAAGAGAGACTAAATCTTGAAGAACACCTTGGCTTTCAGTTCCAGGAGTTTGTATGTGACAGTGACAATTTATCAGCATGTGAAAGATCACTTTTAGCACATGCACATTTACGGGTAGCCAAAGAAACTGTTGTTTCTAATACTGCCACCAATTACACAATCCWGGAGTGCTTACGGAGCTGCACTAGCCCTTTGCCTACCCCATTCCTGTATTATGTGTAATGCAGAGCAATGGCAAGGTGGCACAGTCACTGTGAGGAGCGGTATGGCAGGGCAAGAAGAGCGAAGCAGGGCAAAGCTGAGCACTGCACAGGTAAGGGCTCCCAGCTCTTTCTGGTTTAAAAGTTTTGTTGTTTTTTTTAAGTGAAATACAGATCATATTGCAACATTTTGTTCCTTAAAGAATGACTTGTCAGTTTAACTCAAATTTATTATTTAGCCTGCTTTTCTAAGGAAGTAATGCGTATATGATCACACTGGATGAGTTTGAGTAACTGTTGAACCTGTTGCCTAATTTGAAACACATTTTACACCCAGTCAGAAGTCTGAAAGATGTCAAGTTCATGCAAGTTTCATGAAATAGGTAACAGGTAGAGGAGGAAGACCTTATTACTGTCCCTTAGGGAAAGACTGCAGCATGAGCTAACATTAGAGTCCAGGCAATCCATATGGGACAGGGACTGTCCAAATGTCCTAATTACAGAAGATTTCGGATGAGGCTCACACCCTACTGTGTGTGCATCAGAAAATCCACTGGTCAGTTGGTCTGTCAGTGTCTGTCTGTCACACACACACACACACACACACACACAGGCACGCACACACACACTCTAGTGACTAGTAAGCCATGAGCTTCCTTCTTTCTGGGCATTCATAATGCTGCTAATGTGTGTGGATTCCCTGGAATTTTATAAGAGGTGAGTAACATTGCAGCCTCAGTATAATACAGTTAAAAAGCCAGTCAAACACAAGAGAGAAAGCTATTGGAAACTAGTTATCTTTACTTCAGGTACTTGAGAAAGCAGTGCACATTCAAAATTTTCGGTAGAAGATTCTTTCAGGAGGTAAGTTGAGGTGCATATGTGAAAAAGCACATGTGAAATTGTGAAAGTCTGTACTGATTGTATCATCTGTCCTCTAGCTGTTGCATGCCCCTATTTTCATTGGACTGGTCTACAGACAGTTTGAGTACTGGTTTCGCTATGATTTTGGATCCCCATATAGTAAAACTGGTACAGTTCTGGCATGAATGCTTTTACTTTGGTATGACATACTTTTTCAACCTAGCTCCTTCGCAGGTATAAGCTGCAGTAACATAAAYCTGTTTATAGTTGTATAACTTTGTTCAGTGGAATACTTACAAAATCACTCCTGTGGAGTGGAATAGTTACATTTATACAAAAATGATGTAGACCAGGCTCAATTTACAAAGTATTGGCCATAGAGATCATATCTGCATATAAACATATGCATGGTGTTTAGTGTCAAAGGACCCAGGACCTCACTGGGGTTCCGGATGGTGGTTGTAATAATAATATCAATAACATAAAAGGTGTTACGAGTCTGACTGGGGAGTCACCAGTCTGTCTGTAGCTAGTTGCAGTAGTAAAAATGATCATTTATGAGGCATCTGGAAACACAAACTAGCTCTCAGAGATGAACAGTAACTATGTAATCATCTCTGTCATGTCACAGCCTTAATGACATTTTTGTCAGAGAACTTCCTTACTTTTTGCTTGCTCTGTACCACTAAATAAAAATAATGGCTGAATGGGTTTTGTTTGTAATCTTGCTATTACGTTGACCACTTAGAGGCTGTCCATCTCCATGACTCACTTAACAGTGTTTGCATGGGGAACACATAATATATCCCAAGTATAATGAAGTAATGCAGAAGCAGTTTCTTTGCACAGAATCACATGTTCTGACAAAGAAGATGAAAAAAGAGTTTGCAGTTATGGAGAACCTGTGTGAAGAAATCATCTTATAAGGAAAGAATTGATGAGCAGTTCAAAGCAGGGGGCTGCTTCCTCATTTTGTGGCTTCCTGTGTCAAGTCTTGCTTGCTCTTTGATTAAAGTTTTCCAGAAGGAGTGAGTAACAATTCCTCCAAATTACAGACACCACTCAGAATGATAATAGCAACAGAGAGGATTTCCAAATAATTCCTCCAAACTCAAATTTTTTGTCAAATTTCCTGTTCATAAAAGAACTTCCAGGTTTAAGAAGATGTTTTCTTTGGGATTTTGTTGATACAGCTGAGAAATATGAAATGCCCTATGATTCAGAACAGTGGTTCAGCTGCCTCCAAACCAAAGCCTTTGTATTCTGCCTGGATGAGAACTAGCAACCAGTGAGAAGGTGAGGAATAGTAACTTTTTAAAACATATGTTATTTTCTTCGTAAACTTAAGAAAAAAAACATGAAAAAGTTTCCGCAGGCTATAAATTTTCTAACAACCTGTCTCTTCAAATTCAGAGTTCTGAATCATATCTCATCTGATAAATTTCCCTAAGCTGTATGTGGCAAAAAGAAACTCCTCCAGAAGAATAACCCAGATGTAGCACAGTTACTCTGGAGAGAAGGCTTCCCTAAGAGCAGCAGGCAGTCTGTTCTGCCAGTTTCCAGGGGGTTTCACCAGACAAATGAATCTCCTATAGGATCTCATGGCTAGGCACATGGTTTATTCAAGAGAGAGAGGATCTGTTCTTGCCTCTGCTACTTAAGGTGTATTTACAGGGCACAAGAGAGCACGATGCGGGGATAACTCAGTTGGTTAGATACAATCTCATGGTGATCTCTATCTGATATAATGTAGCTTGGTTCTCAACYGGATGTAAAGTCCACATGAACTGGACTACTTTTCTTCTACAACACAAACCAGCTAATTCAGAGCAAGCTCAAATACCCCTGTATAGTTCTGTGTTGTTGACATACCCTTCCTTGCTGCATGATATAAAAACGGGGCTTCATCTCTTGGCATTTCTATTCCCTGGCTTCAAAGTGCTCTGATAATACTGACCTAACTCACAGAAGTGCATGAGGCTGAATCCACCAGTTTTTGCACAGAACTTAATGTTGCACAAAGGTGCTAAAGAAAGGTTGTGATTTCATGTTTTATTCAACCTCATGAGCATGGGAAAGCTGCACAGTATGTGGTGTGTCAGGGAAGAAGCTACTCTGATTATTTTGGATCTTCCTCTGCGTGCTCCATGAGGAGCCCTGGCTGGACCCTGTGTGAGCGTGCGCCCAGGTGGGCCAGTGACACCTTTCTGGAGGGAGGGGACRGATGGAGAACTGGGCCTCCCCTCCCAGAAGCAGTAGCAGGGCCCTAGGCAGATGCTGCAGACAGGACTGGTTATTCCAGGCCAGACCGGGTTCAGGTGTGGCAGGAGCGCTGACTAAAGCAGCAGTGAGGGACTGAGCAACCAAATGTCTGCATCTGAAACACGGACTCGGCAGACACCTTCCTCAAGCAGCTGTTTCCCAGGGGCTTTGGGTAAATTCACTTGAGATTAAGAATTTGACAAATGTTTTCTTTTCCCTCCCTGCTGTTAACCCGCAGTGAATGCAGCATCTGTTTAATGGAAGGATGGTGCAGCTTAGACTGTGCCATACCTGAGCTCCAGCTCAGCCACCAGCATCACTAAATAGCTGTGGTGAACTATGGGGTACCTCCGTGCCCTGAAGGGGCCCGTTCCTCAGGGACACCGGTGTCTGCGGAGGGAGGTGGAGTGCCAGGGCAGCCAGCTCCCAGTGGYGACAGTGGGGTGGAGAGCCTGTGTGATGCCTAACGAGGCCAAGGTGGCCTGTGAGGGGCTTGGTGGCTTTGTGGGATGGACGCTGTCTGTGGTACCTGCCAATGTGAATCAGGGTGGCTGTGGCTCTGGACTGTTGGTAGGGAAACTATGGGTTTTTTTGCTCCAGGTCTGTCCTGAAGACCAAAGCTGGGCCTGGCTGGAGGTGTGGATCCTTCTCAGGSTGCAGAGGGAGCCTGCTGCCTGGCAGCACTCGACTCAGGGTAGCCRGGGGGGCAGCTGTGGTGCCCTTGCCTGAATATCTGCCGTGTCCCCAGTGCTGCCTCTTGGCTGGGGCCGTGTGTGCAGCCCTTCCTTTATGTGCTCTTGGTATGAAACATCCTCAAACCAAATCTTAAGTGAGGGAAATGGGCAGTTAAGCTTGGCAGCAGCACAGGTGGTCCCTGCAGCTTGCCCCCAATTACGCTGTTCTGGGAAGTTGGCTTTCTGTCTGCCTGAGGAACAGAGGAAGAGAATGCTAAATGTGCTAAATTGCAAAACCCTTCCCCATTGTGGATATGGAAAATACATTTAAAGAAAAGGCCCCTGCCCATTTTCCCTTCCCTCTCCCCACCTGCTAGGAGAAGAAATGCTCTCAGTTGTGAAGCATTCAGGCTGCAGGGAGGGGAAGGACTCCATGCCTGCTGGGGCTGGATGGGGAGAGCTTTCAGAGATGACAGGCGCAGAAGGGCTGGATGGGAAGGGGTGAGGAGGCTGCAGCAGAATCACAGTGAAGAGGTGGAAAACACCTCACTTACTACTAAGATGAAGCTGAGCCCAAAGCTGTTTTTCAGCAGAACTTGCTATCGACAGCCTGGAGAAAGAGAGAGACATAATGGCAGAGGGGAATGGTTTTTACCCGATCAGCACAGCTAGAAGGGCTTGTGACTCTGTGCCAAGGGGCTGGCGGCACTGAGTGGGCTCAGAAGTGATTTCAGAGGGTACAGAGCTGAGAGGCATTCAGTGGAAATGTGGATCCCAGTTCCCCTTGGAGCGTGAGTGAACACTGCTGTACCTTTCTGTGCTGGAAAGGCTGCTGTGAGGGTAAGATTCGTTCTGCCGTTTTGTGTTTGATTTACCCACAGTGAGGGAGTAATTAAGGTGGTGGAATTTCACTGCCAGCGAAGGAGTTGAGGCAGGCATCTACATACACATCTCAGTGTCTATGAAAGTCATGCAGGCCTTCACGCACCTCCCAAATCAGGTGGCTTAATTCCCCTGTCAGCGAGGAGTTGAAGGTAGGATTTTGGTGTGACCTGTCCTGCAGGGAGAATAGCCTGTCCTGCAGTAACAAGACAGTTTCCAATACTGCTCTGGGTTATTTTCAGTGGCCTGTCTCCTCCCTGTCCTTGTGGCATATCCTGGCTGGCACAGGCACTCCAGTGGCGTCAGTCAGAGATCACCTGGCTGTGAACGCTTACCAGCTAGCCCTCAGGTACAGAAGGAGAGTTACTGAATGAAACAGATGTGATACACTGAGAGTGACTCTTGATTAATGGTATTTTAAAGGCGATGAGAACTGTGCCTCCTCCTTTGGATCAATGAAGGGGCCCTAGCTTTGGGCAGGGGTAAAAGCTGTTCAGACACAATTGACTTTATTGAGAGACTGGGCAGGGTGGGAGATCAGTTGCTTTGGAGCGGGCTCACCAGAGACCCACTTCAGAATTTCCCTTTCTTTCCTTATTTTAGAAGATGAGGAATTTGTGCTGGCAACTTGCTTTCTTCTGTGAGCTTGGCTGGTTAGTGCTGACCTGCAGGCATATCCTCTGTATGGATGGAGGCAAGCAAGAAACTCTGAAACTCTTCAGCTTGCGAGTGAASGGTTTCTCCTGCAAAGGCTTATTCCTCATTTGGGTCTTTGCAGCCGGGAAGATCACATTTCTTTAAGGAACTTCATCCATTATTTGCCTTCATTTTGCTTTTTGAATATCTTTTAATTCAACAAGACACATAATCAAAGAGTATGTAGCATAATTTTGGGAGTGGCAAGAGGGAGCATTAATAATCCCTCACACACCTTTGGAAAACAGTGATGATTTTTCTGGGGAGCTGAACTAGTAATCTGTCTTTAAGGAGTTTAGATCTGGAGCCAGACATCATGGTTAGGCCCATCTGTGGTTATAATATAGTTGTTTGGGTTTTGTAGTTCTCTAAAGGAATTGAAATTAAAAAACAAAACAAAAACAAAAGCCCAAGGAAACCTGTTCCTGGCAATCCAAGTCCCTCCTGTTTGATCTGGCATCAGAATTGGTTTAAATCTCACATTATTCCCTTCCTCCTGCTATCAAAGTTACTGTGAGCTTTGTCATGATAGTTATTTGCTATAAAACCTACCGTGATTCATCTCCCTCCCCACTATCTCCAAGGTCACTGAAAACATGAAACAGTATCTCACGCCTGAAGCCGACCTCAGCAGGCTGCAGGGCTGCTTTGAGATTTGTCTGAGTGCACAGCTAATGCCCTGCCAGCACAGGTGTGGACTTGCTGGTGCTAAACTAGGTCCTAAACAAGTGGTACAACAACAGCTATGAGTTTTTGCAAAGCATCCGCAACAAGTTGAAAGCACAGAAGGCGCCTGCCCCAAGTGATGGAATTGACAGTGCAGAGTTGGTGAAGCACGTTGCAGCCTGTGATTGGAAGAAGATGATGGTGGTTTCCAGAGACAGAATACTGTGGTTACACAATTTAGGCAGGAGTACATCCAAGAAAGTCTTTCTCTGTTTCATTGTTTTTTGCTGAGTATAAACACAGAAGCCCTTTTAGGCAAAGGCTCTGCAGTAGAAGGGGAAGTTTAGGAGGGCCCTAAGTGAGGTAAGGGTAGAAGGGACCTGTATTATTATACTATACGTGATAGACTGGCAAAGGTTGTGTGTTTAAATGTAATGCAGTATTGTCCTAGTGCTTGGAGGCTTTAGCTGATCCTTACAGGTTTTATTTCTGTGTGTATGTGTAAACTGAATGTTCTCTCTGGATATTTTCTGAAAGCGCTCTGATACGTGTTTTGTTGCTGAGGCCAAGCCATGTTTGATTAGTGCATTGTTATTACTGGTAAAGTCAGATAAGCAAGGGAGAGTAGTAATTTTTTGTGCTTACTCTTATTTGTGTTAAAGCCAATGGCATAACCTCTGCAGAGCYGCTACAGATGGTGCCTCTCAAAAGCCTAACTTTGCAAAAAGCTATGCCAGGTGAAGGCATTGCTATGCCTGCAGCTCTGACAATGAAAGAATAGATTTGGGTGCTTCCTAATCCAGTAAAGGTCCTTTTCCCTAGCCTGACTTACTTTGCCTGAAACAGTTCAGAAAGCTTTCATGAGTTCACTTCTGCAGCAGAGCTTCTGGGGCCCTAATTTCCAGCTGGTAGGCAGCTGGAGGGTGGTAACATCTTTAGCTGGTAACATCACTAAATCTGGTAGGGGACTTCTGTCAAGATCTTAAAGTCATTTCCACATTCTTGAAAATTAATAAAGTATATAGGAACTAAAGAAGGAGCAAAGTTTACAAGTGTATTAACCCAGCACTGACTTTCCCTGCCTTGATAAGGCATTGCACTATCTCGGAGCATGCATGAAAGAACTGGGTGCAGATGTATGGGCTTTGGGTTCAGCACATGCCAAAAATATCCTATTAGGGATATCGGTTGCACAGAAAAAGAACATTGATGTAATATGAAGTTTGCAGCATTAAAATCAAATAAGGAAATAAAACATCTAAACTTTTAGTGATAAAATCAATTCTTCCCTCTTAAGCATCTGGTCACACCTCACTAAATCTAGCAGAGTGCTAACTTTTTTATTGTGGAATTTTGGGGTTGCGAGACTCTTTTGAGATAACATGATTTTGATAATGAAACTTTTTGATGTGTTTTGCAATTATTCTTCTTAGTTTATGGCTAGCCTTTGAAATTGTAGAGCTGATTTTCAGTTTAACTTTTAAAATTTTTATCCATACCTGTGCATTTCCTGATATAAAGGTTCAGAGCTCTAAACTTATGGCACATAAATCAGATGCACACAGAAGCACTTTGAGGCTCATGGGAGAAGGGCCAAAGATTATCTAGCTGGTTTAATGTGGTGGTCATGGGGGAATTGAAAGATTCCAGTGATTGGCCCAGTATTTTCAAGCTTCTGAAACTGTTTTTGCTGTGTCCCTGTCTAAAAAGACTAGCAGTGAATTTTTGTTTGTTTTTATCATTAGAAGGAAAGTGTATTTTGCATTCTCCTGTAATAGCTTGTATGTAGCTGAGCAAATTCTGCCCAGATTTATATGTGCAAGCTTCAAACTGTTTGTGTTTGAGGAAAACTAAGCACTGAAATTTTACCTCTGCCAGTCATAGAGTTGAGAATCTGAGACTGTGAAATACAGGCTTATGATGAAAAAGGCCCTAACAAGAAGCATTTAAAAATACCTTCCCACATAACAGGTAGAAAAGACTGTAAAGCTGCACTTGCACTTTACAGTGTCCTCTACTGGGGTGCTTCAAGGAAAGTATTAAGCCTTTACACAGTCTAAAAGTCACTGATGCTGATCTTTTGTGTTTGTTTTTTGATGTATCTGAGGGTGCTTTTGAAATCTTCTGGCTTCCTTTCTGCAGTGTTTTGAAGTGGGCATTCAATCTCATGGCCTCAACTGTTGGACTCTTTCCCCTGAGTCTGTAGTAACTGAAATGAAGAAGTGTTTGTACACAGGAGGTGATGACAGTAGGGCTAGGGGACTTGTGTTTGAAGTTTTAGCTAAGGAAGCTCTTTTCTGGACCTTTGGCTTCTCCAGCAAGGTGCAACTAAAGTCATATGTGCTGGTGTCTAAAGGTAGAGAGGAAGGATGGAGGAATGCTAGCTCCATTAAAGGCTGAGACATACTAGCTGCTTGTGGCATGCTGGGAGGTCTTCATCCCTTCATCCTCCGGATGGAAAGTGGGAGGGCAGGGGACTACTGCATGCCCAGGTCTTGYTCCATTGCAGATATGGGGTGCCAACACTAAGCACTGCACCTGGACCTGAGAACTGAGCAGAGCTTCCTGGTTACCTGATTGAGATGTGCCCAGAATGTCCTGGCAGTTTAGACTGTATCATTGGGTTTCCCCATCTGGCTTCCTTCTTCTGTTTAGCCCTTGGCAATGTAGTGGGATAGGGATGATATTGTTCCACACAAAATGAGACTTGATAGAGTAATATTTGGAGATATTTAGATGTCAGCAATGTAGAACGGCAAAGAACAGTCTGACAGTGGTATTATATTCAGGGTCTGTACGACTATGCCTTTGCTTAAGCTGTATTTTTCAAAACTGAYTGCTGCATTTAGGTGCCCCTGTTTTGGGGCCTTGATCTGCCATCCCTCAGCCTGATTATTGCYGTGTACTGAGCTTCTAAAATTCCTTCTGATGGCAATGGGAAGTATAAAATGTTTCTTGGCTCTCCACATTAGAACCCGCAACATCTTATGTTAGCCAGCCCAAATGAGTGGGCATAACTCATTGCTATATCCTTACTGAAATTCAAAAATTTCTTTGTCTGGTCAGGTAAATTTTTATCTGAGATGGGTCATTTAACTGGGTGAAAGTGAAGAGCCAGAATCTGGCAGGGAGTTGAGGGCATGTTCCCATTGCAGTTGGCGACACTGCGCTACAGCTCAGCCTGTTCGACTCTTTTTTTTTTTAATCAGAGGAGGATGATAGAAAGGACTTCATCTGTAGATATAAAAGTGCTTTAAAGTGCAGTGCAAGTATTATTATCTCTGTTTTCTAAAGTTGGGGGATCTGAAACAGTGGTCAAGTGACTAGCCAGACTTCCCACAAAGCATGTCTAAGCGGCATGAGTCTTTCCCCAGTGCTTCATCAGGTCCCTGTCCTGCTAGAAGGGGCATACATAATTTATATTTTGTGAAAAATGTGTTGGCTAAATTCTACCAGCTTAGACACAAAGCATATTGACAAGAGATTAATTATGCATGCAGCAAGATTTGGCCCAAAATGAGGAAACAATTTTATCTACTCAAATGATCAATAGCTGTGGTTGAACTGAGACCTTAACTATGGTGTGGTGGGTCCTTGACTTGTTTGAGGATAACCGCTCCTGTTGAACTAACTTGCTTTACTCTAGCAAGAGCAGCAGCTGCAGTGCTGTGTAGACGTGCCTAAACTAGTTTGAATAGTTCAGGTACTGTTAGCTACCGAGCCAAAGAACCATGGAGTTCAGTGTGGGCTTAGAGCCTGAGGATTTTATCCTGCTCTTTACGAGTTCAGCATTTCTTAACCATCTCAGCTCAAGCAAGCCTAGCAATACATTGAAAAGAAAGCTAGTGGATCTGGTACTCTGTCTGCACTATTACTTTTGCCTGCAGAGCTGAGCATGGTGCTAGGGATGATTGTGGGAGATACTGCCAGAGGTAGCAGTGTAGCAGAAACTGTTTTGCCTCTCTGCCTATTGTTCTTCCTCTTCTTCCGCACCCTTTCCTTGGCATTCAGCTGGGGCAGTCTTGCCTTTGAGTCCATTTGCTATGAATGGACCATTAAGCATTAGAGGTTCTGCTGCATCCTAAATATTCTAGGAGTTGGAGAAGGCTTGGAGAACCATCTGCCTCCTGAAAAAGTTTTGGCCTTGCCTGATTGGGAAGCTAACAGGAAAACTGTAGAAATTAGAGATGGAAAAATCCAGGATTGTTACCCCTATCCATTAATGGGGACCAGAGCAGAAGCATCCTGATGCTTTCTCTCAAGTCGTTGACCAGAGGGGTGGGCTCCCAGTACAGCCTCTGCAAAAGAGCTGTGATCATACCTATAACTCATCCTTGTCAGGAGCTTTCTCCTGGCAGTCAAGGACATGATCAGGAGTGATGGTTCAGGTCACTGAGAGCTGAGTAACTTCAGCTGAGCCAATAGSGGATGTGTCATCAACAACCTCATTTCTGTCTCCAGGGACAGCCTCATGAAATGGTGCTTGTGGGCAGTGACCCTAAGTAGGCTGCCGAACTGTTAAGCTGCTAACCTACCCACTAGTCTCAGTTTATTCTGCAGCAGGAATAGAAACCTGCCTGGACTAACCCCCAGAACTCTGAATTCCTCTCTCATTCTGTTAGAATCCTCAACTTGTTTTCAAAATTGCATTTATTTCTGCTAAAATGCAAAAGAGTTGGATGCAGTCTGGCAGTTGTGCTTTTCCTCTCCTTCTTTGTGCATTGAATTTCGTTCACTCACTTTACATGCCTCAAGTTGCCGTAATGCTGCTGGGAAAGTAATTGCCATGCACTTTCTCCTTCTGATGCCCATGGGTGACTGTGGGGGACTCCTCCCTGGGCACAGTGCAGAGTTAAAAGCCCAGTTTTTGCTGCTTTGCTTAAGACCTGGTTATTTCTTTTCTTTTCTTTTTTTTTTTTTTTTGTCAGCTGCCTGTTATATCAATCACAGAGCTGGGATCTATTTATAGGTCGGGACTCGGAGTACTGTGTCCTAGTCACAAAGAGAGGCAGAGACGCAGAGGGGACTGTCGGCTGGTGCAGGCGGAACCAAAAGATATTTAATCAGCAATTAGAAGCACCTGAGGGTGAGGGAAATTCTACTCCAGCCTTGAGCTTCATCGCTCAGCCCACAGCATGTAAGTAGTGAACTTCTACCTTCTATTGCATTTATTGGGG
>NW_020447608.1:431765-476060 GCF_003343035.1 Apteryx rowi
AAAAAAAAAGCTTCAAATCAAACCTTCTCTAGTAGGGAGATGAAAATGAAATTTTGTTTTTACTGAATGCATTTGCCATTAAACAGTTGATGTTTGTCTAATATTAAAAGTCCCAAAGCAAAGGAAGGCTCTTCAATGACAAAAGAGGGGTGCAAGTCTTTGCAAAGTCGTCACAGTGGCAGTCAAAGGAGGAACTTACTGTGCGTCTGATCGCCAGCRAGCTGTTTGCTTTAAATTAGCCGAAATGCAAAATAGTTTGAACAATGATGCATTTTTGGAATATTTTTGCTAAAAGGAACATGAAGAGAAGCTCTAGTTATGAAGACTTAATAATTATTCAGAAACTGTTTTTTTATTAATAGCTTTTAGCATAACATTTTTGTCAAAACACTGGAAACTGAAGAGTTTTTCATTTTTCCTATTTTGGCTTCAGAGGTTTGGCATATCTTTTACAGAATTTGTTGTTTATAATTATTTTTAAGTGTAGAAAAAAATGTTATTACAAAATTTCCTTAAGATCTCTTGTATTCATAATTTCTGCCCCCCCCAAACACCAATGTTACAATTTCTAATTTTGTTTTTTAATATAATTTGCTCATGAAATACATGTTCTAATAACTTTATTTCCACAATTTACCACTTTGAAAGCAAAAAGAAATAAAATGTAAGTTAATCTTAAAGTAATTTTGATGAAACAAGTGTCTAATAGAATTATTAATAGAATAGTAAAACCAGAGCTATCTCACAGTTAAAATATCAAGTCTTAAGAAATAGATGACAGCTGAATTGGTTGGACTGACTGTAGAAAAGTGACAAGTAGTCTGTTATTAAGGTTTTTATTCTGTATTTCTTCAATGTACATTTCATAATTGTCAAAGTTTTTAACTTAAGTTCTCAAAACAAAAAACACTGATTACAAATCAATTATTTTGAAGTTTTTAACCATTGATATAAATATTCCATCTTTCAGCTAGAACTGTAGATAGAAGGAAAGCTTTAGGGACAATATTGATAAACGTGGTGAATTTACATACATTAATAATGCCTAAAATGATCATTACAATACATAGCTTGCTCTGAAGCACCCCTCCCCCCAAATAAAACAAAACTGTCAGCCTGACCAGTCTCACTGTAGAAAACTTCATTTTGATTAGTAAGTCTTTTTGTTTTACTTAAAAACAAAAATATTTAAATTATTTAAGTCCCTTTCTATTTGTTTTGGCACAATATTACATTTATTGACAGTTACAATGCAACTGTAATGTGTATTAAAAGAAGAACAGATTTTTATGAAAAGCATTAAAGAAATAAAATTGCTGACTCTGTAACTAACGAAGAATCTATCATATAGCTGGTCTGAGGTCCACCTAAAAATTGAAAACCAAGGGACATCTTATCACTTGAAATATAAGAAGTGATTCTTTTTCTCCCCTGCATGTACAGAAATATTGGCATGACTACACTCAGGAATTACTGCAAAAACCCTTTTACTACACATTTTTGCAGAGATCCAAGTGTTCCCAAAGCAGCACGCAAAGTATAAAGCTAGAGAAGGTTTAGTCTGAGGATGTTTTGGGCTATTTATTAGTTATGTCCACATAGCAGCTGGACTTTATCCTTCTCTTTTAATCATATATGGGTCTTTCCCCTGTTCATCCTGCTGACTCTTCATGTTATTACTGCATTTGGAAAAAAATCATCTACTGCCATGTAATATACCAATCAATGAGTTACGGGATCACTTTTTGGGGGTGTTTTATCTGTGGTTAGATAAAAACTTTGATGTGTTAGGTGGAAGGAAGGCTCTGTTATTTAGTGTCTGTTTCACTAATGATTTATTCTACGTGGACTAAGCACCTATTAACTTCCAAACTGACTTCTTCAGTGTCACAGGGCTGTTACATGATTTTTTTTTTTTTTTTTTTTTTTGAGGAGAGGACAATCTATTTGTTGCAGCGTTGTCTGTTTGTTTGTTGGATGTTCGAGTAACGACTGACATGCAGATTCTCTTCGTCACGCCCCTCCTTTCGTAGCTGAGAATGACACCTCTTGGGAGTTCTAAATAAAACCTGTGCCAAATCTGCTGCGCAGGTGTCTGGAGTGCAGCATGCTCAGGTGTTTATCTGTAAGTCCCTGAGAACATGGAGTAAACACCAGCAGGAAAAAAAAAACAGTCTTCTTGAAACAATTCTGTTTTAAGGGGCCTTCCGAATAAAACTCCCAAAGCCAGCAGACAGTTATTAAAGACTGAGTATCTCTCTCTCTCTCTCTTTCCTCTTTTATTGTTTCACCTGTACATCTGTCCATCTATTTCTCATCTCTCTAGTTTTACATTTCATTATGCTATGCTTGCTCTCCTGCTCTCTTCTTTTGCTTTCCTGAAGACACATTTCTATCTGGCACAGAAAATAAACTCAGATTGCAGGTAGTTATGTTAATCTAATTCAATCCTCTGTGGGTTAGGAGTGAAATTCTAATAGTGGAGCTGTTGAGGGCTTTTTTGTTAATGGCTTGGGGATTACATTGAGTTAAAGGCTCATTTCCTAATCAAACAGAGAGGGAGAGAGTGACTCCGAATATTTATGAGTCTCCCAGCGCGAGTTAAACATTGAACTCCAAAAGCAGGATTTCAGTGCTGCAGAAAGAGTTAAAACCCCTCAGGGCTGCTGTGGAGAGGAGGAGGGAGGAAAAAAAAAAAAAAAAGAGAAACCAGTTAAGCCATCAGCATTTTCAACTGCTGTATAACTTCAGTTTGATGAGGAAAAAATAATCATCTCACAGAGCTAAAATGGAAACTGTAGTGAGATATTTAAAACAAAGTCAAGTGATGCTTCAAAAATGCTCTCCTTTAACAAAGCGGGATGTATGGAGTGCGTGCAGAGGCCTAATAGAAACTCCAAATCTCTTCTAAAAAGGAAGGACTGGAGGGTGGGCTGTCTTTTTATTAGTGCCTGGAAGACCTGATTTATTTTTTTTTTAATGCATTTTATTTTTCTATTTAACTCTTGGGTAACCTTTTCTTGAAAAAGGAGAGAAAAAAAAAGAAAGGAGTGTGGATGGGTCAACGGGTCACCTACATTGTACCACTTTTATTCAGTAGACTGGTATCTTATGAGGCTTTTTTCTGTGCTTCAGCTTAGCTGGAGTTTTGGGTCAAATAGTCTAGTTGGAGAACTGGATTTGCTGCCACAGGAATGATTGTCCAAATTAATGCCTGCTTGCTTTTGTGATGAGCTCACCTTAAATGTTTGGGTTGAACCTACTGTCACTGAAAAAGAGCAGGCCTGGCTGCCTGCAGCAAGCGTAGGGTCTCTGTGTCACCAGGGGCTGGTGTGTTGTGAACTAGGTAGCACTCAGCTGTTCTGCCTGAGCTTGGACTTAGAAAGTCGGTCTGCAGTGGGTGAACTGCACAACATCAAAGCTGTGCTGTGATCCTGCCCCTTTTCTGTAAGGAGGCCTGAAAAGGAGTTGGGATAGAAACCTGTGTTTCCTGTTGTCTTCTGATTCACATGACCAAGTCATATCTCTGTGTTCCTCCATTTCCCTGCCCATAAAATGATACACAGCTGCCATCAAAAGTACTCTAAGATCTGCAGAGGAAAACCTTGTATAAATCCCAAACGGCTGGTTCGCCCATGGCAACAATTGTAAATCACTGACATGGGCGCACAGCTTGGAACCAAGAGGTTTTGTGCTAGCAACAAGGAGTTGCACTAGTTTGTTGGTCTTCCAGTTTTGGTAAGATGAGTAGATAGAGAGCTAGTTTACTCTCGGTATAAATAACGATGGATTTGTCCTTCACACTAGGTCTGAATTAGAGCCTGATGACTTCTGTTGAGATGAAGCTCCAGGTTTATTAGTCCCAGGTTGTAAACTTCGACTATGGAAAAAACTAAGTTACTCTTTGGTTCTGGATCCATATGTATTGAGGGTGATCCCCTTACACACAGAACTTGGTGTTTTTACCTGGGTGCAGCACCTTAAGGTATGAAATGGCACCTTGTCCTAGTTTAAAAATTATTTAAAACTGTGACCTGACATCAATGCCTGAGGCCTCTTTCTCTTCGTGCTCTGTGCCTGGACCTGCTGAAAAGTAATAACGTCAGTCAGAGTATACTTTATTACATGTATTTGAAATAGCTGATAATTGTGTTCTTTTCTTCTGTAATACTGGCACTCACAGCAGACCCTTTGAGACGTGGCTTTCTGTGGCTGAGATGAACACTGTATATAGCACTGTCTCCTGCTTTCCTCTCCTTCCCATCCCAGTTTCCTTTCTGTTTGCCTGAGACCTTTTCCTCTCCTTTTCCATTCTGAGGTGACCATGGCCTAGCAGTTTATACTTCAGTTTTCCCTGCTGACATTTTAGCCAAAATACTCTTCCTTCTCCTCTTTTTTGTCCTTTCCACTGCTGCACTGAATGACCTGCTGCTGTTTACCCTTAAGGTGGCTGCATTTCAGTGCAGCTTTGCCTGACATATATACAGTTTGTGAGGGACTAAGGTGTTAAAAACTGCTTTTTAGCTTTTCCACAAGCTACATAAAATTGTGCTTTTGGTGTCCTCCATGCATGCCACAATTATTTTAGAAAAATATCATAGTAGTGTAGGAATTTTTGGAAATACTATGACTCTTTAAACTCTTAAAACACACAGTTTAGTTGCCATGATGACTTGGAAGTAGGTTTTAAAGTCTCAGAACACTCAAAAGTATCTAGAAAAAAGTGCTGTTGTCTTTAAAGGAAATTACCCTTTCAGATGGGATAAAACTCGCAACCAAGTCTTGTTATTTGGATACTGGAAAGCATATGTCCAGCAACAGAGCCTGAATCTCGCATGTGTGAGAAGGAAGCATAAGTAGCTATTTTTATTCATTAAGGCTTTGCATGCGAGATGCGAATGATCCTGCCCACAAGAGTTTCACACTGCTCTCAGAATGGATTCTCTTTCTCTTTGTAATTGTGTTTGCCAAATCAACAGGAAATGCACTCCAAAAGTTCTTGTTTCCTCAGCCTCCTGTGATTACCTCTTCATAGTAGTCCTGAGTAATCAGTAGTTGTGTACTAAAACATAGGTATTTCATTGACAWCCTTCTAAAGCTCACAAGGCTTAGAGGATGACTTTCTGGGTGAGAAGAGAGGATACATCTGCCACCAGGCCTGCCAGACAGCTTGCTTTTTGTTTGCTTTGCTCTCCATTCTCAGGCCTTTCTTTTGCCACAGGTCTCTTGGGCCTTTTAAAATTGCAGTTGCTTTCATTGGGAGCTCTTTCTACTTCCCTTTAGGTAAGTTCTTCCCTGTTGCATTATGTCCCCATGGCCTAGTACAGGGGATTTCAACCTTTCTCTGATGGTGATGTGAACTCAAGTAGATTGGTGAGGAGCTCATGTGAACATAATTTTCTCAGTCATGCTTCACAGACCCATAGTCTAGCCCTGAGAGAATGGCAGCACAAGTTGTAACCATTGACTAATGCTGTCTTTGGGGTGGGGGAGGAGAGCAAGAATTCTGTGAGTGAAACAGGTTGGGAAGGAACTCCTTGCGTCAGCATCTTCTTTAATGCTTCCCCTGATAGACCTTCTAGGAGCGTATCCCAAACACCACTGCTTTTTAAGTGGGTGGAAACTTCTCTGTACAGTTTAAATGCTTTCATGACCAATCTTTACACCCACCTATTTGTTTCACTGTTGTTCTTTATTTCCAGCCTGGATACAGACTCCCTGTTCAGCCTCAGGTGAGTCCCTTAACTGATGTGATGTGTTTTGCCTATCTTAAATAGGGATCATGCTTGCCTGTCCTCCATGATCTATGGAGAACTGCATGATCAGAGCAAAATATTTCATGTTACTGCAGACTCCGAGTACAGTCCTATGTCTTGCCTCTGATAGCCCCTATTCCTTTTTTTCTTTAACAGTATGAATAATCACATGATTTTTCCATTCCTCCTGAGCTTTCTTGCCTTCCCTCTTGCTCTCTTCTTGCTGTCCAGGATTGAAGTTCAGTTTTGTATGTCTCTAAACAGGCTCTAGTCCTGTGGCTCTCTATAATGACTGCCCATGCCATTTACTGCCTATGCAGTCGCCTTCTGCGAGTGTCAGCTGGTGCTCTGGGAATGCCTTAGTCCTCCTGCACAGAGAGATAGTGGGGGATAGAGAGCTGAAACTATGGTTTCTTTGGGACAGTCTATCTCATACAAAGAAACCAGGTGCAAGGATGCCAGACCAAGCAAGTGTCTCCATGTGTTCACAGAGCGGTATATGGATGTGTTATTGCTGTGCTGAAGTAACAGGTCAGACCTCTCTGCAGTCTCATGCTCATGTGGTGACACTGCTTCCAGCTCTGTAATTGCTTCTGGCACGTGGGCTCATGGAATGTGTGTTTAAGGAGGACAAAATTAATGGGGCTGCTGCTGCGGTTGTGAAGGGTTAAATGATGGTGACTGAGAGCCCTGGCTTCTCCTGGGGGATAAGGACTAGCCAGAAGAATTGATTGTCTTGGTTTATTGATCCTTCAGGAAACAGCACTGAAGTGATAATGCTGTTCTTGCCACTTTGAGACACTTTGTAGCAGAAGCATCCTCTGTTTACCTAGGATAGTGCAAAGGAGGAGCTGCTCTGTTGCTAACTCAGTCCAGAAAAGCACTGTGCTAGACATGTGTTGAGCTTACCACTTGTCTGTCTGTTCATGGGGAGATGTGCATGTGCAGAGAGACAACTCAGCAAGTGGTGTTGTTTTATAGTGTGCAGTGGAGAAATGGCTGTGAATGGGCAGCTCATGAGAGTTACAATACTGCACCTTTTCTGGCAGTGTCTTGGTCTGTAGTCTTGGTCTGTAGCATTCTATAATCTCAGCCTATAATGTCACAGGGCCACTGTCTCTCCCATCTTTTTCTCTCCTTCTCCCTTCCTGGCCAATTTGCAGTCACGCCCCAGCTGGACTTGCTTCTAAATTAAAGTAGGATGGTTGAGCTCTTTTGAACCTGTGAGCTCAGTGCTAATTTCTAGCCGCCTGTGTGGGCTGGTGGGGGCTGGCTTATGAAACATCTCACTCACTTTGCACTGCAGCTCCAGATCTGCCCAGGGAAGTCTGGCATTCCTCTCTGGCCCCAGGGCAGCAGAGGTTGCAGCACCCACCTGCTACAGGAGCCTGCTGGGTGAGCAGTGCTTTTTGTCTGCTTGGCTACACCACCCCTATAGATGCATCAGGTGTCCAAAGAGCAGAGCATATGGAGTGTCAGCCCTAAGGATCTGTGGCATGCTTCTGCAACCATGACCCTGGGGGGGGGAGGTGGGAGGCACATATTCCTGTCTGTGTCTGGGCTCTGGGATTCTCCCTGGTCCTTGCAGTGCAGTGGGCCAGGGGAAGCCCTCCTGCTGTTCCCTCTGAGGCACCAGATGCAATCAGTTTGCAAGCTGGGCTTGGCTCTCAGACTTAGTTGGACCGTTGCTGATGACTACAAGATTTGGGCTCTCGGCTCTAGAATTAAAAGAGTAGCTTGCTAATCATGCTCCCCATCTCCTTTTCTATCTGCTTTGTACATGTGTGCTTTGCACCCTTTCTTTTTCTGGATGCTGTGCTATGAGGAATCTCAGACAGGTCTTCACAGCTTCCCATAGCCAGGTCAGAAGGCCAGGAAAGCTCTGGGACTGGTTGGAGGGTGTTGCAGAATCTTGCACAAAGCCAGGAGAGGCAAAAAGCTACTATGAAATACTTCTTTATTAAGTCAGGGCAGTTTATATATAGAGATACGCAAATAACTTGCAAAGCCATTTAATTACCCTATATATCATTTCTGCACTTCAGCCCCTTYGATGTTGCCAACAACTTTGTTGCTGTACTTGATGTTTTACTTTACATCCCCATCATATGAAAAGGAAATGATCATGAGAAAAATTGCACTTTTCATTTAAAAGACCACAAGGTTTCAGGGAACATGCAAAAAACAACGCACCTCCTCCCAAAAGAGGGGATGGGAGGAAAGGGAAAAAAAGAATAATCACCAGAGTATCACTTAGAAAAGAATTATGCTTATTTTGGGACTTGATTAGTAGCTGAACATTTGAGGCTCACAGTACTGGGTTTAATACTGTATGCAACATTGTGTTTGGGTTACAGCATGTAAAATTATTATCTATGACTTAATAAATCTCATGCTCTGACTGCTTCCACTTCTTTTTAACTAGCTCTCAGTCTATGGCTCTGAGTTGTTAACAGCCGCTTCGGCTGTTGCTGCCATTGTGCCCTCATTGTTTGTATCATGACATGTTCCCTGCTGTTGGGGCTGCTGCATTTAGGCATGAGACAGCTTCTGTCCCAAAGAGCTTACAATCTGATTTAAGACGAGACTACCAGAAGGTAGAGTCAGTCATGAAGTCAAAGGCTAGAAGGAAGATGAGGCTAGAAGGAAGATGAGGGTAACCAAGACAGGAATTTGTGGTAATGTATTGCTGCAAGTGTGACTTGTTTTGAGTGCAGGTGGCTTTACTTACTGTGCACTTAACTATAAGATACAAAAAAAAAAATAGCATAGCCCTTTATTTTCTGTGTGAAACCTGCCTAATATTTTGCTTGCAAAATTAGCACCTCCACTTTTGTAGCTAAGCAGAGCTCTCTGCTGTATGTTCGCTGTACTTTATACTTGCATGTGTTTCTTCCCCTTTTAAATGCTGTAGTCATCCTTTTCTCTTAACAAAGTGCTCTATAGGGAGCAGACTTTAAACAAACCAAAGTAAGTGTTTTTCATATAACACAAAATTAAACTGTGGAATTTGGCTTCTGCATCATTCAGTAGCAAAGTTATGTATGGATTCAAAAAGGTACCAAGGAATTCATGGAACATATGGACTCATCAGTGGCTTGTACACATTATGGTCTAGAGGGAACTGCCTAAGCCACAGGCTGCCAAGATCCTGATTGTGAGGTCTGCAGAGGTRTAACAAGGGGAAGAGTGGGGAGAACATTCTCCTTTCTTATATTCTTTCCCTGGGCACGTGCTGGTGGTTGCTATCAGAGATAGAATATGGGACTAGCTGGCTTTTTAACCTGAGCCAGTATGGCTGTTCTCGTGACTTCTGTTGCAAGTGGAAGCTCTGCTGTCACTCTGCGTGCACATAGCTGAATTGCTTGTTTACATGACACCCTGTTACAGAGATGCAGCATCTATATTCTGGGGCACCTGATCTTGCTTACCCTGAATGTTTTTCTACTGTTATAGCAGTGTGCCCAAAGCTGTGGAAGTCCCTAGGACAGATAAGCTAAGGCACTGTGAAAGCAGCAGTGAAGACAAGAATGGAGCCAGGGAGTGAGGCTGAGCTAAGCACAAACAATGCTTCCTGAATTTATTCTTTCTGACTGTTACTGTGTGACTGGTGTGGCTCTTGTGGTGGAATTTGCAGGGCAGAAGTAGGCCCAAAAGGAAAGAGACAATGGGTTAGAGGATGCTTTTGGGCATTTATGTTTCAGACCACATTATGCAGCAGCTGTGAGCTTATTTCAAGTAAAAAATCCTCTGCTCTGCGTTGCATGAAGGTTTAGTCACCTGATGGTCTATAGTTTGGTGGTGTGTTGAGTCAGAGAAGGTTTACATTACTGTATCACAGGTTGGTGAAGGTCTGTTGAATTAAATGGGAACTGCTCTGTGACACCCAGCAGGGCCTTTGCCAGGCTGATAGTTATTCCTTGTAACTTCAACCATGGCTTCTGGCTTCATCTTTCCTACTTGTGAGTGAGAGGGAGTGATGTGCCTGTGGTACCTTCCTTCTGCAGTGAAGCATCTGGTTTTGAAGGTGTTCCCAAGGCTCTTGGTTGCCTAATGGAGGAGGCATTCAGACAAGTACAGGATATTTTGCCTTTAAGATAAGGGTCCAGTGTAAGAAAGAAGAAGGACCATAAATGTTCATGGACCCAGTGGTCTCATGAAGTAGCCTGTTGTCCAGTGCCTACCCTGCGAGCCCACAGCACCGACGAATTGCTGTTACTGTTGAAAACAGTACWTTGGTGTTTTGAGATTTTTCTTAGGATTTCACGGGCCTTTTCCAACACAGCAAGCTGTAAACCTGTGTAAACTTGGAAGCTGTCTCATGTAGTTTTGTTGCTTAGTGTATGTCTTCAGTAAAACATGAGTGCCTTGGGGCTTCTGAGCAAATTTAGTTTCACAGCCCATAACTCACCTTTGTAGTGAGAGGACAGTGCTGCACTGTCTTTTGGGAGCTAGAAAAGGCCAGGTAAGGGGCAACAGTGGCATTGCCCTTTTGGGAAAGGGAAGAAAAGAGACCAGTTTTGTTGACTTTGAGGGTAGCCATGATGGAAAGAAAGGGCAAGAGGAGACACTTTGGGGATTTCTCTTTCCTTTCCATAACTGTCTTTGCTCTGCAAGACAGAACTATGTTTTCTGCCCTAGTTCTATCCTTTCCATATATTACACCTTTCGAATTACTTTGCTAGGGTTGGCTGGTTCATGCACATGTGAGTATATTGTGTTTTTCAAGATAGTCCTTCTGGGAAGGACACCATGAAGCAGGATATGGAGGTACTTTCTCATCTCTGTATGCTGTTAGCACATAAATCCCCTGCAGCCTGGCCTTTGCTACCCCCACCTCCTGCTGACTTGGTGCATCCATCAGTTCAACCATAGCGCCAGCAGAGCTGTTCATCTGCAGAGAACTTTACAAGTGATGAGTTGCCCTTCTTCTGTGTGGGGAGGGGATTAAACTACTGCAGACTCCACTGACTAGTGAAAGGGAGAATCTTGTGTCACACATTCAATCAATCCTTGAAACTCAAGGGATCGTTATAATACACACAGTTTTCAAAATACCTGGACTCCCCACTTGATATTTTTCTCCCACCGTATCTCCACTCTTCTGTTCCTTCACCCCTGTTTCTAGATTATTCCTTGTGCTTGCCTCCTATCTTGCTTCAAATTTAAATTGTAATCTTTTACATGTTTGTACAGTACTTYGCATTGGTAGATACTGACCCACATAGTGGGTACCAAATTGTGGTACCCATATTGTAGGTACAAATGGCATCCACATTGTGGGCAGCAAACCCAAAATCTTTAATGCTGAAGTTCTGATAAGTACTCAGACCCGATAAACTCATGACAGGCCTGGAGTGGTAGGGAACCATGCTACTTTTCGTTCTCTATCCCAGCCAGAAATATTCCCAGTTTTCCCTTTTTTGAGCCCATCTGTAACGTGGGGCAATTATATGACTATCAAGACTGATTTGATATTGTACAAACATCTTTTGTACCATTTTTCTATTTAAAAGTGGACCCAAGCAGGAATTTATGCTGCTGGTTTCCATTCATCTGGGAACTGCTGCAACTTTGGTAAAGGCACATTTCTGAGAAGAGAGAACTCAAGCTGCTAATTTGACTGTAGGAGTTTATTTCTGGAATGCAGCAGTGTTTCGCCAATGGAGCAGCTGTCCTGGAAACAGTTACCACATGGGGTCATTTTCCTCTCTGTGTATAATCGACAAAACCACCCCAGTTAATCTGAATCCTTTTAAGTCTTCTAAACTAGACCGCAGGGAGTGCGGAGAGGTCTTACAGGACTCTGACCTCTTTCACTTCCTTCTACTATCATTAAGGAAGAGAAAAATACTCCTGCACTTAAATGCCCCTTAATGGGGAAGCCTGTAATCTTTTCTGAATATGGAAAACTGTTTCTATCAATAATATGCTACTGATTTGGGGAGGAGATGTTGATCTTGTATTTTCTATGGCATATTTCAGGATAGTAACTGTACCTCTCCTAAGCTTCCCAGCTATTCTAGGGTGGAGAATCACAGCAGTCAGAGGTGGGAAAAGCTTCTTAGGTTTTAGTCTTTTTTCTTATCTTATACTTTGCTTAGCTTTGCACAGCTTTTCTCCATCCCCATTCAGCTCTGGGGTGACAGTTCCACAGCTTGATCCATTCCACTACCAGAGATTTTTTTTCCTAGTTGTTCAGCTTAAATTCTCTTTTTTAATTTATTTTCTCTAGCTCTGTCTCATGTTGCCCAGTTCCTTCCTCACTGTTTCCACTCTTCAATATTTCTTGGAGATAAGCATCCTGTCTCCAAATCCTCTTTTGCTTGAGTAAGCTCTATGGTTTTTTTGGCACCCTGTCACCACCTCCCATCAGTCTTTTGAACTGCTCTATAATTTTTATTGTGTTTCTATTGAAAAGGTTCTGCACTTTGAGTTTCATATTCCTTTCCTCATCTTAAACCTGTCTTCTAGGCCAGGGTGCAAGGCCTCTCACTGGTAGTGACTTTTCATGGCAGGGGGACATTCCCTCTCCCTTGAGTCTGGTGAAGGGTTTGTTTCRAGGGGCCATCACCTGGTGAGTCCCACAGCTGTGACCTGGGCCAGCATCACTGTAGTCCCGATGGATGCACTGCTGGTGCTCTGCAGTGGAAGCCTGCATCTCCCATGGTTTAGRGGCTGGTTCTTTGGAGTCAGCTACTTGAAACAGAGAACACAATTACCCTGATGGCTGCTGTCTCCTCTTCCCCCAAGCTGTGCTAATGTAGCTTTTCAGCTGAGCAAGTATGACTGGCACTTTCTAAAAATTAAGTGTCATCAAGGATTTTTGCCCTGACAATCAGTAGTTTCAGGAAGTGATTTTGAAAAAAGAGCCACCTCACTGAATTCAGCTAGATTATTTAAGAGTTTAATTTCAGAGTAGAGAAAACTAGAAAATATTCAGTGGATGTAGAGTTTCTTTCTCCTTTTCTAACTTATCTGCCTTTCCAGGTGAGTGATGAGGTGAACATAATTAGTCCTGGCTCACCCTTACGGAAAAGTAGAATCTGGAAGGCTGAAAAAGTTGGTGTGATCCCTTTGGAGAAAAGGCAATGTAGATTTTCCTTACTGAGAGCCAAGGGACAGTTGGTTGTGACAGGGAAGTATGCTTTGTTAACGTTGTCTTAGGAGCTGAGGCTGAGGTTTGAGAGACGTTGCAGGAAGCAGAGGTGATAAGTTGATCAGTTCTTAACAGCAGCCTAGTATGACAGGAACCAAAGGAGGAGTTGGAGAACTGCAGTGTGTGGGTTTAAGAGGCCTTCAATAAGCAATAGAGGAAAAATAGTAAATTGTAAAGTAATGGAGAAGAATAGAAAACTACTGTCCCAAATACTATAATGGAGTTGTTTGGATGGGACATGGCTATACCCACCTGAAATTAAAGGAAGGATTTGTTTGATCTGTTGAAACTGGAACAGTGTCTGGCTAGCCAGAGCTTGTGAAAACTGGAAGGACAAAGGTTTTCCTCTGCTGTTTGTGAGGATGTGTTATACAGTAGAACCCACAGCTTGACTTCAGGCTTCCAGTGCGCACACATCATAAATACTTACGTAGTAAGAAGGGCAGTCCTGGACAGACAGGCAAATATATTGGGACTGACTGACTAGCAAACAGCTCACTCTGCTCATGAATGTCGTGGATTTAAAAGATGTATTTATAGTAATAGTKCTCATTGACAACTTTGTGAAGCTTGACTAAAATTTTATAAAAAATAAAACAGGTCTTTAAAAAAAAATCTCCTTTTGCTCACCCCCACCCACCCTAAAGATCACTGAATTCAAGACATGGACAGATTTAACTGATCATTCTTCCTCTTGTTTATGATTCATGCACTGCACAGCCCACAGTGCTTTATACACTCTAGTAGAGGAGGCAGATGTTCTTTGGCAAAAATGGGCAGTTTTTCACAGAAGGGTTACCATAATGTATAAGAAATTGCTGTATGAAAACCACATATGATTCTTCTTAACTGAAGCTTATAGGGAACAAAAAAGTATTGGATAATAGTGGTACAACACTAACACTTGTTAGTAAATGGCTTTAGCAGACCAAAGCAAATACTGTCTTTGTACACATTTGTCTTGTTTCCTACAGCTCCTAAAGTACCAAAAGGAATCTAAACAGATTTTAACACAGCCCCATACCACTCTGAAGCTCTAGGCTTACCTACATAACACAGACCATTAAAAATCACAGAGTAATTTCAGCACTGATCTGGCAACTTTTCAATGAGCTAGATTACATCTTCTAGAGAGATATGAAGCCTTGATTTAAAGACACTGTGATAGAGTATTGAGCGTACCTCATGGTAAGTTGTTCCAACATTCAGTTCTGCTGCTTAAAAACAAAAACTCACTCTTTATTGCTAACTGAAATTTGTCTAGTTTTGGATACCAGGAATAGTCTTGTCTTACATCCTTTTAAAGCTAGATTAAAGAACTCTCTTCTATTATATTTTCCCCCACTTACAATTAGATCAGGTCACCCCTTAGCCTATTCTTGGAATTGAATTTATTATGCTTCTCCAGTCTCTCATTGGAAGGTTTTCATTGCCAGCAAGTATTAGTGTGACAGAACCATGCTTTTCAGTTCAGCAATTTATGTCTTTCCATCTCATTCTGCCTCAACCATGTCATCATTTACCTACACAAAAGAGGAAGTTTTCAAAGAAAAATACCCCCAAATATAAGTGCTTTTAGGAAACCATCTGACATTACCATTGTACTTTCACAGCTGCTGTAATGTGGGAGCCACATCCCCTGTAAAGGTATCTGTGTATACGTCGGCCTACAGTAGTCCTGCTTGTGGTCAGTTTGGATTAAAACTAACCTTCCGGCATTTTTAACACTGATCAGCTCCTCAGTCTGGACTGTACAAACACATGCCCCAACACAAGGGAGGGGGCAGGATGAGTGTGGGAATGAATGGCTAGGGGTGAGGAGGAGGGTGGGATCTCCTCTTTCAGAAGCAAAGGTGGCTTAAAAAGACACTGCAGCTACATAGAGAGACTTCGTTTTTGTACAATCTGATTTATAAAACCCAAACTTTTAAAGGAAACAAGTAAGGAAAAACCATGTGGTTTTCTGTTACTCAGATGTAACAAATGCATGCATGTTGTTTGTATCAAATAAAAGGAAAATCTACCCTTCTGTGGAGGGAAAGGAGAGATATGATTCTTTCACTGGTAATTTTAAAGTGTAAATGTCGTACCAAAATCTCCCAGAGAAAGAAATGCAATACGCTCTACGTATGATTGAGCCTTTGAGCTTTGCCATACTGTATGTGGTAGAGTGTAGTTGTATTGCTTGAGGAGGAGTTTGAGGAAGAAATCCTGGCTTGGATACTGCTATGTTCATACTTCTTCCCTTTACCCAGGAATGGGTGTTAAAAAACGAGTTACTTTAAGCAAGTTTTGCAGTCTGAAAGAGAATGAATTTCACTTGAGGCCGGGATTCAAGCCTACTGTTAGGGGTATGAGAGGGTCAATGTGAGGGTCAATATCAGAGGGTCAATATTGCTGCTTTTTTGCAGAATTTTAGGGTATTTAATTATTTCTTCCCATGTCTGCCCCTGCCCTGCCTGTTATAATGCCTTGAGAAGGCCACCTCCTTTCCTCCCCTTTGCTAGGACATTAGGGTTAGTCAAAATCAGACCCTGTGAATGGATATATTAACAAAGCCTGTTCATCATTATCAAATGCCGGTGTCCTGTACATCCATGACTTTACCATGAGTTGCTACTTTTATTCCAGTTCTGTTAAATTCCAATTTTATTATCAAGAGAGCAATTGTAAGTGCTTTACCAAAGAATTCTGCTACCAGTTGATAGATATATTGAATTGATAGTACATCCACTATAGCTGTATCCCTTAAAAGAAAATACTTGGATTATAAAATCAAGGTAATAAGGGCTTCATGTATCAGAATTGCAGCTGTTGAGGTGAAACATGCCCTTCTTTGTACTTTCTCGGAATAATGCGATTGTTTATGATATGGCTAGTCTAAGATTTATGGAATTAGCTTCTTAGGTAGTATAAACCGGCACAGCTGCAGTGAAGCCAAAGGAGCTCTGCCAGTAAACACCAGCTTGCAATTTGGTCCTTGGTGTCCTCAGATAGATGTTTCCTTGCTTTTAAGTGGTCAGGTTTTGTATGTGTTGTAGGTAACTACAGGGTTGTCATTTAACAACCTTAAGCATTGTTCTAACAGAGAGTTTTCCTTTTAGACTATATCTAGATAAAGGGAAATAATCTAATCATGTAAGCAGAATGCAGTTGAGATCTGAACAAAAGTGTGTGGTGGAAAGATGGTGGCAAACCCGATTTGAGTTGGTGTCGCAGCATGATGGATCAAGAGGGAAAAGCAGGTGGGTTGCAAATGTTGGCCTTTGTATGAGGCTTCTGTGTATGGAAGAAGCACATCGTGAAGCAATGAGGTAGTGCTCCTGCTCTATACGGCTCTGGTGAGACTTTCAACTCTGAGCACCAGCAGCAAAAATGCAGAGTAAACTTGGAAGGTAGTAAGAGAAGAACAACAAAAATGATGACAGAGCTGGAGGGATTGTTTTTATGAGGAAAGATCAAAAGAACTAAATGTGTGGAGCTTGGCTGAGTGATGACTAAGAAGGGAACATGAAAACTGCCTACAACTGTTTGAAGGATATAAACACTAGAGGTGAGCAAACGGCAGGGAAAAATAGTCTGTGAATTTGAAAGTCGTTTTCAGTTTGACCATGTTTCCACCCTTTAGTGTTCACTTTCTGTTAAAACTTGTGCAACTGAGCTTTACTGAAAACATTTTCAGGGAAAAGAACACTTATATAGTTCAAATGCTTCATTATCTGCAAGGGAATTCTGAAATGCAGATTCAAGTTTAAAATTTGAAATTTGCTTTACTTTTATATAAGTCACTTAATGTGTAGTACATTGAGCTAATCAACAGTATGAAAATTGCCTGTATGCCAAGTCAAATATGTGGCTGAAAACTGTTATTTCAGTTTTGGTACTCATCTGCTTCCCTGATGGAATACTTTAGTTAACTGGGCAATGCAGGATAGGTTTCAACTGCTTTCTGTCAGCTTTGCATAAAAAGGTGAGGCATTTGCTTTTGTTGACAGGCTGTACTTTATAAGTGATATGATTTGCATGTTGATCTGTTGGAGGGGTATTTTTTTTCTTTGACAACAGTTAAGTGACTTGATGCCAGAATATACGCATGTTACATATATAAGGGCTGTGGGTACAGTTTTATGAAGTTTTCCAGATGTGCCTGTGCAGTGTAAGGGAGATCTTTCTAGTTTGTTCATGAACAATTCATAAGCCAAGAAAGGTGATTTTAGCTCCTGTGACTCTCATGGGCAGTTAGAGCGATTTGAATTAAAAGGAAACCTCAGTATGAGTATTAAGAAAATGTTGTGTTAATGGTGAAATTCTCTCCTCTGGGAGGTCCAGTTGTCATATAAAGCATTTGGGCCAAGCACTGGAAGTGGATGTTGGGCAAGCCTCAGGTGAACTGACTAATTTGATAAGTCATTTTCAACTTTGGTGTTATGTGAACTCAGGCATTATAACTTCTGTGATAATACTTGTCAACAAACTTTTCTAAGCATCTTTTCCTGTTAATGCAGGATTGATGTGTGCTGCCCAGCTAATGACAAGAAATATACAGTGAGCTGTATAGACACGCTCTTTAAGAAAATGAGTCTCTGGCAACAACTGTGTGTGTGTATGCACGCATGCGTGAATGCACACTGTACACAGAAACTACAGGCATTGACCTATGCAAACACACACCAAATTATGGTTTCCTATAAACAAATTAGCATGCTTTAAAAGGTGAAAAGCTCTATAAAATTGTCTGCCCTGTTGTTTATGGCATGAGCGGAGGATGCACTACATTACAGAGGAGCTCACATTTCTCTCTTCGCCCCCCCTCTCTGAATGGACGTGTGCTCCGTCCGTTTCACCATTGTTCCTGCCAGCCCGATCCCAGCAGGGGTTCCCTAATTAGCAATCTCTTCATTTCCAATCAAAGCACAAAGCGGCCCCAAAAGCCTCTCTTTATGAGGGAGCTGAGCAGTGGCTGGGGACCTGGAGTGGGATAATTGCCTTCGCCACTGGCAGCAGTAAGCAGCCTGGCTAATTCATTATTGTAATAACTTTGCTTGTCCTTGGGGAGGGGGGGCTAGGGTGAGGAGGACTGAGCCTGGCGGTGCTAGCTGAGGACAGGGGGAAGGGGGAAGCCAGCCAGAGTTGAGGTAGAAGATGGGAACAATTGGCAGGAAAGGAGAAACTATTTCAGATTTTTCCTCTGTCCCCCCCCTAAATAATTTTGGGGGGGGGGTGTGTTAATTTGTGACATGGCAGCCAGTGCTTCCTGAGCTAGCCTGTTAAGAGAACCCCTGTGCTCTGCCCTTGTCATGTTTGCAGGGAGGGCTGTCTAGAAAGCTTGTAACTTGGCTCCAGGGCTGCTGGGGAGGCCAGGGTTTGGTGGGTGAGGAGGGCTCAGGAGTTGCCTCTCAGTCCTGGTAGGAAAAGTTGATGCTCAATCACTGAGATAAGATCAAATAACTGAGTTGCTGCACCTAGCAGTTTGTGGCATTTACTGATGCACAAGAAGTCACCAGTGCTTGTATCTGGAGTCTGCACGCTGTATTTCTTTGACAGAGACAGGAGCTGGTGAGTCCAGTTGCAGAGCTCTGTTTTTATCTATTGTCTCTTTAAAAAACCTTTAACCACTTGCTTTCATGTGGGCTGCAGCTTTGAATTTGCTGGAGCTCTGTTGGCTTTTGGTAGCAATCAAGGTTCTGCCATAGTGAACTGACTGCTAGACTGAGACGTGAACAGCTCCTGGAGCCGCTGTAGGAGGTAGGCAGCAGTGATGGTTACTTCTTACTTTTAGGGAAGTGTCTGTGGTGTGGTGCAGTAAGTTGATTAGGTGTTTGTCTTTGAACTGCTGAGTGTTTTAAGTAGGTAAGACCAGCCATATATTTCCAGGCCCTCTGAGTCTTCCTTTTTATTTCTATGTCCTCACCTGAGATTGGTGTGGCAGGGTCTTGGCTACTCTAGCGGCCGAATAAAATGGCTCCTTTTCCAGATGCCTTGGAGCTGTTTTTGCTGTGTGCGTTCATTGAGTCCAAAGCAGTTAGGTGGCAAATCCTTTGATTCCCAAAGTTGTAAAATACTTGCTGGGAGAGAGATGTTGGCGTTGTTCTGATTCTTGTGACCATCGCTGTTGTCCCGGCTGCCTTGTGCTAGTTGCTGTCTGGCAGGTTTCTCCACTTCTAGACCAGACAATCAGCCTCTGGGAGGCTGTGCTGCCTGAAGCTGAAGGAGCACCAGCTCAGTGAGCTGACAAGCAAGAACAAATTTCCTCTGACCTGTACCAAGGTGCATGAGCAGTGCGTCCCAGGAGTAAATATAAGTCTTCTGGATTTTTTTATTTGTTTGTTTTGTGACTAGTGTTGTAGTCCTGATTGCCTTGTCCTGCTTGCTGTGTAATGTAAACACCATACAGAAACTAAGGTTCAAAAGGACCAATGACTGAGTATAGTGACTATCAATGGAGATTTCAATCACTTGCTATGTGTCCTGTGCCATTTCTATGCTTCTGGATCCTATTTGTCTAAGGATCATTGTATCAGTAATGGGGGAATAGCACGACTCTCAGCTTGCCCAGTTAGTGAGTTGCAGCAGTAACAGCATGTGGGGTTGAGGTGAGCTCAAGTGGGTAATCATGTCTGCTAGAAATGGAAATATCCCCATTTGGATGTTTATGGGATTCTGCAATGTGTGGTATGTCCTGCCCTTGCTTTGCATTTATCCTTCCAGCCCTTAGAGAACACCTTAACTGTGTGGGAAACATGGTGACCAAGGGTTAGAGTCAAAGACTCAGTGGCTAAAGACTTTGAGTCGTTTCCTTTCCTGATGTTTCCATCTGCTCCAGAATGAGGATAATATTGAATCCCCTTCCTGACAGTTTAGGAGGCTACAGATCTTAAAGGCCCTTTAGTAGATGAATCGGGGACAGGCAGTTCAAGGGGCTGGAAGACAGCTAATATATAGCATGCTGGCATAGGGTTGATGGGGTGCCAGGGTATGGCCAAGGGTGGATGAATTGTAGTAGCAATGGGCTGTTTAGTCTTGGCTTCTCTTCTTTACTTGTAGTCTGAGACCCTAAATTGTTGCATTGTTAGCAATTGCTTGTGGAGAGGTAGGAAATCGTGGCAATGGGCAGAAGAGGGAATATTAATGATTCAATTTCCAGCTGGGTTCCACTCCAAGGCCTCGCTGGGTGATGTGCGTTTTTAATCATAACAAACCAGAATGAGAAGGAGTTGTTTGCAGTGAGGCAGGCCTGCATGTGGAGCCACAGAGTGTGACGCCAACTTGCGTGCCTCTGCCTGCTGCTTGGAGGAGGCAGAGTCACACACGGCTGCTATGCTCGAGCGCCACCACAATCTAGGTTGGACTGTGACCATGGTAAAAACTGAATTGCCACTAGAAATGGATCCAGAGAGGAAGTCTAGAAACTGTCTTGAAATGGGCTAAGCCTGTTGACCAGAAGAAATCACTGTATTAGATTGGAGCTTCAGATCAAAAATTGCCCTGATCTGTAAAGGGCAGAAAAATGATTTGGGACAGGTTTCCCATAGAAACCACAGAAACGAGAACCCAAACAGACTCCCCTCAGCAGTGGGCAGATTCCAAGCTGAGCCAGGGCTGAAACTCCACAGTGTGCTAGGCAGCATCATGCTGTAGCCATACTGAATTTCCTGCTAGCCAGTTTTTGCAGTCTTTTGATGGTTTTTGTGCTAGGCTCTTCTCACTTGTTTGACTCCAGAAAGTGATTCCTCTGATTCTCAGGGACATGCAGTCTGGCTGATGGATGTGCCCAGCAGCAAGACTGGTTTGACCCTTTCGGAAGTCTTTTACACCAGCATTTAAGTCCCGAAGTTGTCTAGTATATGTGAGAATATGGTGCAGAAGCATAGCTTTTTTATGACAGAGATGTCTGCTGCATCTCTGTGACAGAAGAATCAACTTAGCTTTCTCAATGCAAGACTCTCAAGACTCGCTAAGCAGGGCAGTCATTCCATGTAGCAGAGGGTAGAGGTGCTACAGGTACTCTCTTGCTGTAGTACAGGAGGTTTTCTAGGAAGACATACTTGTCTAACATCCCCTCAAGTCTTGACTCTCCTCTTGGAGTTCTCAGCAGCCATTTGGTAGTTTTCCTACACGTTAATGTTAACCCAAACTAGGGAAAAGGGCTAAAGTATGGCATGTCTGGCCCTTGTGGCATCATGTTTTGTTTATTTGGCAGAGGAAAGGTGGTTGCTGTTTGRTATCCCAGTGCTCTTGCTCATTATTTTTAAGTAAACAAGGTGGGGAGTCTGGAAAAGACATGAGAAAACCTCTGTCCTGGTTTTTATCCCATTAAACTGGGAGCCAGTGTTCTCTGGGATGGTCCATGCTGACTCAGCCAGCTGTATTCTGGCATCACTGCAGAAAGAAGGGACATTTTCTGTCAAAAAGGAGGTTCTGAAAGAACATAGTCACCTGCAAAATCAGAGCCAGCCAAGCCACTTGTGCCTGCCCCAGCTCCTGCCTGCCGCAGTGCCAGGGGAAATGCTGGCAGCTTAAAGACTTCTGTTTTGCTTCAGAATAAAAGTTACAGGATTTGTGCAAGAGCAGCTTTACCTGAGGAAGGGAATTCACTGAAGTAGCTGAGGAGGGAGTGGGGAGGGGATGGGAGGAGCTGCCTTTTAATATCCATGATGCTGCTTCTGGCATAAGGGTCCTGGTTGGAGGACGGAGGCAAGGGTACACGTGTTCACACAGCAAGCATGGCCCTGAGAGGGGCACCCTTCCATTTGGCAAAGTTGCCTCACAGCCACTTGACATCCAAGCAGCTAATATGTCTCTTCCGTAAAAGGTTTTGGTTTGAGATGCTGAAAACAGAAATTGTGTGTGTGTGAAAGAGGGCAAGGGCATCAGTCCCCTCTTACTGGGGGGGTCCTGCCTAATGGATGTAGCTGGTTGTAATTTTACAATTGCTTTTTGGGGAAGATGGTTACCATTTGCTGAGATGAGTGTTTGTAACTGTTGCCCAGTCAAAACTCCCTATGTATTTACAGCAGCTCTACACAGTCTCTATGTGTGTGGTAGGTATGCGTATGTGCATGTACATGCTTGTGTATGCCTTTATTTCCATACTCCAGCTGCCTGCCTCTGTTTTAAGGGCAGGTTTTATTCCCTAGCTGCCTCAGGGCTCCTCTTTTCTGATTGCATTAAAGTCTCCGTAATTCTCCCCTCATTAATGATTGGCATATTTTTACCTCTCACTAAAGGAGCTTGGAGGCAACTCCCATGGGGCCCTGCTCGCCAAATGAAACAATTTTATCCTGCTCCAGAAACGCATTAAAAAGGGTTTGTCAGGATCTTATCACTAGTTAGGGAAAGCTAATCAAATTACTTCTATTTATTAGCTGCCGCAGCAATGTGTCATTCCATCAAGAACAGGTATGGGGACAGGCAAGGATTGCATGGAAAGCTCTGTGTATCCAGTGCTTCTGTCTTGTACTGTGCAACAGCATCGCTTGCTGAAGAAGGCCTTAGGGCCAAGAGAGGCTGTGAGCTTCCCACTGACAGTGCTTCTGCCACTGTTTACAGCAGGCCTCTCTGCTGCCCTTCATCACTCACCTTTTCCAGGATACTCTCTAAAGTCCCTTCCCGGTAACACTCCTGTACTTTTCACTTTGAGTCCATTGCTTCAGCATTTGGCTGACCATTTCTTGCTGTTACTGATTATATTTTGCTGTGGGATATGTGTTTTCAGCTGGTTTGGGCTTCTTGGCAGGTTTAACTCAGTATTAAACCAGTCTAGGGATGATACGTAGTTTCTCTTTGGACCTGGGCAGACAAAGGGGGCAGTGGAGCAGGATTGTGGCAATTTGGAAAATAATTAATATAGGCATTATTTACTTTCTGGATTTTGAGACTTTTAGGAAAAATATTTTTCAAGGTTTCTTTGTATCTGTTTGGTCTGGAAAGGTAATTAAAACTGGAGGAATCGGGAAGAAAACAAGCAGAGATTTTTGAATAATTCCAAGGACCTAGTTGGGACTCTGAAAAAAGTACCAACTTTTGCTAGACTAATGCTGAGCACAAGAATAGCCTGCTCCTAAGAAAGTAGTGGTTTTCAGAACAGGAGGTATGAACTCAAATATAGGTGAAAGCTCACTCTTTTATTGATTCCACATGTGGAACATGCTTTTTCTTCATGCATGTATCCAGTGCACTTGTATTTGCAACCGCACATGCAGTCCCATTCTTGCCTGTGTGATCCTAGTTCCCAGGGTGGGCATAGCTCCTGCGGGTGACTTCCCCTCAAAAGGGACATGGAGGCAGGTGCCTGAGAGGTAATTCTAAACTTTAAGAGTTTCATCTCTATACTATTGCTTTCCTCTTGAAACTCAGAGCAATGAAATCTCTGGTGTTTTTGATAAACAGATTAGTTTACCAGTGATAATGGGCCTATCTCCATGTAAAGCTGATCTCATATTAGGAAAAAAAACCCACAAGAATAAAACTGTTTAGCTGATGTATTTGCATGAAGTGAAGTGTGTCTAAATGTAGTTATGGAGATTCACAGTTATGATATTGCTGTGCATTTCATGTAAATCTTTGCTGTTTTATATCATGCATACCCAGAACTTTAACGTAGCAYGAAATCCTGGAAGAGCAGTGAAAACACACACCATTCCTATGAATGAGCRTATGTAACTGTCAGTGTGAACACAAGAGTGTGCACATCATGCATGGTGTTGGCTTCATTTAGGGAAGGTCTGTGCTAGTTTTCAGCACTTTGCGGTGTATATACACAGATGCACACTTTCTCTTCGCGTAGAAATGATGGGGTGGTTAGAGCTTTGACAGTATTGTGGTACTACAGGCAATGGTTTCTGTGGCTTGGGCTGGGGGGGGACATGCAAGTGCCTGGCTATTATAACTGAGAATTCACTAAATGGTGTGAGTGGCTGCCAGGCTGCAGCAGCCCTAGGTGCTGTTCTTTGGTGCAGCAATGTAACAGGATTAGTTGGGAGAATCTTGCCCCGTCAGCCCCATGCAGTGAGCCACGCTCTGGCCCCCTCATTATCCACACAGTTCAAAAGGCAGTCCTGCGTGGTCCATCATGTCCCACAAAAGGCTGTATCGATTGGTCTGTCGGAGCATTTCCCAGGATCCTTTATATCTCTCTGCGTCGTTGTCAGAGGCTGAGCCCAGGGAGAGTCAGCAGACTCGCAGCTGCTGGGATTTCTTCATCTTCTCATCAGGATTTTAATTAGACACGTCCAAGAGGGCAGCACCATGTGAGGGCGGGCGAGAGCTTTATCAAGCAGGCCACATCTTTAATTACTGTTTACTGACAGATAACAAGGGAGGGGGGGTGGCAGCAGAGATGGTTGTAGGGGGAAGCAGGGAAAGGACGGCAGTCCCCAGAGTGTGCACTCAGCAAAGGAGAAAGCCTTTACTAGGGATCAAGTGGAAATTGTTACCCTCTCCCCATCCTGCCATGCTGCTTACCTGTTGCCAGAGTGAGGAAGGTTCCCCTTGCCTCTTTCCTAAGGGACAGGAGGTAGATCTGGAAGGTGTGAAGTGGTAAGGGCCAGGGACACTGGGAAGGAAAAGCATAAGTTTGGTTAAAGGGAAATGAGAGACCTGTCTCCTCCAAGCTGCCAGGATTCTCCACTGAGCTGTCCTGTGCCCTTCCAACCTTGGGCAGCCCTGCAGGCTATCTGACACTGCACAGTTGGAAGCAAAATCATTTCCTTCCTGTCCTGTCTAGAACTGGCAGTTCCCCTCCCTCGCCTGGCCACCATTGCTGTTTTGTCCAAGAGAAACCTTCTTCTGTCTTTCCATATGTCCTCGGCATTGGTGGTGTGAGATCAGCCTGCTCTGCAGCTGTGCTTGTTGCAGACTTCCTCACTGCTTGCTAGTGGGCCAGCTCTCTATCTGGTGTGAAATCACACCTTCAGCCACCCCTCTCCTGTCTGACCCCAGAACCCACATCTCCCTCCAGCTTTTGTCTGCTTCCACATAAGGTGCTTTTTGGACACAGTTTGTAACTCTGCTGGATCATACCCCGTTTTTTAGTTTTGTGGACTTTCATCCTGACTGGTTTATGACATCTCAGGGCCTCAGCAGATTCGTGTCCAGAGTCCCCACCAAACCAAGCTGTTGGGCCGGACTGCTGTGGTGACACTGCTCCCTGGCTCATCTAGCCCTGCAGGACCTGGGGTGGCTGTGGTGAGATGCAGTGAACGGTGTCCACACAAGCTGCCCATTGGTGAACTGAGCTCAGCAGCCTGCCACTCTAGCTCTTTGCTCTGATATTCATGCCACAGTCTTGGCTGCATTTGTATCCAGTACAGGCAGTCTTGTGCTTCCAAGAGATCAAAATACTGCTGCCTTTTCCAGCATGGAAAACGGGGCCTGTGCCAGCGCTGGCTTTCCCTTGGTGCCAGCAGACTCCCRCTGCTCTGAGCGATGCAAGACCTGAAGGATGTGCTTGGGATCAGCAAGGACTCAGTAATTGGACTGTTGTTCTTTCATTTTGCTACGCAGTAGCGAGCAGATTATAGAGCCCACACGTTATAGATTTCCTGTCATCCCTCATGAATCAAGCTCCACTGTCTTATTTACTGTCGGCCAAGGCCTGTGAATAACATCACCAAGGGATACACTCTCACGCAGTTGTGCAAACACAAGCAGTACAGAGCAGTTGCAGGCACCTGTGAGCTGTCACTTTCCCTTCCCCCACCACAACACCTTAATAAAGCCTTTATGGCAGAGAAGGCCCCCCATTTCTGATCTGCATAGAATGGGTCCTGGTCTGCCCGGGAGAGGCTCACRGTTTGTAACACTGGAGGCAAATCTGCGTTATCCTAGTAATGTGAAATTCCAAATTTTTAACTTTATGATGCTGTTAGTTATGACTCCACCCATTCTGTATACTCTCATTCCCACATGCACCAAGAATGTGGACTTCCAGTTTCCTCGGAGCTGTGTTTCTTAGGAAATCTGGCAGGTCTTCATTGCTTGCTAGTGAGGAAGGATTGCTTTATGCTCAAGGCACAGCACTGGAAGTCCAGACCATGGGCATGGCTCTCAGCACCATCCAGGACTGCTGCTATAAGAGGGTTTGGTGCTCTAGCTAGTAGTGTGCTGAATGTAACAGATGATAGCGTTGATTTCTCAGAAGATATTTTCTCAAGTTTTCCTGAAATTTCAGCCCAAAGTTTTGAAAAAGCATGACAAACCGAATCTAAGTGGGAGATTTGTCTCAGGAAAGGCTAACATCTCTTTTGTAATCCCAGAGATACATGGTTACTAGGGAACTGAACCCTGGAGGTATAAAAATTGCAAGACCTGTTGGGGCAGCATGGAATGCAGAGGGATCCTGAATCGGTCTGAGTCCCCTAAAACCGAAGGGAAGCCTGGCTTATCTGTCACAAGCCAGTCTGCTGTGCATGTTTGTTCCTCTTCACAGGTGTTCTTAAAATCCTTTAGGCTTCTGAGGGATACGCTTGGAGACCCACAGATCGAGTGAGAGGGACTGAGGTACTAGTTTGTTTCTGTTAGACAGGTTAATAATTCTGTCTTGGAAATCCAGCTATTAGGCAAGGTCTGGGGAATGTGTCTTCAAAGAGTTAGAGGCCTTGGCCAAGAGGAAGTCATTAAGCTGTTTGCTATGCCCACTGTTGATAGGGCTAGAAGTAAATGAGCTTTGATTGCCATGTACATGGGAGATTTCAGTTCAATTTTTCCAACTTTGTGTTAGCAGCAACACAGAGGTACTAGAACAGATTGACTGCAGAGGCCTGGTGATTTTTTCAGAACAAGCTGGAAAGATGTCCATCAAAAAATAATGCTAGTATAGCTGAGCCTGCACTGGGGCAGAGGAAYGGATTGACCAGCTGACCTGGTCCTAGCCCTATTTTCTGTGGCTTTGTGAAAGGTTRAAATGTGTATAATATTGTGTCCTACCTGATGCAAGCCTGAGATAGATGCAGGTGTGTATATCAAATAAGCACTGATATCTACAAACTACCAGTATAGTGTATGAGGGATATATGGGGTAAAAAATATTCCACTTTCCTTCAAAGGCCTGACATCCAGATGCTGCTATGTCCAATCACTGTAAGTCTTAAAAAGAGATGGCAGCAGCACCCTTTCTTGCTTAACCAACTTCCTTATTTTTTGCCTTCAGATGCACTGACATGTACAACAGAGAGGCCAGTAGCACCATCTTGTACTACTAGTGTTCCCTGTAGAATTTATTTTCAGTTGTTCATACCACTGCTAAGCTTTACTCATTGCTGTAAACATTGTCTATGCCTTGAATAGAGTTGTTTTGAGGAAAATTCTGTCAAAAATGGCCAGTGTTTTTTTTAAAAAAGAAAAAATAGGGATTATGCCTTGTTCCTGGATTAGGTCTTGCTTCTGTGTGTTTTGTTTTTTTTTTTTTTGAAAGGAAGATTATTCTTTGAAAAAACTCTAAATCTGCAAATCTGCTTGTTCTTTGGAGCAGGGGTTTGCTGTCTTCACTTGGTTGTAGAAAAGCCTTTTGCCACAAATTGCATTTGTCCAAATCTCAGTTCACACAAGCTCAGCAGGTGAGCATTAAATTCTGGTTATAGCCTTCAACCTGTGCCCCACCTATGCTGGGCATGGCTCAGCTGGGGCTGGGCATGACCCTGAGTGTGACTACACCTTTCCTGTGCTGGCCCCAGTAAYGGAGGAAGGGCAGGCAGTGGCCTGCCTGGAGTGAAGAGGGGCAAGAGCCAGACCCRTGGGGACAGCAGGGACTTTGGCAGGGGAGAAGGGGGTATCAGTAAGTGAGACTGCTGGGCAGTCATGGGAAGACAGAGTGCGTGGAGTGGGGCAAAAAGGTGAGCAGGGGAAGCGAATGGTTACACGTAGTTGTTGAACAAGGAGATTGGTTCTGTGGAGTATGGGGGAGCAGCACTTGGAGGGGTGAGATGAGGATGGAGAAAAGGGATGGGGCAAGGAGGCAAAGGTAATGAAGAGAAGGGAGTGGGGTTGGGGTGGTTTGGAGGGGAGAGAGCAAGAGGCTGGATTTTGTATTGAATGGCTGGAAAGGACTCAGTCTATTAAAGYGACTCCTGACTCATCACTTCTCAGCTGTCATCAGTCTCTGAAATGCACCAAGTGTTTCATGAGCTTCTTACATTAGTTTTCACAGAGGAAGATGACCTACCTTGCAGCCTATTTACTCCATTATCCTGGTTGTAGGGGTCTGTGTGATGGATCTGTCTCTTCTGATGACCCACAGAAGTTTCATTGTCATGCTTTGTAAGGGAATTGGTTTGCTGTTGAACTGTGTGAAAAGAGCGCTCTGAAGGCTGCAAAATCAAGAACTGGAAGCTGAGGAAAGGCCAGTTACCCTCTGCATGCGCTTCTGTCTACTCAATTGTGCATCTTCTGTATGGTGCATGTTTTAGCTACACAACTGTGTGCTATTTCTTCCACAAGACCCTTGACTCATTCAGTGCATGTGATGGACCTGCCCTGAGATAAATCAGAATTGCCTAGTGAAGGAGACCATCTGTGGGACCCCTGTCTCATTTGTCAGGTGTGTAGTGAATGAGACAAGGGACTGCAGGAGAGAAAGGGAAGCTTTTATGGCTAAGGCAGTGAAATTCTGATCTGGCAGTCCAGATTCTTTCTCTGACTATTCCTGTATGATACTTTTCAAGTGTTTTGAAGCAGCTGTTGTGCCAGTGGCCATTAAATTTTGCATTCCTTATTTTACAGTAGTCCTTTTTGATCCCAAAGGACCTGCTTTACAGAAGCACTGAGTGCTTACAGCTGCAGGTGAAGTGAATGGGAATCCACTGAACACAAAGCACTATACAAATACTGATCAGTCAGGCCATTGGTTTCTCAGACTGGACACCCAGAATTAGCAAATACCTTTCACCTTGTTCCTCAGCCACTCACCCATAAAATGGGAATAAAAATATCCCCTCCTCTCATAGGGATGCATGAAAATAAATGGTCTCAGGCTGGTGAAGCTCTTGGACAGTGTAATGATAAGCCCATAGAAAAATACATGAGGAAATGAATAAATCTCTAGAGCCAGGTTTGAATAATGTGCAGTAAATAAGGCCTGGGGCCACACACTGAACAATGAGCAGAAAACAGCATCTCAAATAGCTGCTCATTACATGGGCACAATCCCTTCTGACTGAGATGGGGTCCTGCGGAAAAAAATCGGATCATGTAATTAACACTATAAAATAATGCATATGTACATGACAGCTAAGTTTATTTCTCACAAAGAAACACAATTCTGGCATTTCCTAATTCTTGTTTGCATTTGTGGTCTGGACTTTTTAACATACAGGGTCTTTGTTTTGCGGATCCTGTCATGCTTTGGAGGTTTATATGCTATAAAATGGTGTTGCCCTGGCCTTTCCACTTGAAATAAGTGTTGCCATTTCATGTAGTTGCAGATCAGCTAATTGCAGGTAGCCAAAACCTGCTCACCTTACATATTATGTACTCTACAAATAGTAGTCTCCACTGAAGTGCAAGATGGTGTGAGTAAGAAAGGCAGATCTGACCCTGTAATTTGGCTTCATGAGAAAGACAGACATCCAGATGCTGCTGCTCTTAACAGTGAAGGAATTGGGGATACTTATGAGATCTTAACATTCCCCCCAGCAGTAATTAAAAGAATAAAACCTCCAGTAATTTTCCCATGCAGCAATATGCAAGAAAGAAGAATCTCACTAGGCATGTGGAATGACTTTAAAAGTCTTTTCTGTAGCGGGAGGAATAACTACGGCAAAGCTTGAGCTCCTAGAGAAAGTATGCAGACATTTAATGCTCAAAATACTTCATTTTAGATAACTACATTTTTGATGGCTGATTATGTACATCTTTAGGAACAATTATATGACTGTAATGGTAATGGAGTGGCATTAAAGTCTATCAGGTTGATTATTTATGGTGGTGGGATGATCAGTGTCCAAACCCATCCTTGGTCCAAACCATAACCTTTCTATGGCATGTCTGGTATTTTCTATATTTCCAAGGCAGGATGTTATAAATAGTGCAAGAAGTGGAGCTGTTACATGTAACCCCACCATTTCAGTTATAGGAAGTAAAATTGTCTATTGCAAATGTCTAAAAACCTCCCATAAAATATTTTTCTCCTGAATTTTCCCCCTTTTCTTCCCCACTCACAGTCTTAAACTCTGGAGGAAGAACTCACTGGCCTTGTTTGGCTGTAGAGTGTAGTGCCTCCCTCCCAGGGACATCTGGTATCATTGCTGACTGGTTAACTTCTTGGAAAGCATTAGTTTCCCACATGTGCTGTAGCTAATGGTTCATTCTGGAAGTGAAGTAAGCCAAACCATATCAAACCTGTTTTAATCTGTGTGAGGGACTGAATGAGAGTCCCTTGTGGAGGGGATTAACTGCTCAGCTTTAACAGTTTCATCAGACAAAGGTATGGTTTAAAGAGAACAGAACAAAAAGTGATGCCAAAGTATCCAAGAGCAAGAACTCTGACAAAAATCCCTGCAGGCAGGGCCTGGCACTACTGACCAAAGGAGAGAGGAAAGAGTAATTAAAAATATACACCAATCTGTTCTTGTGGTGGTCAGACAGCAAGATGCAGCACTTATGCTGGGTGGGAGCCATCAGTGAGAGCTAGTTTCCCCATGGGATATGCAGACCTGGACTATCAAAATAAGCTGCGGCTGGGACAAGCAGATGTTATGCTAGACACAGCAGCAGAGCTAGTCTGTTTTGCACAGTCGCCTGATGTTGCTTGGCATGCTTTAAGCTCTTTCCTTACTGAATCTCAGGGCGCAATATAAACCTTATGATTTAATCCTGGCCTTTGTGTTCTCCCCAAGTGAAGTTTCTCGGTGGTAAATGAAGGGGAAATTGAGGCACAAAGTGGTGTGTTGCCAGGTTCACAGCTCCTGAGTGTGTTACCTAGTCACAAGCCTCTTCTTCCGGTGCAAGGGGGAAAAAAGGTAGTGAGGGCACTGTGTTCCCAAAGTGAACCATCTTTCCCTACAGTTGTCTTACTGACAGAGCTAGGCTTGCTGTGCCCAAAAACTTGGGCACATCTGTTTTGAAAACATTGTCCTGAGGCATCTTTACACAGCAGGCACCTTGCCCTCTGGAAAAACAGCTTAGGATGGAGTGGGGAAAAGGAGCCTGAACATAAGGGCTGATGCCCCCCCAACCCTGCTGTGGCAGTGCAGGGGTAAGGTCAGGCCTTGGCATCGCAAAAACTGTGTGACCGGAGGGTGTGATCCTAACCGTGCACAGGGAGTTGGCGAGCCAGAGTTTCGTTCTTTACAGACCTGCCAAGCAGAAAATGTTTATTTGCTGCTCTGGATCCATGATCTAAGAGAAAAGAATAAAAGTGATTTAACCTCCACTGTGAGAAAATCACCTGACTGAGCAGGACATGGAGGACAAACGGGATGAAGAGCCTTACCTTGCCTGGGCAGGAGGCACGAGGGAAGGGAGGAGAGGCACAGGATCAGATTCATTAATTATTATTTATTATTAATCTTCTATTTTTTCCCTTGCTCAGATTCCAYAATTGCTAGGAATAAAGGCTCCTCTAGCTCTCTGGGTGAACCTGTGACATTGACTCTGTCTTTGAGATGGGGAGCACCCTCTGGTGGTTAAGGATAATCTGACGTTTCCTGGGATTGGCACCCATCATCCCTGCAAACTGCTGGATTTAAGCTGTGCAGAAGGCACAGACGGAGTCTACCTGGCTTTCTGTCACTGCTGGGATGTGTGTTTGGGGCACAAATGCTCTCTCTGACTTTCTCACCCAGGAACCTGAGTTGCTCCCTTGGGAAGCTTTTTTGACCTCTGAAAACCATATGAGTATCTGTGCTCTCGCTGCCTACTGGCAGGCAAAAGCTCATGTCCAGCCTCTTCCTGCCTTGTCCTGGCAAGAGGGCAAGTAAAGCCCAGTTTGGTTCCCAGGAATTATGCCCAGCATCAGTTTCCAATGGGCACAAAAATCCAGCCCTGGCTCTCTTAGGGAGTCTGTTCCCTGAATCTCTCCTATTGTYCCTTCTGGCTCCCAAAGGCACTAGACTTGCATTCAGAGCTTGCACCAGTCCAGCTTTGACTGGTTTTGCTCTGTTTAGATGCTAAAGCTAGCACAGTACAGTTCTTTGCAGGGAGCACAGGAATTCAGCTCAGGTTTCCCTTCTTCTTCCCTAAGTGGATTAACAGGCTGAGGGGATCGTCTCTGCCTGCCTGACTCAATCTTCATTAGCTAACATGTTTCACCAGCCGCAGTCACATCCTGGGCTGGAAAGCTGTTTGACAGGAGCGGATTCTGGCCCCAGCCTCTCACAAATGCTGTTGCATCTCCTGAGGGTTTCTTGATAGCAAGGCTCTGTGAGCTGCCCCGGGAGGCAGGGATATAGGGCAGAGGAGTGCTGCAAGATGCACATCCTTGCTCTATATAGTTTTCTCTTTACAATAACTAACCTTCATCCTCTGCCCACTGTGAGACCTGAGCCCCTATGTAGTAAGGGTGCTGTAGAAATGTCAGAAAATGTTCTGCTTCTCTGGGGATGTATCCACATGTGTCTCCTCATGTTTTCTAGCCAAGGGAGGATCCTGAGTATGTTGGGATGTCCTTGACACTTTGGTTAGATGGCTATCACTTCTGAATGCCCCTCCTTGGGTTCTTTTAGGCAGTCAATTTGAATGCAGTATTTCCTAGCCACCTGTATGCAAGGAGCTGGCTCTATCACCTCACTCCATTCTCCTTCATKCTGCTTTGTGGTAGTAGTTAAAGGCTGTTGTACCCTTGCACAGGCAGATATTGGTTTTACAAGTGTTGCTGTTACCTCAGTCCAGTGAAGGTCTTTTCTACACAAGGAAGTTGTTTTAATATCCATACAATTTAAATTCTACAATCCATTCAAACCCATGAAAGTCCAAATTGTGGATGCTCTTCTGCCAGTTTAAGAATGCTTCATTTTGGCACATTAGATGCTTAAACAAATTTAGATTCAATATTAATGAGCACCTGTAGAGCCTTTTTCAACAGCTTAAGTTAATCTATTTAAAACTGCACCTTGTATTATACTGCAGAAACATTCTCATACAAAGAAAGCCTGGGAGGAGAGGAGGTGAACAGCAAGCATCACTAATACCAAATCCCATTGGAGGAACCCTATGTCTGGCAGTACGAAGGCAGTGTTATCTGTGCAGAGGCCTGAGTGTACCTTAGCAGGGAGAAGAAGCCTCCTCCTGGCTATTAAATGCATTTCATTGGGTGCAGATTATTTGTATTTCTGCAAAGTTGAGACTCTGTGAAAGCACAGAACATGCCACAGAAATTATTGTGGCTCAAAAATCTCAATGGGAAGTGTTTCACAAGGAAGAAAATGTTATCCTTTTGTTTTTGTAACCTGGCCATTGCGGTGGGGGGGTGTTGGTGTGCCAGACTCTGAAAGCAAGGTCAATTGGCCAGGGACAAAATCAAAATGGACTTTTTTTTTTTTTTTTTTTTTTACTTTTGGCAGATTAGAAGGAAAATAAAAAGACCAAACAAGAGCATGAAGGGACACAGGACACTCTTGAGGTTTTTAGAACCTAAATATGTATTAGAAAATTATGGGACGAACTGAATTTCCCAAACCATGTGTATTAAAGTACACAAATGAATAAGCCTTGGCATTTGTGAACTAGCAGTGTATTTGATGTGGCCCTGTAAACATTTCCAAGCCGCAACTCAACAGTCAAAGCAGAACAACTCCCCAGAGAGCCCTTGGTCTTCTGTGCTTTAGCTCCCTGGGGGATGCAACCCTCCCTGGAGCAGTCTCCAGTCAGGGCTAAGTAGCTATCAGTGTTTAATGATGTTCTTCACAGAGCAGGAAACAAAGGTCACATAAACTCTGAAAACCCCCCTGCTTTTAATGGGCAGCAAAGAAAGTTCCTTTTGAGGGATTAAATAGAACTTGATTAATTGGATTGAAATGGATCCTTTTTATATTGCCATTTATTTGGAGGCACTGAGAGAACAAAACTGTTTTCTTATATTTACAAGTAGCAGAAATCACTGTTATGTGYGGGGAGGAGGCAGTCTGTGAGTTGGGACTCGCTGAGACTCTCTCACTGTTAGACTTTGTGCCTATTTTGATGTTGAAGCTGCCTCGGATCACTGAGCTTGATGAAGATGATACCCTCTTGTTCCTCAGTCCTTTCCTTTTCAAAGGTTTCATGAAGTGCTTTATGGATTAATGAGTTATTTTGCTCCCACAACTGGTTTTGCAGCAGCTTTAACAGCACAAAACAATATACTGGCTTGAGACAGGAAGTGAGGGAGAATATCATTATTGGTGAGTAACACAAGACATACTGGGGGGGGGAGGCGAAGGGGGAAGAAGTTGGAAATGTTGAATGAGATGTGTCTAAAGCAGTAGTTCACTATCTGCTCCTGCCCTTTTCATCTCAATCTCTGGCATCTCATCAGTAATGAATTGCAGGGAGACATGAACTGACAGTGCAGGCTGTACCACTCATATAATCTGTTCAGTCGCCATCAGTGACCCTTCTGCACCACTACTCTGCTGCAGCATTTTCCGGTGAGAAGCTCTGGTGTTTGATAATTTCCAAGCCCTGGTTCCCCTTTGTGGCCCTCTAGCCAGAACAAGAAAGAGTTGCCAGATCTGCCTGGCTAGGCATGCCTTGGCAGTTCTGTGTCTCACTACAGCTCTTTTTTAGTTAATAGTGAAGGGTCAGCTCTGGGTACAGATGAGCTCTGGGTACTTTATGATTTTAGGGAATAACTCCTCTTCATCCTCTGATTTAGGGAATCAATAAGAAATTGCATCAGGAAAGTCAATACTGTATTATGAAAAGGAATTCTTGATCTCTTTCTCCATGCTGACTTTTTCAATTCAGATATTTGCTCCTGCTTAGTCCATTCCTTCCCCCCCCTCCCCCCAACCAACCTAGTTTAGTTTAGGATGTTTAGATGAGCTTTGGATGCAGACTAGACAGATGTGCTTTCTGCACGGTTAGGATCTGATTGCATGCAACTTCAGGGTTGCTTTATGAGCTGTGGATTGAACTGAGGGTGTCTACTGGGGATTTCAGGTCTTGGTTTCCTCATTGGAGGTCCTTCTATCAGGCAGGTCTGTTAAATGCTTGCTGAGTCCCTAGAGACGYTTGATCTGTGTTTAAAGGGAAGTGGCTAAACCATGAGACAAGAGAAGTGGCTGTGTACTTGAGCACTATTGGTCTGAAGGGATCTTACTGAAAGCTGTGCAAAGCTTGCATGGCAATCTGAGTGCCCAGGGCCATCTGTGTGCCCCATCCCAGCAGAGACCTGTGTGATGCTCTTTCTGGCCTTTCCTGCTCTGAGACAGTTGACTTCTCCTGGATGCTCTGGGCATGAATTGTGCTTAACTCTCCTGAGACCTAGTCTAGGAAAAACCTCTGGAGGATTCCAAGCAGCACCTGCCTCCTGCTCCCTACCCCTGTTAAAACTTCCCCAGAAGAGACATCTGCCCAGGGAGAGCAGAAACTCCATAAATAAATAATCCCCTCTGTCTCTCCTGATCAGCCCAAGCAGCTGTGATGGCTCCTGAATGCCTGGGCTGCTTTTTTAATGGCTTTGAAACCAGTTTCACCCTCATCAGATGACCCAGCTTCTCCTGGTTTTGGAGGAACAATCGCTTCTTTTAGAGAGAGGGTTTTCAGGGGGTTTTAGATTGTCAATACCTTTGTCTGAGGTGAAATGGTGTAGCGTTGCAGGTAAAGCTATGCTTTACTGGTTCCACTGCTCTTGCCCCATGCCTTAGCCTGACAACCCTCCACTGGGGTAGTGCCCATCTCCCTGGGTATTGCAGCTAGCATTGACTCTTGAGAGCACTGGGCACAACTGATGCTCATGGACATCTCACAAACATTTGATTAACCCTTGCAGCACTCTAGACACTGTACTATTTTTGATAGGTTTTACTGTTGGGAGAACTAATCATTGAGAGGTCTGAGTGCTTATCTAGTGCCTCACGATGAGTAGGTAAAGATTTGGGAATAGAAGTTAGGAATGCAGTTTTTAGTAAGAAAAAAGTGGTCCTTCCCCAGCAAGTGTATAGTTAAATCTAAAGGAGCTTGGTTCATATTCCAGTGCAACACCTGCTCATCCAATGGGTGTCATCTAGGTGTGTCTATGTAGAAGTATTCTGTATTTCTGGAAGTATTAGTACTGCCTGTGCAGGCAGAACCTACCTGCTTGGCAGTAAGACGTGCAAGGCATGTTCTGAAACATCCTTGCAGTGCTGGTCAGGCATCCAATGTGATTAAAATGAGCACAGGCTCATGCTGTGTTGCAGGCCAATAATGCTCCCCCATGGTGCCTTCAAAAGAGGTACCAGTCTAGCTGGGTGGAATGCAGCTGCCATGCTGATGGTTGTAATGCCAAATGAGCCAGTTCAACCCAAATGATTGCTGGCTAATCAAGGCTGATGACCTATACGTTATTTTTGTTGTTTTAATTGCTTTTTTTTAACCACCCGACTTGACCAATGAGTTTAATGCCTCTCCTCATGAAATGGGCCCCAGCAAACAAAGCAGTCTCTCCAGGTACCCTTGCCTGGTATCTTCTGCCTAGGAAGCAAGGCAGGGGCCTCCCAGTGCCACATCATTGGCTGATGTTTTAAGACTCTTATATTTGAAGAAGTGACAGTCTTTCTCTTCTGCCATTTTCCTTCTGTCCTGATTTTGTCTGACCTCTTGGTACTCTGAAGAAGCAGCAGGTTTAACAAGGAGGAGTGTGGGCTGAATGGTTCCCCTGAGGAACCTAGTAGCAACACATTCAGGAAGTTCCACTTTGGCATAGTCTACCTTTTGCTGAGTTGTTAACCACATGAGTTACGAAATGCTACCAMAAGTTGATGAGCAAGGTCTAAATAATGAATTGAGGACTACTGATTTTGGTTGACTGGTTTAATGGTATGTTCAACAGAGGAACAGACAGGGATGCATCAGTAGTCCTTGGTCATCACTACAAAAAAGGTGTTCATAAAGGTGTTCAAGAGATGAGCTAAAGAACAAAACTGGGCTTTCCTTTGGAAGTACTGTGGAGACCAAGGGGACCTGTTGCTGGAGACTGCAGTGCCCAAGTAACCCTTAAACTACCTAGGACTGAGATTTGAGTTTGCCTGAACAGGAATATTGAAAATAGTCTTCTCTAATGCAGCCACACAAATGGCAAAGCTGGCAATACAGGCTCTGAAGGAAGTTCCTATACTTTCTCTGCTTGGGGTGAGGGCATTTTTGCTGAAATCAAATGGTGTGCATCATTTCCATCAGGAGATAGCTTTATTGCTGCCCACAACAGTCTCTGTGTCTGGATGTCTGAGATGCTCGGTTTTAAAGACTTGGAGGTCACCTCAATGGGACCCTAACAAAGACAACTGATGACTTGCATTTGCACTTATGAAAGAGATTGCTCTGTCTTGGAGTACACAAGGCTGTTTAGCAGCAGTACAGCTGAGCTGGTGGAGCTTCTCCCTCCCTTTGCATAGGGGAGTTGTCTTTCTGGTAACCAGCACGCACCTCCTTGTGACTGGCTTCCCTCTTGATGCTGTATGTGCATATGTTCTGGACCTGAAGCAGATATGTTTTTATGGTCCTGAGTTGCTCTGCCTCTTCTAAATGATGCTCTATGATATAGACAAGGATTATATTTATTGTTCTCTTTCCTTTCTTTGTTTGAAAAACTACCGCAAAACCATGGTGGTTCATGATCTGTACCCATAGTGTTTGGATGCTAATGGTTTGTTGACAAGAGCCGTGATTTCCTAGCCTGCACTTTACTGCAGGTGACTGAATGAGGTACAGTTGATGGGACTCAGAAATTAGAAGTATGTTAAGAAACTTGGGATGGGGATTGTTGGCAAACTCATTTAGTGAAATAATCTGCCAACCCCTCATCCCTTATTTCCATATTGCTTTTGTCCAGCAAGTGAAATAAATGTACTGGGAGTAATAAACTCAGAAGGGAATTGTGGTGAATTCTATATTGCTGTTCAAACCATAGCATTAGTACACAACAAATCTTTAGAGTGGAGGTGTACTTAATGGAGCTGTTTGGGGATCCAGAGCAGAGGGGACTTGCAGTTGCTGTGTTGCTGGTACAGCTGTCAGAAGGATGCTCTAGCCAAAACCTGTAATCCTTTGCTGTTAGAAACTGGAATATTCTGGGCCTGGAGATGGCAACCAGGAGAGCAGGCCTGATTATCATGTGATCTCTGCTTTTTCCAGACTGTTGGGCATCATGTGTCCCAAGGTCACTTGGGACCTGCAGGTTCATCTCACTGTTAAATACTGTCTAGGCTACTGCAGCTTCTTCATTGCTGTTGTTGAGAAATAAGTTATCTTGTGCATGTCTGAGTTGCTGTTTCCATTACAAATTTGAAAAAAATATCCTCTGTCTTCACTGCCTAGCCCTTAGTGAGTGTGCTTTCTAACAGTAGTAGCTCTGAAGCATTTGGGTTCTTTAAACCCCTCTCTTTTTCTAGGCTGAGACACTCAGCATTATCCCTTGCAGTGCACTTGCAAAAAATGTTTTGATTCTTTTCTTGAAGCATAACAGTAAGTAACTGTTATTCCTCCTGACAAGACAGACATTTATTTTGATCAGTTCAGTGTAGAGGTTGGTACTGTGAATATCAGGGTCCTGAGGTGATTAGTTAGAGTGCATGGGCTTGGAGAGAAAAGCAGCAAATCGTATCCCCAAATTAGAATAACAAACAAGCATCCACAAGCATCCCCTGTTCTCCTGACCTCCCACTTTGGCCTTTTGCAATACAAGACTTCAAGCTACTGTACTGAAGTAGGAAAGCTGAAGGTGAAAAGATACTGCTTGACTTTATTTCTCATCTCATCACAATGCTTGTGATCTCCTCTGCTGCAGGATTGGAGACAGGTAAGTAGATGTGTTTCAAGATTCCTTGATGCCCTGTGTTCCCTCCCTGGTAGCTGAACAAATAACCCAAGTGCTGCTTTGTGGACTCTTGGGGTCACAGGTGGGGAAGGGTTCATTTCTGCCTTTCTGCAAGTTGGAGAAAGGCTGGGGAATAGCATGGGGTGTGCTAGAATAAGGTGCATAGCTGTCAGTTTGAATGAAATCACTTTTGAGTCAATGTCTTGGTCATGTTCTGCTCTACCACAGTGGTTCAACTGAGGGTTAGGGTAACACATCATGGGGAACAGATCAGCAACAGGTCAAAATTTGGAGCCAGACCACAGCTCTCATCTGAGGTCTGCAAGGTCCCCCTATTTACCTCTATAATTACCCATCTTTTTTGAGGCAGGTTGCTGTCTATTTAGTTAGAAGAGAGCTCGGCAAAGACTGGCTAAAGAAGTAAATTGACAAAACACRTAAGCAGAAATACTGCAGTGTCCTTGTTTTTGAATATTTCTGGTCAAGGATAGAAGCCCGTATCAAATGCCCAGGCAAACTGATGATGCAAAAGAGAGCAGAAGGCATAATTCCCACTACACAAATTTCCTCTCCTGCCTCCCTCTACCTTTCATATTACAAGCTCTTCTGAAATCTGGCAAACGATCTCTTTTCCAGTTATCTTTACTGTTTCTCATTGGGCAAAATAATGTATCTTCCTCTTATCCTGATACCCTGTTTTGAACTCCATAAAAGTTAGCGTGGCTCTGCCTGGCTTGTGCGTGTCTGTGTGAGTGCTTACATGTACATTTTCATCAAAATGTCAACAGGAACATGTTCCGCTCTCGAAAGACAGCTTGTCCTGCTATTAACACTGCAAAGACAAAAGCAGGTATAGAAGGACAATAAATAGCATTGATCCTACAAAAACAAGAGTTATTAAAAGAAAATCTTAAGTTCTCATTGGCAATGGAGGGACTATGTTTATCTTATTTCAAGGCACTGTTGTATCCAAGCACAGAAGAGGAAAAAGTCAGAACTTAATTCTCTGTCCCAAAAACATGACCTTTCATTCAAAGGTAATGCTTGAAGCATTTCTAAGGATGTCCAGATGAGCAGTTCTTTAAAAATAACAAGATGAAAACTGTTTCCTGTTAAAATAGATGTTGAGCTTTAGCAGTGATGGTGGTGACACCTTTTAGATGGATGCACATTGTTAATAAGGCTTGTGAAGGTTTTCAGGAGAAAAAAATCTATATGAAGTTTGGTAGAGATCAAGAAAGTGTCTTTGGTGGGGAGAGCAAGCTGTTTGATTCAGGAAAAGGAGAAATTCAGTAAGGGAAAGGAGAATAGAGCCCAGAATAGAGAAGGCTGTCTTGTTCTTGTGCGTAGAGTCCATGTCTCATATAGCTGTTTGCTGTGGAAGGTGATGCATATGGAAGTGGTGAATGCCTACTAGCAGCCTGGGGCCTGTGCTATGAGAGGACCCAAGTCTCTCTCCAGGGTCACTAGCCTTGCAAAGCAGTGCGGTCAGGACATGTAACACAGTGACTTCTGCAAAGTCCGAGCTGTACTATTGGCCTCAACAATGTAAAAGGGCTGTTTTCTAAATTCATCGCAATGATCCCTGTTGTTTCTTTAAATGATAGGCACTGGAAAAGGTCTCATGTCTTTCCCTGGTAGGCAAGACAAGGATGTGTGCATGTAAGCCTGTTCTGCCCAGCCTGACTCTCCTAAATATTAAGTATGTTTTTTGCACTGTGCAGATACCACTTCACTGACAATTCTCTGTGAGAATACCATGTGCAAATCACAATAGAGACTTCACAAAAGGGAAGAAAAAAATCAACACCCCAAAACTAGCTAGATCTCTCCCTGTGCTATGTTTTCCTTATCCACAAAAAAACTAGCTTTATCAACAAATGAAATCAGGTTTGCTTGGCATGATTTGCAGGTTTCTTCTATATTAGACCAAATGAAATTTCTGTCAGTCAGTCAGTCATCTTGCTGGAAAGTTGACCATTATTCCACGATATAAGTTAAAAAAGTAAAAAATTAATCCATCAAAAATAGCTTAGTCATTAAAAGGTGGGGGAGGGGAAAAAGTCTCTAAAGAAAATCTCTATCTGTCATCTCTCAGAAGAGCTAGTAAAAGTACAGAAGACATGTCCTTGCAGTTCTTGCTTTTGGGCAGGAAGATCACATGTCTCGGACAACTGACACTGCCTATAGCTCCACCTGCCTTTAGTACTCTGGTTTTGCTTTGTCCTGGGCTAAGAGTGATGGAAAGTCATTGCTCCACATTTGGATGAGGTGTGAGAAGAACTGGGAACCTCCAAAGCCAGAGAGCCACCTTATGAAAGACATCTCTAAGGGCAGCACTTACCAGAGCACCGGTGGGTATGCTCTGTTCAGAGGCCACAGACTGAGCAGGCAGTGCTGTTCCTGCCTCTCCTGGAGGGAGAGAGCAGCAGTCCCAGGGTGGGATTCAGTCGGTCAGCAAACAAAGATTGTATACACAGGGGGAGCTAGCTTTGCTGTTGCCTGTGCAGTTCTGCCTTGTATTTACCCAAACTGAGATTTTTTGGTTTCCAGATCTGCCAGCCTAATCTTGGAGTCCTTTCTGACCTTGTTCTGGGACTTTTTTTAGAAGAGACGTGTTGGAAGGAAGGCCATGTTGAGATCAGTGTTGCCTTCTTTAATCTTCAAGGGGAAGAGAACTTGGCTAGAGCTGCRTGAAGAGCTCAGCAAGTGCTGTGTGCAGGAGGGGTTTGCAAAGGAAGATGAAGCCTCTTGAAGTTCCAAAATCAGCCTCCAGGACTCTTGTCTCCTTCCTTGGAGAATCTGGGCTGACAGATCAGGTGCAGCCAGTAGAGATTATTCCTTTCTATCCTTCTGAGAAAGGAAGGGCCAGGCCTCTGTGCAGCTTCTCTCAAGGTGGGGGAAGCTCCATTTGTCCATTTGCACTGAGTCAGAAGAGATTAATGTTACATTTCCGCACCAGTCTGTAAATACCCACCTTACCCAGGCAGTTCTCTGTCAGCAGCAGCCCATTTCCAGAGTACAAACCTGCCATTGTACTGCAGATATCAGTTAATTTGGCCGTGTGGACCTTGTGCCAGGCAATCACATGGCTCTCTGCCTACTTCACCTTGGCCTGGGTAAAAGTTAAAGTTCAAAATTAAAACATCAGCTATTGGGAGAGCAGCACCTGCCTGCCAGGCCATTCCCAACCTGGCCTTATGTTCACTGGCAGCCCATACCAGAACTAGTCTTTACATAATCAGGATGCAGCAAGTGAGCATCCTTCTGGAAAAAATCACTTTCAGTCCAAATCAGCTCACTGCAGTCACCCTGACTGTTCTTGGACTTAGCCTGCCTGGGCCTTGGCTGTGTGAGAGGCTCTCTTGGACCCTGTATGCTTCCTCCAGCCTCTCTTGCCACTGCGCATCAGGAATCCTCTTCACAGGGCAACTCATCATCAGTGATTCCCCATCTGACCTCAGATTCCTCCAGGAAACATAATGGTGCTGGTTTCTGCCCTCTGGTCTCTGTTGGGTCAGGTGTTCTCCAGTGTAGTTGGTGAGATTGCTTCCTTGCTGTTTTGGCCCTACTAATGCTGCTCTCAGGCCCTAGTCTTCTGCCTCTTTAACATTTAGAGCATCTTAGAGGTTTCCACTGGGCTGATGTGTCGCTTAAGCATACAAAGGTACACGTGCATTTTAATTTCTGTTTGTATTAATTCTGCTTCTCAGAAAGATGTATAATCTGAATTTTGCATCACCTGCAGCATTCAGGTAATCGGATTCTGCTGTGCTCTTAAAGCTGTAGTTGAGTCCTCTCTCTGTCTCCTCTTTTCCAAATTAAGTATCTGTTTTCTGATACTTCTTCATATGTATGTTTCACCATATAGACCTCTTCCAGTTTGTGTCACTGTTTTGACATTCTTACCTTGTCCTGTCTTAAGGATGGTAGATCAGAATCACACAGCTTGTCCCTGCACAGCTAGGCACAAGCTGGGGGGGGGGATGACAGACCATTAGTTCATGTGGCATTTTTGTTGTATTTTCCATACTGGCTAAGATCTCTGGTAGGTAACACAGTGAGAAAGTTGCACCAATAGATAGATAGAAGCAAGGATGATTTACATTGGTGGCGAATTTGGCCATTCCTCCTTTTTTTCTCCCCCTTTTTTTGAACATTCTCTCCTTCAAATTCCTACAAATATTGATTGTATGAGCAGTTTTAGCCTAATTTAGCCAGTGCTTATTGCCATGTTTATATCAAGCTGAATCACACTGCATTTTCTGCTATGCTTGTATATAGGCTCCCTCATCTGAAAAGCTGTAGTGTGCCCTTTGCTTCTTCTGCTATATTACACTCTTGCCTCAGTTATGGACTCAAATGAGATGCTACATTTTATATTAAGGAATGCCCTCTTAGCTCCTACTTTTTTCTTTTTGTTGGCCTGACACAGGACAACAACATTAGTGTTCTTCACATGTGTTTGTGTGTACTTTCCTTTTAAAGAGATCTCTATTTCTTGATTATCTGTTAAGGGTATTTTGATACATTTAGATGTCTGGTGCACAAATACAAAGGAGAAGCATAAGCGAGGTAAAAGCGAGATTTGCATGAGTGCAGTTTGGAATGTGAAGGGTAGCAATGGACAAATAGACCCTGTAGACACCTCTTTGAGTCAGGTTTTCAGTGCAAGACTGCCTATGCTGGGCATGTGTCTGAAAGTCTTATGTACTTGCATAAAGAGGGACATTCAAATAGGCATTGGTACATTGCCTTAAATATGCAGTGAAATTGTGTGTGTGAAAATGTGTACGGGAATTGTGAAAACCCACTGACTCTAATGGCAGCCAATACCTATGCAGAGCTTTGAAAATGTCTCTTTCATGAGGACAGTTGTGTATGCCAGCTTTTATGTCTGTGAGCATTTTGGAGGGTCTATATCCATGGTTTGTGTGCCTGGGAATATACGCTGTTATCCTGAATGTCTGATTCTGATCTCATACGCCAGAATTTATTCCATTGTGGTTTAATAAGCTGCACTGAAGTTGCATCTGAATCACGCTGCTTTGAAATCGCACTCAGGCACTATTCTGTGTACGTGTATTAAAGAGTTTTTGTATGTATGGAAAGCAGATGCCTGAGTGCAGCAATTAGGCTGTGTCAGTGTGAGAGGTCGGTCTGTGCATGTGTGCACGTGCACAAAAATTTGTCAGTGCATTTACCTGTGCTTATGTGTAGAGCCATGCGTTTGTGTGTAACAGTGCCTGAGACATGCATGCACAAACTGGCACACCGCTGCGGTGTACTGTGCGTGTCGACTGCCGTCTGTGCGGAGGCACGCCGGAGTGGCTGTGTAGGTTGGCGAGCAGATGCAACAGTACTTCACCTCTAGGTCCCGGGTCTTGCTTAACCCTAAACTCCAGAGCCAGTGCCCACGAGAGGCAGACTGGTGGGTAAGAGGGAAGGGAAGC
>NW_020447608.1:476975-696912 GCF_003343035.1 Apteryx rowi
GCCGCCGCACAGCGGCTGCCCGCGCAGGAGGAGCGGCGCTGCGGGCAGAGGGGACGCGCACCTCCGTGCGGGGCAGGTGCGGCAGAGTCGGCGGGAAGGGCTCGGGGGTCGGTTTGTCCGTCTGTTTCTTTCCCTGTAACTTCTCGCTCTGATCCTCCAGCTCCTGGGAGCGAGCTGCTAGGGCTGAGCACTGGCAGTCCTTTCTGCATAGTTTTACTTTCCGTTTATCCTAGGATTTTTATTACATGAATTACTGGGTGGCTATAACGAGAGGTGCATATAAAATTACATAAAGTAGATCTATTAAAGCAGTGCTTTTTACAAGAAAAGTCAGATTTTCACCTGAAATCCTGTGTGGAAATTCAGTTTCCCACGGCTTACTATTTGCGTGGCCTGTCTGGGGAAGGAGTGGAGTGAGTTGGAGGGCTAGCGAGCAGACATCCCGAGCCGGACCGATGGCAGGTACTTCAGCACCTGCTACTGTTCTGTCCCTTTGTATTTTCAAATGGGCTGTGCCTGGGAATGCTGTGTTTAAAATCACTTCAGCGCATTAAGTTAGGTTTGATCTTTTGGGGGAAGTTAGGAAACGAGGCAAAATTTTCTCAGTTGCACATCCAGCTGACTGTAGCAATTCATTTTCAAATGGGTTTCTGCTCTCTGATAAATCTCTCCCTGAGCTGAGTCCCCTTTTGTGTGTTTGCATGTTAATCCGTGTGTCACCTACAAGGGTTCTGTGGTGTCATCAGAGACGGGAGTTAAGTCACTTTGCCTGTTTCATTGTTTTTCTTTTAAGAACACATTGTAGTTAATAGAATTAAAACAATTAAAAACAAACAACCCCCCCACACACAATGCTGCTTACCCCTCGTCTCTCATTACATCTCTTTTATCTGTCTTTCTGTTTCCTGATACTCCGTCTGTCCTTACATTCATTTCTCCCTCCTTTAATCCCCTGCTTCCAGCATTTTCATTAAAATGAGACTTAGTATTRATAATAGAAATTAATAATCTAACCCATGTGATTTTCTTTTCCCCACTGGTGCTTCACTTGTGGCTGCTCCATTTTGAATTAAAAATAAACAAACAGCTTCTTAAGGGAAATGTATTCTGTATGCCGTTGGGAGTCTTTTAATATTAAGTCAAAAATAGAAAGTGTGTTTACCTTCATTAAAAGAAAAAGAACAAAACACCACAACCAAAAGCTAGATCATAACCACGTACTATATTTTCTCTTAACTTTTTCCTTTCATTTGTTGTACTTTTGATATTGAGGAAAAGAAGGCGAATAATGTGAAAATAGTACAAAATAATATTCATGTTGGATTGCCGTTCACCTGTTTTACTTTTTCTTGGTCTCTCAGACAGCTCCCAACAATGTGAAGAGCGCCTTACCCCTATTTGCAACACTTTGGCCGCTGATTAGACAGATGAAGGTGGCCCTGGGGGAAGTGCCACGGAGCCCCTATGGCTTTACAGTGGACGGAGAACACAGGTTTTTGAGATGAGAAGCTGCTGGAGTGCTCTCTGTATAGCAAAGTGCTTTGCCTAGCTCTTTGCGGCAACTAACCTTCTTTTTAAAATTGTGGAGATTGGGGAAGAGAGACCAAGAATATCATTTGAAATACCTCAAACTCTATTTTTTCTTTATTAAAAGAGTACAATGATGATGCAAGAAAGTATGGCTAAGTCTGGAAAAAGTTACTGAGAGAAGGAAAAAATGTGAGAAGCCTTAAAAAATACAGTATATTTAAAGGTAATGGGTAAATGCAATGGGTCAGATACTGCTTTGATTTACATTCTAGTTTTGTTAAGATTAGATTTGAGATTGCATTCCTGTAGCTGAGGATAAAAGTTGGTCACTTTATATGCTTTATGTATTGCTTTAGCCATTTTTCCTCCCGCTGTAACACAAATGTACTATGAACATATAAATATAGGCATTGTATTTGTGCCTGTATTTTTATCTAGTTATGTAAACATATCACCCTAATTGTACTGACTTACTCTTCTGGCTGCTAGCTAGTGAAAAGATTTTGATAGTTATTTTTCCTTATTTTTTTTTTTAACTCTTGCTTTTAATTATGTTGGCAGCATTTTTTGTCAACTTAAACCTTAAATTAAGAGTCATTTTTAAAATATTGCAAACTGCCTCTTATTGTTTAGGTAACTGTTGAGCTATAGGGAGAAAGACTAGAATATGGAAAGAGAAGTGGATGTGGTCACTCAATATGTGATCCATACAGTTACTTGGAAACTGTATTTCACCTAGCAATTATTGAGAGAGAGCGAGAGAAAGAGAGAGAGAACAAACAAGGTAGAGGAGAGAGGAGGTGACTCCCTTCACCTTGGAGTTTAAGGAGACTAATTTTTGTAACACTCAAACCCAAGAAGGGTCTGATGAAGGAATTCATTGCCCCAGTCCCACTCTTTAGGTTGGGGATTTGTCTTCCTCAAGTAGCGAAAGTTCCCTTTCCTTTTGCCTGTGTGTGGTGATCTGAACAAGTACGCTGGGAACAGGAGGAAGTTCTGGGCAGTGGATCATGTTGTTTCCCTCCATGCAGGATCTTGCGGTGAGGGGAAGAAAACACTTGTTCCTAATTTCCACCCTCTGCACGTGTGTATATATTTGGTTTCATGTGTAGGAATCCTCTCTTCAGTGACCACTTATGTTTAGTACTGGTCTTTGGGAAAATTATTCCTGGCACAGGTGAAGCAGGTCCATGCAAGAACCTTTTGTATGAGTTTGAATTGGGAAACTCACAAAGAAAATGATTTGTACCTGCAGTTTTTCTCTCAGGTCAGGGCATATGGAGTGAATACATTAGTTGCACCATATTGACAACGTCTGTCTGCAGTACAGCGGGAAGTGAATGTGTGTACAGACACCAGGAATGTACACTCTGATATATAAAATATGTGATTATATTCACACACAAACACATGTGCATATATAAATATTTGTGTACAGGTATACACACACATGCACGCACACACATACACATATATATATAGCCATACTGAATATGTGTTGTGTATCTTTTGTATGTAAACCTAAGGCTGTTTCATAGGAGAGTGAAATACAGCATTTCTACTTCTCAGTATTAACTTCCATGTCCCAGGGAAATTTTTTCTGCCTAGTTATAGTTGCTACTAGAAATGTTGATAGGACTACAAAATTGCCATTGCTGTTTCTAATTAATTTCTACATGACGGACAGAAACTGACCAAGTAACCATAATGAAGGGAAAATAAAAAATCATTGGCAAATAAGGGCACCTTGCCAGATGCTATGTCTCTTACGCTGTTTCCTCTGATGTATAAGAAAGACACGAGTCATTGATCTGATAAAAATGAAAATTATTTTATAAACAGAAGGAAATGGTTAGAAAGGAAAAAATGTTATATTTAACGATAGAGAGATATAAAGGTGCGACACTGGAATTCTAAGTCAATGAAAGAGCAAATTCCAGATCACGCAAATTAACAAAGAATTAACAAAGCTGTTGCCACTGACTCTAAAGCACAGACTGAGGAAATGTGACTTGATTTTAGAGGTTCCTGGAAATCTCCATACTCCATGAATGGGAGGAAATCTGAGTCAGAGAAGCTGAATGCAACTGTCTGCGCTGAGTATCTCTGAAAGTCTGGGATAGGGACGAATCGTTATTTGGGGAGAATAGGGTGGGAGCTGTTTGTTTTATTGACAGAATAAATTGAAAAAACTTTATAAGGGAAATGGCTTAGTTGCTGGGTTTTTAAGTAGGTTCCCATCATAGGATGGGCTCCTGCTACACGAAGCTCACTGAGCACCACACTGGAGAGGAAATTGGTACCCTTACAGTATTTGTATTAACTTCTCCTCTTCCARATTCCACTTGTAAAAGTAAAAATGGTCTAATCATTATGAATTATTGAGAAATATGGAAAGATCAATATATTAAAAAAAATAGGATTTTTTTCATTGTATCGATTTGAAGTAATCAATAAATATTGCATTTAGCCTGAGAGGGAAAAGACTTTGGAGAGATTGCATCAGAGAAAGTTGCTGTGACAGAGATTTCACATCCTGTTTCCTTCCTCTCCAAGAGAATGCTGCTCTGTCCTCCGTGCCCTTTTGCTGTTGTTCCCCAGCCCTGTTTCTGTTGTGTTGCTACTGCTCAGAATTAACATTGTTTGAAATAACCTGTGCTCTTCAGGTAATTTTAGTTCAGTAAGAAGTTGTGCGTGTTGTATCAGTGAGTCTCTCTCCCAAATATTCCAGAGCTAAGAGGATACAATCTCTCTTAGGAAATGGAAGAAGGGAGAAGGGAAAAGGCTTAAATGTGAGAATAGGTGAACTTTATAGGTTCTATCGGGAGCGTGGTAGAATTTCTCCAAAGGGTGTAAAACATCTGAGTTGTATTTAACTGGGGGAAGAAAGAGTAAATGTAGAAGAAGATAGTGGCAAGGCTTGGGTAGAAAAGCCAAACTCCTTTCCCCAAATTCTACTTTTTCTAATTTGTGCTCCTCAGTTTAGAAGCGGAGGGTCACATCAGCAGCTACTGTTGCAAGTCAACAATTCCACTACAGATTGTGGAGACTGGGAAATTCTTCCCAGTAAGACCTATTCTTTACTCCGTGGAGCTATTGACGATACCTTTACAGCTAGGGAACACAATAGATTTTTTAGTTTGTGCAGTGTGAGCAAGTAAATTTAGCATTTGTCCAGTACTCAGCAGTGAGGTTCCTAGGTAATGCTGCTATAGAAACTGGGGGAGAAAAAAAAAAAAAAAAGAAGCGGAGGTGTCCACAGAAAACTACAAATCGGACGATTGTTTATTTGTTTGGGACGGGACTTAATAAAGAAGATATTAGCAGTACTCAGCTATGGTGACCTTGCCGAAAATAGAAAAATCTTGATTTCTTTYTGTCTCCCTAGTATGGGCTGCATTTAAGTTGTGAATGTAATTGCATCTATGTAGCTTGAATGTGCAAAGTGCTTTGTGATCTGCCATCAGGAACAGAACATAATTTAGTATTATTTATTGGTAGTAGCTATTGACCTGGGGAATTATACTTCTTAGAAATTAAGTTGTAGTAACTTATTCTCTGACTTTGTTTCCATCCTTGCTATGCTGCCTCTCTAAAACTGTACCCTACCTCTCCAGAGCACTAAAGATGCCCACAAAATGATCCTTGCAGCTGGAGCACAGTGTACTTTGATTCTTCCAGTGCTTGAGAGTCTGGCTGCTGGCGGTGACTGTCCATGAGGAGAAGCATGCCTGCTCAAGGTGGAATGCACTGTATAATAATATATTTGTCATGTTTGTAATTGCAAATGTAATTAGCAAACAAGCTCTGGGGGATTGAGGACTTGAAACTTTCACTGCACATCATTTGACCCTATCTTGACTGGATGGACGCTTGTGTGCTGCAGTTAACCCTTGCTGCTCTTGCAAAGAAATGCGCCTTTTAGTCTGACTGCTGCTAAGTTTTCTGTTTTGTAAGTTTTTTTGCTATGAGCAGCATTGTACCTGTATTTGCTTGTACCTTCTTTTGTTGTGATGGCAAGTGCTTACGTTCCCCCTGTGACACACACACCAATATTTCCTCTCCTAGCACTTTTGACACAGCCTGGAAAGCATTCTGCAATGCCCTTTGTGAAGAGCACTGTGTACCAGTAAGTGCTTTTGCATACTGAGCTGTTCAGTGCATTCCTATCACCACAGGCAACGTTACTATTCAGTGCCCCTTGCACTTCGCAAAGACAACTTGCGAAAAGCAGGTGGCAAGCTGTTATCACACAACCTGCGATAGCTCTGTGTCCCTGCTGAGCTGGAATTTTCTTGCACTCCCTTTCTAAATGGGGGAGGAAAAAAATGCATAAGAAATCCCGTTCCGTTTTGTGGGATGCCAGCAAATCTCAGTCCAGGCACCCGTAAGCTGACTTTGTCATCTTACAAAGAATATTCCTGACCATAAGGGTGCAGCGAACAACACGGCCAGAATCTGTTCTTAAAGAAGTCACAAACTTATGTGTGTATATGAGGAAAAGAGGGCTTCTTTGCATTTTCATGCAAATATCTTCTCATTTCTTTTCTTTTTCGTTTTCATATAGGACTTAGGTTGCGGTAAAATTCATGACAGAACTGTTCTTGTTTTGGAGGGAGTCTTATTTATTCCTGTGTTTTTGTGAATGTGAAAGGAAATAAATTAAATGTAGAGAGGGGTGGCCTTTTTCATATGATTTTGTTGTAGCTGTAAGGACATCTCACAGACACTGCATCCTGTTGAAAGCTTGGAAGAAAAACGAAGCCTATTCTAGTTTGTTCTTAGGTAGGGCAAGAGCCTCGGTTGAGAAGCCCTTCCTTGAGTCTAGACTTTCCTTTTCCATTCCTAAAAATTAGGTTGGAATTACCATGTATTTTAAGGGTCAGATATTTTTCCTAAATTAGAAAAGCCTATGATGGGGGAGATGGAAGTGTGTCTGGGACCTCCAGCTTGGAGTGCCCTGCGTAACAAGACAATTTCTCATCAAAGCACCTTTTGTTTTGAATTGATTGTCTATGTTTTATTGCAGCTGTTTTTACAAGAATATTTCTTGTTGCTGAGTGTCTGCTGTTCTGAAAAGCTTTTTGTACATGCGGCATATTTAGAGGTGCTGTTTTCTAATTTTTCCCCTTTTTCTCCTGGCACTTTAAAGTTCCCTTTAGTAATAATGGCCCTCAATCTCCGGTGATGGAGCCATCACTGTGAACAATGCTGGTGAGTGTATTGTCTCGCTGTCCTTTTACTCAAGAGAAAGGTCAAAAGAACAGCCTTAAAAAAAATGTTCAATTCTCCTGTTATGATTTTGCATATGGAGATGATCATTTTAAAAACATGAGTTTTTTCTTTCTCTGCAAACACCTGTGTGAAAATAAGACGGAAATATGATTTTCCATCAGTTGCTGCTAGTACTTTTTTTTTTTAAATATGCTGACAAGAACAATTACAGACCAGATTTTTCACTGAGATTTACACGATTTTGTATATTTAAAAATTAAACATCTAAAAATAAGGGAACTAAAGAATTATACTCTGACTAATTTTATTTTTATAAATCCTTCTGTGTGGTTTTTCTTTTTATTCAGTCAATCTGACAAGTTTCTCATTCTCAACAATACTATTTTGTTTCCTGATTTAAGAAATTATGCTTACCTGGATGAGATTTTCACAGATCTGGGAACATACCAATGGAAAATATAGGGTACTACTGGTTTCAGGGACTTGGTTTAGAAATTTTTGTTGKTGTTGTTGCACATAACCAGAATTAGCTTATGTATATTTTCGAAATATATATTTTCTCCATATTTTGCTTTTTATATTTTAAAACAATCCTTGATTTACACAACAATTTTGAAGAGTTGCTATGTGTTTCATTTTTCTTTGTTTCTAGACCATGTATGGCATGCAAATGCTGTCCAGTTTTAACAGTTCAGAAAGTGCTGTAGAGGAGGAAGAATGATTTAATTTCTTTAGAACACACGAATTCAGTCCTTCTCCAGCTCTTTTTCAAACATGTGGGATGTTTCTTCTCTTCACCTCTCACAGTTGTTTAATTCAGCTTCTTCGTAGTTTTTATATTTCTGCTGATTGGGTTTTTTGGGGTCATTTTTGGAGACTGAGGGGATAATGATACATGGAGAGACTGAAAACCATCCCCTGTGAAACTGAAAACCTTGGTACCTATTGCCTGACACTCTTTAGGAGATAGTTTTTGTTATCCGATTCATCTGAAGTGCGGAGGTGCCTGCCTAGGTCCGGGCTCATACACCGAGCAGTGTGAAGCAGCGACTCCCAAGCGGTGGTGTGCAGCCTGCAATGCGGTTCAGCCAGGGGCTGGGGCAGGGAGGGGGCACAGCTGTCGGGCACAACCAAGACTCGCTTTCCAAGCCAAAATAATCCCGGCATGGGGACTTGTATTTCAGTGCTCAGGCTTCTGGAAGGATGTTAACTTTTCTTCTCCTGGGTCCTTTTTGCCATAATAGATTGTAGCAAATGTGACCTTTTGAAAATGATGGTTAAGTGTATTGATGTGTCCGTATGTATTACTTTACATAGATGATGCCAGACGCGTCTCCCTCAGAATAATTGATGCAAGTTGCGTAGTAGCACCAAGCACACTGTAGAGGACTAGAATGAGTCAGAGAATGAGAGAAAGTGTTTTCTTACATACAGAGATTTATAAATGCATGAACATAAGTGTTTCGGAATATGTATGTTCATACTTATTTTTAAATACATGTGCGTGTACTATAAATTAAGAGAAAACACACATACATGAGATGCATATAATTTTGTATGTAACCACACTTTAATTCTCTGTTGTGTACATGTACTAATTTACTTGCACAATTACCCCTAAAAAGTCTCTCTACACACATGCAAGACTTCTTTCATGTGGTTATGTACTGCTGTGTGCATAAATGTATAAAAAAATAAGTATGGATATGCCTGTCTTCATCACAAGGTTGTTTTAAGGTTCTGTTAATTAATGTTTGTAAATTTTTGGATATTATTGCATAGAAGGTGTTCTATAAATGTAGATAGCCGAATGCTGTCCAAATATACTGTGCATAACATTTATGCTTGAAAAAATGTTCAGTATTTTCTGTTAAAATGGATATATTTAGTAGATACACATGGTTAGGTGCTACTGAATAACTGTAATTAGATGTTCTATTTATAGATCACTCACAACAGATTATGTGATTGTAAAGAGAAGCAGAGATTTTCTTTAAATAAAATGCCAGAGAGGAATTTAAAAAACTGGCATGCAAAACTTAGAGCCAGCTAAGATATTCTCGGGTAAAAGCTGGGCTCAAGGTGCTGTGAGAAAAGTCAATAGTTTGGAATTTACTTTTTCTTTTGGTTTAATCTTTGGTTACTGGAAGAATTTTTTTTTTACTTCCTTTTCTTTTTGTTCTTAAATGTGACTTTTTTTTTTTTTTTGGAAGGCACAAAATATAGTGTGCTTCCCCTTATGGAATCCCTTGCTTAAAAAGTTATTTGATGGTGGGATGCTTTGGCTTTTTATTTCAACACTTACAGTATTTCTGATCATTCTCTTTCTGTGATTTTAGAAATTTGTTTTCATTTGAAACAGAATAGTTGCTTTTCTTATAGCAATTACAGTTTAGGAGAATGTCATTGCAGAAGGAAATATAAGCCCTAACCAGTGATCACTACTTCTCTCCTAATACAGACCATCTCTATAGAAATTTCCTCACTTAAGTTCTTATTCTAACATGGACTTCTTTTAAAAGTACGAACAAAATTAATTCTACAACCATTTCATAACATTTATGAAACAAAAAAGCAAAAACTCTCAGTACAGTGATGTGTTATTTATATACATTTTAATACATTCATTTTCCTTAGAATTTAGACCTAAGGTGTTTAGGGAAAAAAACAGATGCAGCTCCCACCCCTCACCCCTTTAATTGTTGGTTGAAAGAAGAAAAAAATAACTGCTTTGGCTGGTCTGCTTTCTCAGCATAGAATTTCTTTGCCTCAATCTCTGCAAAATGTTATAAATTCAATTCCCCTGTTGGACCAAGAGTTAAAAATTAATTCATGAATAATAAAAACCAATCAGTCTTGTTGAGTTTAAGAAGGATTATAAGAAAGGTTTTTGTACAGAAGCAGTTATATATCGCGGTGCTGACGTTGTTGGACTAATAGATATACTAGGTCCCGCTGGTTATCTGATAAAGGTAGCTGATTTGCAAATAGGATTGTTATCCTGATGACTAGCGAGTCTAATATTGGATGGATTAAAAGAGGTTGGGTGGTTGGTGTCTATTATAAGTTCTTGACTCCCTCTTAGGAGATAATGTATTTGATTCAGAAGTGTGTTGATTGAAAAGAGACCCTGTAAATACATGCTGTAAAAGAATGGTTCATGATAACTTATTGCGGCTGGGATTTTCAAGGAAGGCAATGTGACTTTGGCACTGAAGTTCAGTGAGTGTCAGCATGCTTTTGGCATGTAGCTGACCATTCTGTGGTATTAGGCCTGTACAGACATGAGGCTGTCCTGGACTCAGAGCACTTAAACTATAGAAGATGGGCACAGAAAAAGCACATTGTCCTGGGTGAGATAGAGGAAGGAGCTGCGCCCAAATTTTGGGTTGCAAAACGTGCGCCTGTCCCTATAGAGTTCTCCTGTGTAACACTGGAGAGGGAGAGAAGCAGACAGGAGATGCAGCTTGCTAATTTGCTTCGGGAAATGGGGAGAAGCAGAGGTATGGATATCTCATTTTTTTAAAAAAAGGTTTCAGAGCTAAAGCTAGAGTTTAAGGGAAGCCTATGGGCTGGGGTGGCTTCTTCCAGGGACACTGCCTGAGCCTGACGTGGGGTGTATGAAGGAGCTTGCCCTTTGACACCCATCAGCCATTCACTGCAATTAGGTGCAGATCTGAAGGAAGGAGGGAAATACAATCGCTTCCATGGGCAAGAGAAGGAATGGATGAGTCCTTTCAAATATCTGCTCCATAAGAGCTTCTCATGACTACAGAGTCTTGCTGGGAAAAGCATCTTGAGCGACAAATTCTCCTTTTGTAAGAGCGGCAGCATCTCCGGCTTTCAGCTGTCACGGTGGGAAAGCTTGCAAATGCAGGGCGTTTGGGATGTTAGAGATRGCGATATTCAATCTACAGGTTACTGACTGTTAGATTTGGGCTGTAATTAAGGGACCCTAGGTAGAAGTGCCCTATTTTTGCAAGGAGAATAGTTTTTCCACCCTCAGTGGGGAACTAGCAGGTGCCTGTGCCTCCACCTGTCCATTGCTCCAGTGCCAGCACGGGTAGGAGCTCCAAGAGCTCAGCAGCCACCTGCAGGGCTCTGTCCACAGCGCGCTGGGCATGCGCTGCTGTGCAAGGGGCTACAGGGCTGCCCTGGGATCTGCCATCACACCTTTCTTGTCACAGAACTGCTCCCAGGAACCATCCAAATTACTTTGTCCTCTAAAAAGAAAATGTGTGTTTCTCCTGCTCACCTTGGCAGTGCTCTCATTGCCGTGTTAAGAGAGGTTTCCAGGTTTGTGGACCTCGTGGAGTCTCCAGAGAGACTTTCTGTCATCCCTGAGGGGTCATGCTCTGCAAACACACTTCACCAGCTTGTGGGTATAATGTCACAAATGTGGAGCCTGTCAGCACATCCCCTAAGGTGTTATTCTATGGTCCCTGGAGATCTCATTGTGAAGAAACTTGATTACAAAAGAGAAACCTTAGTGTTTCCCATCCTAGCTTCATCCGGTCTTCCTAGATATCCTTCTAACTGACATTGAGAAATATGTTGCTATCTTTGAGTACTCTTTTCATATATTTGCAAACTGTTTCCTAAATGAAGCAGTCTCTTGCTTTCTCCTCATACTTGAGTCTACCCAACCACTTTTTGGGGTCTTAAAACTCTATCCAGTTGTCAGTCTTTTCCTAATATAGTAACACCTAGAAACTTTTGGTACATTTAGGTTAAACCTATGCAGAAGAGAAGTATCCCCTTCCTGGTTCCCTGGAAGTGTATTTTGATGTCACTTTTGCAGGAGATTGACAGCTGGGAGTAGAACTGGGACCTTGGGATCTGAGTTGCTGGGCTCTTGCAGCCTGCATTAAGAATGCAAGATATGTTGGCTTGCAATTCCTAACCAGCTCATCAACCTCTAAAGGAGAGCAAAGATGCAAGAATTTTTTTAGGTAATTTCTCATCTAGTCTAGAGTATATCTTGTCCACACTGTGATATGATGAATATGTAGTAGTATTTGTTTTAAATATCATCTTTATCTTTTTTTTTTAATCAATAGCAGGTTTATCAGGGTTCTTCTTTCTTAATTGTTGTTCATTGTTACTCCTTTGCCTTGTTAACTACAGATTTAACAGGAAACAATGCATTCATTTTGGGGTTGCCATTAGTCTGATCCCTGTCCTGAATCCTCAGTGCGTCTAGTTTTTTCTGGGAGAATGGCATCTAATATGAATGGTCTCACTGTATCTTTAGGACCTCATCAATGTTAGAGTTAGGGTAAAGACTTGACACTTTTCATGATATGGACTACTGAATCACAGAAAAACCTTTAACAGTCATAGAGAAAAATCTTTGAGGAGGAGGTCATATTAAAATGATTCCAACTGTGACTGAAAACCTTCTGCCTGTAATAATGTAGTCGGTACTTGCTGGCTTCTAGGAACGACTACTGTGCTAACAGGTTTTGTTTCACTCCCAGCAATAGGTAATTTATAATAGGTTACTTCATCTTCTGAAAGCAACTAACAACCATGAAATGCTGTCACTGTTGTTGAAGGAAGAGACTGGTGATAAAAGTTTATATGGGAAACTAGACAAGCAGAAGCTGCAAGACGAAGAAGCCATCTACAAGCTTTGAGCTGTGTTTGGGAACTTTTTAAAATTGTTTTCTAAGGTGCTTTGGATCTGAATCTGCTGTCATTTATACTTGTGTAAATGATGAGTAATTGCCAAAATCAGATGGGATACACCAATGTAAATCTGGCACAATATTAACATTAGGTTATTCAGCTCAACATCACAGTAGAGGAAGATATACCTGGGACTGTTATAAGAGATCTTATGGAAGAAGAAAAAAAAAAAAAAAAAAAGGATTAAAGCTCTAAAGCTCTTGCTGTATGGGAAGGGCAGAAACTAGTTGTTTTCCTTCTATAAAACTCTACCAGGTGCTGTTACTGACTCAGATCACTGGCTGCTTCTTTTAGAGTTCAGGATTTGTGCTTCTAATCCATGAAGTGATTCTTTCAGCCCTTTGGGAATAATTTGGAGTATGTTGGAGAGGGCTACATAGTGGTAATTGGGGAGCAGTTTGATGCATTGCTAAAATGCACAGAGGACAAAATGCCAAATGAGGTGTGAGAGGAGGTGAAGTGTGAACTTGCTGAAGTTGCAAAGAATATTATCAGGATAAAAACACAGCAGAGATGAGTAAAGAAGGACTCTAAAGAAGCAGTCCAGCACGTGGGGAATTCCAGAGAGCTGTGGATGAAAATGTCCTTTGCCAAATTTATGAGGATGAAACCCATGGAAGGAGGAGGCCTGTGCAAAGGAGAAAGAAGACTAGAACAAGACAGCTGGAAAGAATAGACCTGACTCTGGTTTCAAACTCATTAAAAGGTATATAATGCCATCAAGCTGAGCAGCAATTATGTCTTTATAGCAGTAGATAAAATCAAGACAAGGTGGAAGGCAAATGTAACCAAACTGTGCCCTAAGCAAAGCCTCACTGATATTACCCTGTGGGTAGGAAATTTAAGGTTAGAACCACCTGGTTCTGTAGCATCTTGAAACCTCTGGTGTTGCAAGGGAATGCAAAAAGCAATGCCAGGTAACAATCTCCTGCTCTGGACAGGAGATCTGAAGGAGGGTTGATGGTTCAGGATGGTCTTGAGCATTTTGGATGGTAAGCAGTATCCTTCCGCTGGACACTGTTGGAGCTGTGTTAGACGAGAGATGATGAGCTGAAGGAAAGACAAGCCATGGCAAAACGTGGGTCATGGAGCTTGAGATCACACTGTGACAGAGCGATGGTGACTGAAAAGCAGAGGACAGCCGTCTGGTCACCAAGGCTGTGTCTTGCTGTGTGACTAAGGTTTCTGTCTGCAGCATAGTAGGAAAAATCTATTACTTGCCACTTTTCTCATTTAACTTAAAGRAAGCACACTGAAAATGCACAGCCATTTCTTCCTCTGGAAATTTGGAATTTTATACAACAGCTTTAGGGGGAGATCACAGAGGAGGAAGAAGGGTTTTGCTAACACACACATATATTTCTGTTCCTAAAATTGAATAAGGGTTTGTCTAAAAATTAGGCTCACACTTTGCAAAACTGCTGCTTTGTTTCTCTCACAGCTTTTTAATCCAGTATGCAGTGCTTGGCCACTGGACTGGAAATGGGTTTTCCTTCAAGTCTGAGGACTGTCTTGTTTTGTCTCTCTGTTCCAAGGAGAAAGTGTCAGGAACATCACTGTGAGGTGATGAAGAGGCACATATATAAAGCTTGCCCATGGTCGCACACAAGTCTCTTCCACCTGACAGACCTATAGCGTCATCTCATCACTGACTGAAAGCACAGCTTGCCTCCTGCAACCCTTGTGATGCATTTGAAAGCAAGGTTGTGTTGGGAGCAAATTGCGCTGAAGAGAGATGATGAGACCTAGGGAAGCAGGATATTCCAGAGGCAGAAGATCTCTGAAATGGAGCTTTTGACATTGGAAAGAGCTGTTGTGTGTAATGTCATGGGGCCTGAGGAAAGAGAACTGTTCCCTTGGGATCAGGAGATTTATTACGGTGCGTTTAGCATCCCTGCAACTAGAGAAGGAAGATGCACATTAGCAGCTGGTAGGAGGCCTGCATGACACTTCAGCTCCAAGGGAGCGGAGAAGGCAGGAATGACACATCATTGAGGGTTGGGATGGGAGTGGAGACCCGCATGGTGGTCAGAGTGAGCAAGAGCACCACTGGCTTGACATGGAAGAAGGAAAAGCTCTGCTGACCTTTCTTATTGTGATAGAAATATTACAGAATATCTCTGAAAGAAAAAGCAGGGAGAAAAAGCTCACAATTAGTGAGCTGGAAAAGGGGGAAACTGGGAATCACCAACTGACTTTAAAGATCATCTGACCTGTTCCATAGGCTGTTGCTGGCTTTTAATATGGCTTCAAGCCTCTGTGCTGTTGTGGGATTACAGGATAGCCGTTGCCTCCTTGTTGGCTCTTGGCAGTGTGGCACAGGAGACGATTTCATTTTAGCCCAACTTCTGTGTTTATCTGAAATCCTTTCTGTTCAGTGGCAGTGAGAAAGCAGAGAACAGCACATGACAACATCTCTTCTTCTTGAGAAATTAATGTGACATTGGCATTGCTCTGTGGTTCCTATTCTGATGGCTCTTTACGTGTGTGCAGTGCTTGTTCTAGCACATATGTACAGGGAAGGAAGGTTTGGTGTTTTACTGTGTTTGAGGAATACTTTGCATTGATATTTCATGTAATTACTTATATATGCCAGTGAACATACAGAGACTTGCATGGTACCTATGTGCTATTTCTTGGTGTAAATGGCTTTGCTGCAACACCTCTATGCCTTGCATCTTATTGGTCATGCATGCATCTTGTACACACAAGAGGTGTGTACAAGATGCATGTACACACATTTGTATTAAAGCAAGCAAAGACATCTGTGCAGCTCCATCTTGGCTGTGGGAGGTGCTTCCTGCTGAATTGAGTCTCCTCACATCTCCTTGGCCTGAGGGTGCTGTTAGGACTTCCCTGGTAAAGCTAATACATAAGGACAGCTATAACAGGAGTGTGAACTGCAGTCAGGGGCTGGATGAACATATTCATCCCAGAAAGAAGAAGCCTCTGGTCTAGTTTCTGACTCCAGCAGGAGATGTAAATTTGGGATTGGGGTTTTGGAGTCACTTCTTTATTTACATTGTCATTAAGATTGCAAAGTGCTTTGCGGAGGTGGGTTGAACAGCATTCACTTTGAGTAGCTATAATTTTAATGAATGAGGAGCACAGTAGGACCGAGCAGGAGAGAGTATCTTGCATCTCAGAAAATAGTTTCTGAAAAGCCAGTCTGAGATGCTGCTAAAGCAGGGTTGTTGCTTATCCCTTGCTTTCTGCTGGGATTTGAAGGTGCAAAGTGAAAGATCTTCACAGCAAATAAGAGGTAGAAGCTGAAGCATGTTTTTATGCTAAATCTCTATCAGACGTGTCCTTTCCCTGATGTGCCTTCTGACRTTTGCTAATCACTTGGGAGCAAGGACACAGCCTTTGCCTTCAGCAGCCCAGCCGCCGGGATGGAGTAAATATTATTCTGTGGCCAAAGGGGCCAGTTAGCCTCCAGGAAACACCAAAAAATAGCACTCAGAAAAATTAACAGCAATAAAAGTACATTATACAATTCATCAATCTTTTATCTTCAACATTGGAGCAATGCTGCTTGGGGCACGCAGGTTACACTAGGGTCAGCACTTTCATTAGGAAATCCCTCATCCCCCACCCCCAGCCCACCACCCTTCCCCACGGGTGCAGCAGAACTGCTTACAGCGATGGGTGCAGGCAGGTGCCTGGCATGGGTAGGCGAGGCTGAGAGCAGCAGTTCAGTTCCAGGCAGTGTGAAAAATCAGAGATGGTTAGGTACGAGTAAAAATATTATAAGYTTCCCCGGTGTCAGCACAGGCCAGTTCTGATTTTAAAAATGAAATATGGCAGCTAATTAATCTAGATCACAGCTTAATCGCCTGTGGTGGGTTTTAAAAAAAACATTTTTGTGAGAATTTAGCACTCATGAAAGTGAGAGGCTGATATTCCTGCGTAGACCAAAGCACAGTATGGATAAGCTGCCTCCTGCTGGCTCTGTTAGTGCTCCTCTGTTGTGGCCTGYAGTAGCCGCTATTCATCTCCTGAGCTGGCCCTTCATACCCTTTATCTGTGGCAGTGTATGCACGCCTGGTGTGACATGCACCTCCCAGCACCTCCACTTTTCCTTACCAGAACAGTCACAGAGGCTCAGAGGCACAGGGCAGCAGCTTTGCATGTTCACTCTAAGATGATATGGAGAATGCCTCTTGGGACCAGGGTCTCCATGTGCTATGTGCTGCTTGGAGTCATGGTGAGACACAGGCACTGCCCTGGAGCACTTGGTGGGAACAGAGGAGGGAAGGGGTCAGCACAGAATGCAGCCAGGCAGGGATTGGGACACTGAGAAGGCAATGGATTTGCCTTCTGTCTGTTAAATTTTGTGGAATGGCTTTAAAATAATCCATCAGCAAAGCAACAGATTTCTATTCTGTTCAATCAACTTCTTTTTTTAGTAGGAGTCTCTACTGTTAGATGTGAACCATTTACTTTCTCCTTCCTCTTTCCCTGAATTGTTGTCCTGACTGTTCTTGCAGGTTAGCAAAGCTGAGCAGGAGGCAAGCAAAGGAATGAGTAGGGCAATGCAAGTGCTGGTGTTTTTAATGAAGAAGTCTTTGTTCTGAGAGTCAGCACCTCAACCTGGTGCCGGGRTTTTCTCTGTGCCAACATTGCCCACTGTGGCTTTGCAGTATTGGTTATTCTGTTGATACCAGTGTTCTGATTAAAATTCAGCTCAGGCATTTAAACTCTGTTCCTTATTTTCCTTTATAGTTTCAGTAGGACACATGATTCTTTTTTGCTTCCTATCTTGAACTCTGCTCAGTTTGCTTGTACGCTGCAGAAGAGCTTCTACATTAGGCTTCAGAGACGGGATGAGTGAAACAGTCCCTTAATGCGCATACAATTTTGAGTAGCAGTTTGAAGGCTCTGTGGTTGAAAGGTGCTGCACATTGCTTCTGAATTCTGTAAATCATAATTTTTTAATATATTTTTTCACAGTGACCTGGGTGGATAAAAAAGGAACTCTCCTATTTTGTGAGGTAATAACTGTATCATAGGTGAAATAAAATACAAAGCCAAAAGCTTTAAACAAAAATGGATTGTTAATATTAATAAAACACAGTAGTACTGTTTTATATCTGTAACCTTCAGTGATTATACTGACCTACGAAGGAGCAGACACTTGGTGCTTAATTTGAATAAAAACGTTATTTCTTATTCTGTCATTTAGATGAACTGAGAAGACGGAGCAGTCACGTTTACTGAGGACATGGGGATAGTGAGGCCAGAGGGCAATAGAGATCTGAAGAGTGCGGTTCCCATTCAGTCAGCGTTATGACCAGCAAAGAAAGTCCTGTCTCAGCATAGCAGCTGGAGAACAGACACATGATTTTCAACATGAAAACACAGTATTAATGGGTTGTATTTTGTTGTGCAATATTTGATCCATGAGGGCCCTGTGGCCGGGAACCTGTAAAGCAATTTGAAAAATGTAAGCTATGTGTAACAAGGTAAGATTCAGAGAAAAGGCAAAGAATTCACAGCAATGTGGAATGGGTTGTAGTGAAAAAAGGAGAGTTGTACACATCAAAAAGCACTGAGAATGATTCCAGATGTGCACTCATCCATTATGTCAGAAACAAGAAGAATCTGGCTTGTCCTTTTCAATTTACTTTCGCTATTACACAGCATGTATCCCCACAGCATCTCAAATCTAGCAGTTTAGTCTGAGGAAGAATAACATATACATGATTTCTAGCATTACCTGTGATTTGTTCTTGCAAAACAGGGCTTTGAGAACCCTGTGGGCACACAATTAACTGTTTCATTTTAATTCAGCCCTATGGGAAGGGGTCAGGGTCTCTTACTTTGTCTCTTTGAAATTGCTTTGAGAAGAAGGTGGTTAGTTAGCATCAACTGAGCGTCTGCCATCGAGGCTCAGTGAATAATCACCGAGCCCATTCCAGATTAGAAGAGGAGAGAGAAATCAGACAGGATTAAGCACCAATGATTAGTCAGCTTTACTGCAGCCATGTGGACTGGGCAGGATTTATTTGGCTCTCCCACTTTTACCTTCCGTGATTCTCCATGAGTTAGTCAGATGAGGCAACAAGCAGTCTTGGAGGAAAAGGAGCAGAGCTCGAGTCGCTTTCTAGTAAACATCTTTTCTTTCTTTCTTTTTCCTGAAATTCTTCCCTTCTGTTTTCCTTCATTTATGATTTTGGGTCACAGAAAGATGAGAGCATCCCTGAAGATGGCAGCACAGTCTCCCCAAACCCTACCTGCGGTGTTCACAGAGAGCGAAATTAATGCTTTCTGACCTGACAGAGGGATCCTTTCCCTGTTTCCTTCTTTCTCCTGCAGAGACTCAAGCTGATGTTCCTCCCATGCAAAGCTCCCTTTTGATATCTGATTCCTATTCCCAGGGAATGGGTCTTATTTCTAGGACAGTTTTTTTCAAAGAGGTAGAAAAATTTTGACTTGAGGAAATTGATTAAGTTTTTCTAACTGCASTGAAACGGAGTTGTCTTTGCACAGTTGTAATTTCTGAGTGAAAATGACCTTTGTCTTAAAATAAATGAAATACAATCAAAACAAAGTTACATCATAAAAACAGAAATCTGGATAATTCTTCCAAAGTATTTATAATATGAATTCTGAAGCAAATTGAAAAGATTTTGCAGGTGTGAACAGTGGTTTTTGTTGTTGGTGGTTTTTGTTAATGAGAGATGTGTAGTATTCTGTCCCTGCCAATCAATGAAATACATCTGTGGCTCCTGGAATCAAGCAAATAATTCTTGTGATTCTGTCCTTCTCTTAATTTCTGTTTCTTAGAACCTGGATGGTCTAAAGCCTGGATCAGGATCAAAGTCCAGTTCCCATCTCTTCTGTAACTTCCCTAGGTGACCTGGGCAAAGATCTCTGTGATTCTCTTCCCTGCCTGTAAACTGAGGATCGAAACWCTTTCTTTCTTTTAGTCTTTGGAATGCAAGTTCTTAAGGGCAAAGATGGATCTTTAATACATAGTACACTGCCTAACGCTTTGAGACTGAGAAGTGTTTTTGTAATGAGAATAATGCCTTTAATAATACATTTTACCCTGTCCCAATCATAATCCTACAAATTAGATTGTTCTCTGTTTTTGCTTTGGTGGGAATGAAGTTCCTGAAGATGGGTTCCTCATGGGCTGCGCCCTTTAGCTTGAATTTCTATATTCAAGATGAAAGCTTTTGTGCTGTGCAAATGCTTTCATGCTACTTTGACACAGACTTTTGGACTGAATGGCAAAAGCTTCTTTGCCTTCTTTTCAAGTGTGTTCCTATATTTGTGTGTATAAACATACACTGTATACGACAGTCCTCATTTGCACACTCAGCTATAGAGAAGAGCGCGTTTTGTAATTCTGGAAAATATCCTCCTTTGAGAGCAGCTCTCTGTAGGTGTTCTACTTCATGCGTAAGCCCTAATTTTGGAGACCTTTTTGCTCTGGCAGCATCTGTATTGGGCTGCCTGTACCCTACCTCTATCCATACTCTGTGCCAAAGACATAAAGGACAATGTGTTTTTCTCACCTCGCCTGCTTACCTGTTGACCATCTCCTTTAGAGGCAGATCTGCTGCAGTCTGATCCAGACTGCATTTGGTTTACAGTTATCGGGATCTATTTTTCCATTTTTCTCTTCTGCCAGCTTTTGGAGTCTTCAGAGAGTTATTTTCTCTTCTACCCAATCTCCTATTGTTCCTATATTCTTTTGGGTCAGCTCTGTCTCTTTAGTGAGATCTGGGGCTTCCCAGGCCTGCATCACATAGCTTTTTTTAGCCACTGAAAGTTTATTTCTCCCCACACCTCAGCCATGCCTCCCCCCGATCTGCAATGTTGCTTTGCCCCAGATTGGCTGAGTTCAAGCTTTTGAATTCTACCAATGTGAATGCTATGTGCCTCTGCTATTTTGGAGAATCTTGTAACTTGATGAAGGACAGCATTGGTGAGTTAATTACTTCCCTGGTCAAAGCTACTGTTCAAGTCATCAAGTCAAAGTAGGGCAAAGCTACTGTTCAAGTTCATCTCCTGGGCTGTTCTGCATCATTATCCTCTACTTCTCAAATATAGGGCCCAAGTGGCCATAGACTCTGTAGGGTGAAGGTTCCAGTAAGAAAGCTTTCCTTGGCACCAGTACCAGAGAAGAAGGCCTGTGGATGGCTGATGTTGGAAATCTCTGTCCTAGGAGTCTTCAGATAGTCTCTGTTCAACATCTGTTATCTGATGTGTTCTGCAACTTTATGGTTCTGTTTAGCCCCAAGCAAAGCTCAGCAGTATCTGCAACTGAAGCCTGACTTCCTTGTTTTCTTCTTCACCACCTAATGGCTGTGGCTTCAACACTAACACTATATCTTCACCTGTCTGGAAACCACTACCACTAGCAGCACCTGCTTCTTCATTGTGATAGTGTCATTCAGCAGCTTTCCCTCTCCCTGGAGAATGGGGACCGCACATCAGCGACCCTGAAGTGCAATGCTAAGTGTATGAAGTGTTTTGGCTGGGGCTGTATGAGATCCTTTTCCATGTGTGTAGATTTAATTCTAGCTATCCTGAAATATCCACTAACAGATAAGATACAATTGTCTGTTTTTCAAGTCTCTAATGATAGGGGGAAAAATTGCTCTTTGAGAGCTGAGTCATTATTGAACATGCCTGATATGAGAGAACTTTTTGTCTTTTTACATGCATGGGTCTAAACCTTTCTGCAGGTTTCCTACAGCCAAAAGTTCAAAAAAACTGATAATTCCGTTCAAAGATTGTTGACTTGGCGTAGTGGTGGGCTCCAGACTGACCTTCAGGTAAACTAGACATTACTTGATGTGATCCAGAGTGTGCATAGCCCAGCACTTGGTGGAGATGTTACAAAGAATTAGATTTCTTCACAATGTGTTATTTGCGTGCACTTTCTGTTTCCTATCCCTCTTATTTCAAATCCTGAGGTTCTGTGAGAAGCATGTACTGCTCTATGAGCTCTGCACACAAAGCAAGAAAGTCTCCTAGTGCAAATGTACCAGAGATGTTTGGTGGAAGGTGCATGTGGACAACACATCTCAAAGAACTCCTACGGCTGGTTGGTAATTTTTCTTCCCTTTCTTTATTTTCTGCTGAGTGAGTGTATGAAAAGTAACTAGAGTTTCAGGTAAGGCACTGAGCAGAACCCTGGATGTACCCTTCTCACACTGGAACAATGCAAACACTTCTGGGGTTATGCATTTTTTGAAGCTTGAATCAGATTTGTGCTTGAAGATGCACTGGATATTTGAAGAATGCTGCAACAGTATGTAAAAGAGAAATGAGGAGGGAGTGTGAAAATAATGATGCCATAAACAGTGCAAGTGAAAGTGAGCTTCACTGAAAGAAGAAAAGTAACAAAGAGAACGGAGGAGGTTGTATCTTTGTTATCCTGCAATATTTAATGACAAGTCCTCTGCTTAAAACCTTGGCTCTGAAAGTGAAGTGGTGCAATGGTTCTGGGCCATGTGTGTGTTGTTTTCTTTCTTAATGCAAGTTTCTTGTTCTCACCACTGCAGAAGAAAATTTGATATCATGGCTTTAGCTCATGCAAGGAAGCTGAAAACAAAGATAGACACAGAAAACAAACAATATATGTATTTTTTTCAAGAATTGCCTGATTTAAAAGCCATTCTTGTAACTCTGCAAGGATGAAATTTAGGGAAGCCACGTTCTAGGTTTTGGGGTGCTGGAGTTGGATGACATGTCTGTGGTGGGTTTGAAGTTAAAAAAAGAGGATGGACTGAGCACTGCAAGACAAATCTGAGCTGAGATGATTAAAGTCATACGCRAATGTGCGTCAGATTTGTACTCCTCTGGAACTCCATGACTCAAAACCCAGTAGGCTGTACTAGCAGGATGGCTTGATGTGAGAGGCTACAGTACCTGTTCCTTTCTCCCTCCTTCTATGTGCAGTTCTATGTATGCGTGCTGGTAGCCACATCATGTAATACTAGATTTGCACTTCCCTCCTACCCCTTTCCAAAGCTCAATAGTTAAAAAGGAGGAAAGTGACTCAAAGTGTCAGCCCTTAGGGTACAGCAGTTGTCACCTCTGGGAGGATCCCTGTGCCTTCCTCATTCCAGCTAAGGAGAATAAAACAGCACAAAACCCTAAGGCTCTATTCCAGATCAGCTTCTTCCTAAGCCACAGGGCAGTCTGTTGCCTTTGTACACCTCTAGGGTGACCCTTATGCTTTCCCATCTGAGGAATATTGTCCTTTCTACCAGCTGCATGCTTTCACTGCCCAGGGTACGTTCCTGGAAGAACATAGCCTGTGACACAGCAGATCAACGGGCGCAGACCCAGGTCCTCGCTCCTCCCAAGGATCAATATGTCGTTGGAGTACAATGCTGGTGCTGGCTTTGCCTACTCCTTTCAGGTCTGGCATTGATTAGATGCAACTTGCAAATAGAAGTGGAGTGGTAATGCTCTGCAACCTCGATAACCCATCCTCAGGAGCCTGCCAGAGTCGAGGGGCTTCTTGCTGCCATTGCAGCCAATAGAACCATTTCATTAGGCTGGAAAGGTTAATTGCATTGAAAACTGGCATCATGCTCAGCACACAACTGTTGTAAAACTCCACAGCGGCATGAGGCCTGAAGCCATCTCAGGGAAAGTGGAGCGTATCTGAGCTCTGAGAAACTTTGCTCAGCTAGGCTTTTGTGTAGGGCAGTCAGACCCCCTATCTGCCACAGCTCTCCTGAAGTGGTACCCTTACCTTGTTTTTCCCTTTTCTGCTTCAGTGCATGCTATTTTAGAGGTGGGGGCTCTTAGCCTAGAGAAAGCTGGTTAGAGAGTGACGGTTGTGGTGGTTGCAGTCAGAAGGGCATTTGCTAGTTATATACAGCCTTAGGAATACATCCTGCATACACACATGCAATTAATACAGAGGGGCAGCACATACAAACTATGGGTTTTCCTCTGAGCCACACAGGTCAAGAAGGAATGTAGCAAGCTGGGATCTGTGATCTCTGTGAGCTGCACCTCTGCCCTGAAAAGGTATCTACAATCTTCTCTGTTCTATGCTAATGGTGTGCAGAGTTCAGGCTCCTAGAAAATTGTTGCTGCAGCCTCTTACTGAGCATAGCTGGGGTTTTCTCCGCTGCAGAAGGCCACGGTTACAGCTTGTGTCTTTCCAAGCTCTGAGAACTGTTGCCTGTCTGAAAACCATGGGAAAGGCTCACTTTTCTGAATGTTGCGCCTGTGCAAGTTCAAGTGGTCTATTATAGTGTGTTTTCAGACTTGTATGCATGGTATTTAGTTGTTGCTCAGAGGAACATATTTTGTGATTGCTGTATTTCTGTTGGGCTTTTTAGGGGAGTCTGTGCTGGGTATGCAGAATGTCACAGCTCAATTTGCCAACCGTGGTTTCACAAATGAAGAAAAACCTGAGTATCTGGAAACTTTTGAGGATCTGAGCAGCATATTTCCTTACACCTAAAGAGGAATTTCTGTATTTGAAGGGGTTTTTCTTAAGACAGATTTTTTTACTTTAGCAGCTGTCCTCTCATCCTTCTGTTAGAAACAGTATCTTATAAGGTGAATAGCTATATAAACTGACTGATTCCAGGATTTGGCTTGGTTATGTATGTCAAATGTTTTGAAGTACTTTTACTGAAAACATTAAAACAGAGCAAAAGACTGATCCCCAATCTGAAACAGTGAACTTTGCAAACTCAGATTCTTCAGTTTGCTTTTTTCTATGGCTATCGGGGACTGAGCCAGGCTATTAAATCACCAATTTCAGCTTCTTTTATAAAATTTATTTTCTGCCTCCCCTTCATAGTCATGACCCTCTGTGACTTCTCACTCTTCTGGGCCCTACATTTCAAGTCAGAGCGTTGGCTTCTGTGAGAGAAGCAAGAACTGCCGCTGCTAAACAGAGAGAGATCAGGACAGGATGTGAAGGTGCCAGGTGTGCATGGCTGCTGCTTTTTAAACAGACCCCTCTGTCATCTACTTGGTCTTGTCTGCTAAAATGTGGTTGCTGTGGCATCCCAGCTGTATGTGCCAAGCACCATGGCAGTGCCTAGCATCTTGCAAATGATCCCAGGGCAGCTATGTTCGAAGAGGAACTCCCCTTGAACCAGAATCTGGGCAGCTGATAGTCTACCTCACACACTTCTGAGAGAGGCATGTGACAGACCTGGAAGGATTCACATGTTCTCATGTCTAATTCCTCACGTACCAGGGTTCAGTAGCTCCCCTGTCTCCATTGCTCTCCGAGCAGGGACCTTCTGCTGCAGCTTGGTAGGAAGCGAATGAAAGAAAGGACTTAGAGGTCCGAAGGATGAAAACAAGAGAGGAGGATGGGAGGGAACACCTTGGTTTCAGGAGAGCTGTTCTGGGTTTTGGGGTTCCCATGTGCACTGGGTTCTCAGTGGGAAGGGCACAGTCAAGAGCTTTCTCTTTAATACAGTGTGCGTTTTATCTCGGCAGACTTCTTGCAGACTTTGTTTAAAGATCTTAGCTCAATACCATTAGTGTATCTCTGCTGAAGGCCCTTTATAAAATTGATTAGAAAGTGGGCTTTTGCATGTGTGTGTGTGGGCTCTAATCTGATTTGAGTCCGAGATGGTATCTTTAATTCAGTGCATCGTGGCAACTAACTCACGAACTTCACCGAGAGTCAGGGCCTCTAATTTGGTTTGAGAATACATTAGCAAAACGAGCTCAGAGGGCCCCTTTTCAAGGTGGGGGGGTGTCTTTGGGAGGGCTTGGGGGAGGAGGGGAAGAATTGACTTGACAGAGAAGAGTCGCAGATTTAAACAAGATCCTGGACTTGATATTTCTGCAGTGGTTCCCAGGGAAAAAAGGAGGAGAATGAGTAAGATTGATTGATTGCCAGCCTTGCACAAACCATGGAGAACAAAGTGAACCTCAAAGCAGGCTTAACCCTTTCTGTCCCATGCAAACAGAGAAAACCCMAAGTGCTGTTGATCAGCACTGTTTCTCCCCTTCTCACTCCTTCATCTGGCTCTTGAAGCTGGTGCCCAAAGCAGAGACTAATATTGTAGAAGTTCTGCTCTGACAGTTGAGCCACACTATTAAAACTTTTYTGGACCGATACAATTTAAAGAAAATAAAATGCAACCTCTTGTCTCCCCTTCTTTACCCCCCCCCATTCCTGAAATAGAAAAAAAGCTGTTAGAAATAAATAAATTGACCAGTGCAGCAGGTGTTTGCCATGGGACAGTGAAAGCAGCATTTTGCTCAATTTAGTGAGCAGGTCGTATGGAAAAGCCTACCTTGGGGATCATTAGACTTAGCAGAGTAAGTATTTACATCCACTACCTGCGTTATAGCTACCCTACACTCTTCAAATCCCTTATTCCTATAGTATGTGTTGGGGGTTGTGTAGCATTCTGTTTGATCCAAACCACTTATGATTAAAAAAAAAAACCCAAAAACTCCAGTTTCCCCCGCCCCCTTTAAATGAAGAATTATTTTAATTTAAGAAATTGTTATAAATGTGGCTATAACTCATCTTAGATTCTATTGGGTGCTATAGAAATACTCGAGATAGAAGTAAATATTTAATTTGAAAATGTAATTAGTAAGCTGTTAAACACAAAATGTTTGCCGTATTAATTCAGTTTTATGGCTGAGGTCTTGCACACACAGATGTCAGAAAACTCCAAGTTCTGCCTGCTTCAGCAGCAGTGTTATATTCCCCTTGCAACTGGGTAATATTTCCTATTGCTGGGAGCGTGGTGTTCTAGGGCTTGCTGCCTAGATTTTTAAATTGGTACAATTCCATTTACTGTAAGGGAGCTTTACTAGTTTATACCTGATCTGGCCGTTAATATTGTGTCTAAGTTAAATTTTCAAATAGAGGCTTCTAAATTGTGTTTGCAAAGTACTCGGAGATGCAGGTGTATTTTGGACAAGGCATTCATGGACACAAAAGACTAGATGCAGATACTTCTACATGTTCATGGGTGAAGTTGACTGAGCCATTCCTTTTGCAGTAAAAGTGCATACTGCGAATCAGTATTTGTGTTTGAGAATATGATCCTCTGTGCAATGCCACATTATGGTTGTTTTAGGCAGAATACCATCAAATTTCCTGATTTGAATATATTGTAAAATGTTCAGTATACTGTTCCTTTACAGTGTATGTTTCCATTCCATTGCTTGAGTATAAAATCAACAATGACCACAGCTGCACAGAGGGTACAGTATATTCAGAGAAGATCTGAGACTCATCCCTTCAAGCAATGCATTTTGGAAGAGGGAGCTGACAGCTGTTTCAGGAATGACGGATCACAGAAAAGATAGCTCAGAAGTGAGATTTGTGACAGTAGGTCTAACTACTGTCATTTGGATATACAACTGAATATATAACTTGATTCAAATGTCTGGGCCAGCAATCTTCCAGCAATTGTTAGCCTTCATGCCCTGCATATAGTATACCCATACGCTTAGTTGAGGCTCCTTTTTCCACCTTCTTTGATGAATTGCTGAGGTCAGCAATTTTGTATCAGTAGCTTGCTCTGATGAACTTTAGTTCCACACCAACCTCCCCATTCAGACAACACTGCAGTGCAGAGAAATAATCCAATTTTACTTGATTATTAATAGTTACTCTCAGCTGCTATTTTTTCAGTTGATTGATTAGAATAAACACTGCTCTGATGGGATACACCAGAATCCATAACCCCCCCTTCCCTCTCTACTTCCACTCCAGCACCTACTTCCCCAGGCACAATATGAAGTGGGGACTGTAATGCAGAGAGGCTTTTTAAAATATGCCTTATTGCTGAAGAGCAAGACACTGTTTTGTAACTAGCTTTGAACAAAATTCATCTCTCTGGATTTTTGGAAGTCCACAAGCCCTGAATGACATTTCTGGTTTGCACCCCAGAAATAATCCAGTGCTTTTGCTAAACAGGTATGTTTTCCACTGATCAAGGTTGAAGCTTGATAAGACAACTTTATTCGTTGTCTTTTCATCTTCCAAAGTGACATATGAGCATAGGTTTGCAGGGAGTGTGCTTCATATTTACAACCTTGTGCCATGTCTGGCTGGCTGTGTATCCCTCCAGGAGGGTTTCAGGCCATGAGTCACCTTGGAGGGATCTCTTGTTGTAGTTCTGTGAGGTTTTTGCTGCACCAAACTTGACGATTTCCTTTTAGTATGTGGAAGGACCATATTGAAAGGCTATTTCAACCACTCATGGTCTGAAACTCTATCCAGCAGTTCTGCAGGGGCAGAGGAACTTTAAAGCATTTGCAGATTTGTCAGGAACTTAAACACCTCAGCTAAATTATGCACAAAAAATAGGAAAACGAACATTGATGTTCATGTTTGCACTGGCTTTCTGCTGGGTCAGGAACAACCGCTCCCAACACTGCAATCCAGTCTCTGTGGGTCTCTTGCTGATCCAGCCTATTTTGTACCAGATTTGCTGTGGGTGCCAAGTGGTGAGCAGTACTGCAGCTGGTGCCTCAGTAGACTAGAATGGGTAATTCAGGTGTAGCTGGGATGAGCAGTGGTCTTCCTATTGGGTAGCTGTTATCCCTACAGACTGGAATTCTCTCTAGGGAAGTGGTTGATGCGGTGTGGGGGACAGCTTTGCTAGTAGTAGTTGTCTTGGTTTGCAGCCTGTATTCCTTAAATTCATCCTGTTTTGAGAATATCGCTATTTGCAGGGTGGGAAGAGAAGTGAGAAATTGCTTGAACTTGGCCAGAATTTATTGCCTTTTTGCAAGCCCAACAATTGTCACAGGCACCTACAGCCTGGGTCAGGCCTATTTATCTACTTGTGATGAATCCTAGGAAATAAATGTATCCTGATTAGAGGGATCTTTTTAGGGAGCCTGTTGTTGCTGAATTTTCTCTGTGGAGTGAAGTGGTCAGGGTGCTTAAGCCTGTCACAGCTGACAGCAAAACAGCTTCCAAGGGATGCTTAGACAAGTGAATATCACTTGGTGATTGAGATGTATGAAAGGATTCACTGCTTCTCTTGATTCACAGTGGTTTGGGTAGGCCCATCAATCTATGCAGTGGGACTGCAGGAGAAGAGTGTTTATGAGCGTACCTGGGGATTTCTGAGGAAGCCCTCTGTTAGGAAAGTTTTGTTCACCTTGCTTTCCTTCTTGGGAACGTTTGAATTAAATGTGTGTTTGAAGAAGGAGATGTTGARGGACAAGTCTCCAGAAATCCAATGAGGAGCTGTGGACAGCTGCAGTGTTCAACACATTCAGAAGAATGTCCAGATCCTGAGGTCCAGTCCCTGTTTCAGATCAATAGAAATCCCTATTTAATTTCAATAGTAGTTGGATCAGGGCTTAAATGGAGAGACAGGACCCCATCCCATCCAATTCTGATCTATTTTCACTGGAGCTACAAAATTCTGAGTAGGGTTTAGTTGCAGGTAAGATATTCCTACTTGTTTCCAACAATTTTCCTCGTTATGTTGTAAAATGCAATACTGTTTTGCAGTTCACACTGCTGATAGGAAGCAGCACTCCTTGTTGTGAGTGAATGAGGAAGAAGTTTCATTCAAGCTCTCATCAAAGTGAATACAATGTCCAGGTCAATTTTTATAAGTTGATAGGAAGCCAGGATTTCTGAGCTTCTGATCTCATGCCAGCAGTGATTTCATTGTGATGCAGAAGGACTGGGGTAAAGCTTAAATGGCACCAGATGGAAAAGCAGAGCTGGATTTATCCAGCAGCACTCAGCTTTCAAAACAGAAGGGTTGATTTTTGGCTTCATGATGCTCCTTGACACATGGTTAATCCCTACCATGTAAAAGCACTGAGTAATACAAGATGACCACTTTACATGAGTTGATGGCACAGCTTTCTCAGTACTCTTGAATTTCCAAGGCTTTTATGTAGGGTTCCAGCTTTTCAGATGATTTAGATGTAGTTTATTGCCAGTATCTGTCTCTCTAAACTGCCTGGCTAAAGAGGATAAAGTGAAACATCAAAACATTTCTGTGTACTGTAGAACATATATGTTTCTGAGTACGTATAAACAGGAAAAAGTGACCTACTGAATGAAGTATAAGCAAAGAGCTGAGCAGAAGATATAGGGAGTGGAGCTGCCTGGAAATTAGATGTTTGTTTCACAGAATATTTTTTGTTTCAAAATGTTGTTTCATCCCAAATCTGGCTGTAACCTGAAATTTTAAGCAAAATGGAAATTCTGATGAAGTTTATTTTGAGTAAACTTCCGATATTTTTTTCCATTATGTTCTTAAAACAATGCATGCTTTGTCAGTCAGAGAACACACAAGGCAGCACGAGATAGGCTAAACAAAGTGCTAGGAACAAAGCAAAATGAAACATCTCATTTTATTTAGAGTTCTTTGGAAATTTTACAGTACAAAACATTGCCAAAATTGACATTGTTCTTCAATGAAATGAAATAGCATTTTTTAACAAAATGAATTCCTGACAACAAAGCTCCCCGTGAAGTCTTGCTGAAGAAGAACAGAAAAATGGGTTGTATGGTGGTGCAGTCAATGGCAGTTGGTGTGTGAAGTAGCACCCAGGGATGTGGAGATAGGATCACGCAGTATTAGAGATAAGGTTATTGTGTAGCCTGGGTCACAGGGGATTGGGTTTACAGTTCAGTAAGATGTGGAAGGAGGTCAGATTTGGTCTGTATAATAAAGACAGGTTTGTGAAGTCAACGTTGTATTCCTTGCTGGCTTGCTTGCATGCAGGAAAACCCTAACTACTCACACTACTTAAACAGGCTAAGCTCTGGGTTACAGTGCTGAAGAAGGAGGTTCCAATTCTGCTGATAATGTGAAGCAGAGGCCATCATGTGAGCAGGGAGGCTTATCTGTCTATCATTGTTTAGCACATTCATTCTTTCAGGCATAGTTACTGATTAACTCTCATGAGGTTCCTGAGAGGTAGGTCATTCAGGACCATATCCCTGCTTTTCAGGTGGGGAAGCAGTGTCTTGGAGAGCTGCAATGACTTCCTGAAGTCTATGGAGAAGACTAGTRCTGAGGCTGGAATTAGACTTTCAGACTTTTTGGCTGTATTGCAAGGGTGCACTGTACTTCACTGCCCAATGTCATAAGTACAGAACCAGTGACCGGGAATCAGAACATGTAAATGGATCCTTGGCCAGTGTTTGGGGCATGGATGCCTAGTGATTGGGAAGAGATGTGACCCAGGTGTAGAAAGGTTCACAGGATCTTTGCTTCCGGTAGAGTGGGCTCAGAGAAAGGATGGACACAGAAACAGGTCTGGGAGAACAGGGTCTAAAGCATAGCCCTGGCTGGAGAGAGTTGGGTGTGGAACACAGGCCTGGTTTGCCAAGGGCAGAGGGAGTGGAGCTAGGTACACAGAGCATATGAAGTGGGAGAGTGTGGAGTTATAGATCCTGTCTTTATGCATCACATTGATCTCATTCAGTGTGTTATACTTAGCATTTCATTTATATAATGTCAGGGTGTTATAAGGGTTTGTTTATTTTTAACTCATGAATGACTGGCAGTTTCAGTCCGGATGCTGTACTGAGTTGGGAGACAGTCCAGGCCTGGAGRAAGATCTTTGTCAAAGGATCTGTGGGAATGATCTCTGCATTTTCTTGATTATTTGCTCCCTGTCACCTGGGAGCTGAGTTATTGGCCCCTCCAATGCCCCCCCCCCCAGTATGCTGGGATGACGCAAGCATTTAACACCTTTTGCATGCTTTGGTGAATGGTTCTGTCAGTTTGTGATATATGTTACATTTCATTTAGAAATTTAGTTAGGAAAAAGAAAATGGGCTGAGGTGCGTTCTGTGCCAAGCAATGGTGGTCTGGTGCAGAAACCACCAAATGAGCAAGACCACCTGGGGCAGCACACCACCACACGAAGAGAAGAGCTCAGGACTAGAAGCTGTCTGATAGCTGAATAGTCACATCTGACCTCACACATTTCAGCTCTGCTGCTGGCCATTTGCTGACTTCCTACTTGTGCTGTATTTCCCACTGTAGATGGGGCTTGAGTGGAACCAGTTTGGGGATTTGGTGAAGGCCTTCATGATGTAAACCAAGTGCTGAGTCAACAGAGACCAACATCTGCTGAGGATCTGTCTCTTATCAGCACATCTGTGTGTTGCTTTCTCACTGTATCACCACCAGACTCTCCAAGGGCAGTCGCATTTCCCGTTATACTGAAGGAACTGTCAAGCGCTAAGAGGGTTTTCCTCCCTGCAAATGTACACACAGCATCCCACAGTCAGTTGGAGGACTCTTGAACCCTGGTGGAGTTGGCTGTAGAATCTGCTTTAGAAATGACCCTGTTTGCCCTGATGGGTTTGCAGTTCTCACTCCTGGCTCAGTACCAGACATTGATTTCCATTTCCCATTGCTCTGAACTCTTCCATGGCTCACACACAGTGTGCTCAGTCTATCTGCTATAGATCATCAGGGTTGTCCGCTGTGGGGGACATCTCTAACTTCAGAGACCTGCACTGGCAAAATATCTGGCTAAGCTGTGTTGTAAAACTATTTGTGCTTCTGCCTATCCCCACCCCTTCCCCAGGCTGCTCACGCCTTCTATTCTGTATCTGCTCCCCTTCAGCCCAGTACTGTCTGTCCATCTCCTTCTCTTTCTACGCATTTAATGGAGGATGGTAATCCCGTTAGGTGCTTGCAGCAGGCACTGCCGAATTTGCTTGCAAATGCCTGTGCCAGGTCGAGTGTCATTGCCAGCAGCGCTCTTGGCGGGATGAAGGTTGCATTAGTGAACAGTAATTGAAATGCAAAATAACATTTTGATCGAGCGAGCAGACTGTTTATTTATCAGATCAATAGCCAAAATGCCCCATCTGGAGAAGTCAGTGTGATAATAAGTGATAGCATTCCAAGGGCAAAGGGAACATGCACAGCAGAGAGGACATGCCGGCAGGGTAGGCTGAGCTGGACCGGGTCACACCAGGCCAGAGGTTTTGAAACTTGCTTCTTTCTGGGTCCCTTCCTTGAAGAGGGCAGCCCTTCTCCTAGCAGCATGTGTGAAGGGCTGCAGTCCTCTGCACAGAGAACATCTCTTAAGTAGTAGATCAGACAGAGTGCAGACATGTAAAATCATGTGAGGTCTTCTCCCTCTCATGCTCTGGTAGACAGGGCTGTGACTCAGAGTGCAGATTGCAGATGATGTAGCCCAGATAGGCAGTAATTTTTTTTTCTCTCTCTAGTGCATTACATTTGCTGAAAAGTTCTAAACACTTCTCTGATGCTCTGGAAATATGAAATCATAGTTTGGCTTCTATAACAAACCTGTTGGAATGGTATCTAAGTGCACTCATATAATGAGGAAAGGAGAGATGTGGTAAGGTGTGTGCGAGGAAGGGTGCGTGCATTCGTGTACAAAAAATTAATTATACATGTACATACCTCGTATATACAAATACCCTACAGAATAAGGCTATGTAACACTTAAGCCCATCTCAGACAGATACTCTGTGGAAGTGTAGAAGCAGCTGTAAATCTTCTTTGTGGGTGACTGACTGCCTGTCTGTCTGCATTACTGTTTCTCTGTTGGCTTCTGTTTGTCCATTAGCAGTAATGCTAAAGACAGGGAATAGGAAGTGAAAGTGAAGTTGAAGATGTTGCAAGTTTGCTTTGGTCCTCTCAWGTCCCAAAAAAATAACAGGGAAAAGTGAAAACTTCCTGGGATGAGGAAAAGATCTATTCACCATGGTAGAAAGGAATGCCTTTGGGGGTTTTTTTGACAGTCATATTTAGTTTAATATCCAAGCAGTGATGTGATGTGATGTAATTTGGGAGGAAACTGGAAGGAATTTAAGAGTATTTTGCTTTCCGAATTGCTTTGGGGTTTTCTTTTGGGTGTTTAGAGAAATAAAAGGTATTTTGAAGCAATTAAAACTGATAGCATGATGTAGGTGATATATTTGTTATTTCCTCTTCCTGTTCCTCATTGACCTATTGCACCTGATGCTGACTGCAGAACCTTGTACCAATCCTAGCTGCACCCATCTTTCCTGGTGAATTCACCATGATGGTACACATATAGGGCCATCTCATCCTAATCTCCCTGTTAAACATAGGTGTGGACAAGAACAAGTGTGAATGATTAGTTATAATACAACTAGAATTTCTAAAGCTCTCTGTAATCCTTTGAGATGAAAGAGTCTGTCCACATACAAATCAATCCATTTTTTAAAAAGGTAGGTAGTTGTCAGTGCTACTATGGGCTAGGAACCCCATCAGGAGCCTGGCTTTTTCAGTGTCAGTTTATACAGTGCAAGAATATGAAGGATAAAATGTTTCTGTCATTGTTCTTTTTAAAACTTTCTGGCCATTACCACCATTCAAAGGACATCTGTAATTAAAGGATGCAGTAGCTTTGTAGTTGGAGGGTATTTTTTTCTCTTTAATCTTTATTCTCTGAATAATGGAATAATTGGTATTTCCAGGGCCTGGAGTATTGATGTGCTCTAGGGAAAGTTTAAGAAATACTTCAGTGATTGTTGTCACTAGTCTGTAATCAGGAGATTGTCCCATATCCTAGTCCAACTTATTGCACACTTGAGCAGTGTCACTATATGCAAGCTATGTCTGAGTGATGGGCAATAGGGAAAATGAAGTGTATGCTTGTTCTGTTACAGAATTTCCTGTCTAAAGGGGATTCATGTGGCCACTGTGTGCTTATCTCTTGATTCAGGCAAGCAAGAAAGCAGGACACCACAGGGCCTGAGGTAGGGATGAGCTCAAGTGAATTGGAAGCAACTTTGTCAGTCAAGGGAAATGGGGACAAACAGTCTGGAAGATGGATGAATCAAGTGGATTTAGAACAAGTCATTAGGGTTTGAAGCTGGAATTTGGGTCAGCTACAACTGGCTACTTAGTAATATGGAGCGTGTTGTAAAAGATCTGCTAAATACCTACCAAAGGTGGGGTTTTAAAGAGTCAGCGAAACTGAACCTTGGGGATATCTTATATAGGTAGCTAAAGATAATCCTGTATGTTACAGCAGTCTAAGGAGTGCAGAAGGAAACTGGGTGTTTTTAAGGGCAATAGGGTATCTGAGTTCTGCATCATCTATGCTCCTCAAGTCTGTGGTGTTCTGTTAATCTGAGAGGAACCTGGTTTATAGTTACTTCTTTCATGTACTCCCTTTCCTTGCTAGTTCAAGCACTGCATCTCAATCCCAGCTTGTAGCACTGGTTTCTTTTCTGTCCTTGACCCATATGCAATTCTCTTCTCGTGCCTCCCTCCTCACCCATAAGCCCGCTCACTTCCAGTTCCATGCTGTTCCCGTGGTTCTGGGACATCCCCTCATACCAGAATGTGTTTGTTTTCACACTGTCATCTTGCCTTGCTGCCCTATCATCTTAGAAGTGCTTCCAGGGAAGTCAGGAACAAAAAAGTTCAAATTGAAAAGCACTAATTGCCCATTGTTATTTTCCATGCTGTAATTCATGTGGAACTAATTTCAGTTAGTTTTTCAGGATCTGTCTGGTTTTGAGTAATGTTACTAATGATGAGCCACTTAATTATAGATTTCTTCAAGATCTGCACGTGGATTCTAGGCAAAGCCCATCTATTCATTCTGGATCAGTATCTTGGTAGGGAAGGGAGAAAGAGGCAGAGTCCTGCCAGAACTCTAAGTTTTAGGGTTTAAGAAATAGAAGGCCTCAAAAAAAAAAAAAAAAAAAAAAAAAGTCACAGCAGCTCAGACTCAGAGAATTTTTAAATGTGTGCAGGTTGGAGAACACAAATTCAGATTTTGTCTGAATAAACCTAGAGTCCCCTTTCAGTAAAGAAGTATTCAGAAGAGATATTAATTCTTTAGTCTCTTTTCATGTTTGTTTCTAGGATGGTGTCCCTGATGTGCATGTATCTGCCATCTGAACTCCTTCCTCAAACAGTCCATGCAATTAAGCAATCCCTCTACATCTTTCCTTTTTTTCCTGCCATTTCTCATCATGAGTTGTACACAAGGTTGAAGGGAGGGATGTCTTCAATGGATATCTCAAAATGCAAGGAAGTGCAGGCTGAGGAATTTGCACTGGTGGCAGTTTTCTGACAGAAATACTAAGATGGCACTGAGTGAAAGAAGAAGTCTATGTGAGATGAGACAAGGGAACAGGCTTGGATGCTAAAATGCATATGACATGATTGGCAGTGCTGGAGGTTTTTCTTTCCTTGCCCAGCTGCAAAGACAGAGGCAAAATTCTGATGCACAAGTGTTCCAAGTGTTCTTTACTGTGTGTGTCTCATTCACAAATGCCCGAAGGACACTGAAGGTACTAAGAGAAATATAGATTATAAATGCCCTATATAGGCAGAGAAAGGCATTCAGGAAGAATTGAAGGTCTAACTGAGCATTTCAGCAAGGACTGAGTTGCAGCTTTGCTGTACACAGGCAAAATTTTTGAACTACTGAGCAGTCTTCCTGATGTAGAAATATTGGGGAAAGAAGAGTCAGACAGCCTGGAAATACAAAAAATAGGATGATAACACAGGGGAAAAATGGTGGTGATGTTATTTGGATAAATAATGAATGGCAAGCCAGTCCTGGTCCTTGTTTTGCTGTGGTATCAGTGGTAAGTATAAGCGAGAAGCATTAGCCTAAGTGCTAAAGCAGTTCACTTTGGAGGGAGTGCCTTTAGTGCACCAGAGGGCAAGGTACCTTCAAAAGGCAATGCGTTAATGAGAGAGTGAGTTGATAATATATGTCATACCTCCAGATTGTCGCTTCATCTGTGTAATACTTCTTACCATTTGCAAACAAGAGTGTCATCCTAAGGGTGAAGAGAAATTACGAGAAGGAGGAGAGGGATGAAGGCTAGCAGGAAATCCATAATGTCTTCTGCCCCTGAGAAGTGTTTTTATTTATTAAGCGGCCTCCAGGCATTTTGCTGTGGCAGCTTTCATCAGTGTGAGCTAACTTGGGCTAGAGAAGATCTACTGATATGTAACTGGGCTCTGGTTATGCAATGGGTCAAAGGGATAAAATGTCTCCTGGGCATTAGACAAGCAAATACTATTTGTGTAAGTGCCAGAATATGAGCACTTGCCGTGCCCATCTCCTTAGCATGCAGGAGATTCCAGCTTGGGCCTCTTATCTCCCCTTCCATGCAAGGAATCAGTTTCTCCTATCTACGTGGAAGAACTGGTCTCATCCAGTGACCCACTTCAGTAGGCCTCATATAACCCAGTTCTTGTCAGGAAGACCAGTGACCCTGAGAAACAGGTCTCTAGATAGATTCTTGCATTTGGGAAGCTGTGGGGCTTTGTTATCTTCCTTATATATTTGCATTTTAGCTTCTTTAGCCTTCTGACTCAAAAGTTTCTCCCCTTTCCCCCAGTCAAATTATAAAGCAAATAAAAAAATGTGCATAGGTCTCTTCAGAGCAAGGGTGAAAGGCAGGCCAAATGTGATATATCTTTACAGAATAAGCCAGGTCCAGATCCCCAGCAAAGCCAGAAGCAACAGAAAAAGGTTGCAGCTGGAATTAGGATAATGTAGGTCTTTTGTAATAAAATACTGGCAGCTGGAGTTTGCTACAACATCATAGTCCGGGTTTGTGAACTCCAGGTTGGTATTTGTGCTATTGAATAGAAGTCACACAGTGCTGTCCATTCCAAATCAGGAGCATACTCATCAGCCTTTTGCTAAGCTATGGTTTGTGTTTGCTCCAAAGACAAGTGTTTGTGTGGGCATATTAGGGACAAAATCCTTGCRAACAGGCTGTCTGGGGCTTGCTCTACTCTGCAGAATAGAAGCATAACCCACAAAAGCGAAAGGGAGCTGCCACTAGCAAGCATGAAAGAACCTGTGGAAATCATATCTGTGCTCCAGAGAAGAAAGTTTAGATTGATTTGAGGTTCTTACTCTTGTGTCCTTTATAGCAATGCAAAGTGCTGTGATTAAGCAAACACCTCAAAAGCCTACGCATTGGTAGCTTGGCAATTTATGCTTATGATCTGGCATCGAACATTTTAGTTATGCCCATCAACCTTGCAGTGCCCAAGCTCTTGCCTACCTCCAGGGAGAAATGAAGTTTGTCCTGAGGACAGGATATGTTCCTGTGTGATAGAATAAGCCCAGAACAGCTTCCAAGGCTGTGGCAAGTATGACTGAGTTGTCCACTGCACAAGAGTAAAGTGGCACAAAGGCAGATCCTATTATTCTTGGGCTGTCTGGAGCTTGTGTGGAAAAGAGTTGTCAGTAAGGATAAGAACAGGTCTCTAAATGATGTCTATATTGTGTCGATGAGCAGGAAAACTGTGGGTGTGTTTGCACACTTGCCTTACTAGCATCCCAGCAGCGAGCTGGAAGTGGAGAGCTGGGGCTGGGAGTGAGTGTGAGCTGTCCATGGTGAGAGCAGGGTGCCCAAACAGGTGCAGGCACCGCAGCTCCCTGACATTAACTGTTTGCCTATGTGACCTAAAATTACACTGACTGTTATTGCAGCTGTTATGTCTAGCCTGCTGCTTGGAAAATGGTATTTATTTTTGTCTTCTGTATCTTAAAAAAAAAAAAAAAAAAAGTTTGGCTTGTTACTGGAGTTGCTGCCAGTGTTTGAGAGCAGATATATTGCTTGTCAGCCGGCTGTGGGGTGCAAAGATCTCTCACACGGCCCAGAGAGGACAAATGGCATCATGGTGTGATATGCACATCTCATTTACACGTGCAATGTAGTTTCATGTCATCCAGCCTAACAAATTAGACTGAAAGCAAAAATAGACTTGTATCAAAGAAAAGGTTGGATGTCTTTTCTCTGTTTAAGATTAAAACTTCTTCAGTCTTTTGTGGTCAGTCTGAAAATGTCTGTGCAATCAAAAATGTGTTTTTTTCACAAGCTAGGACCTGAAGTGGACAGAATTATACTGGCGGTCTTCTCAGGTTTTGTCAGTAACACTGTGAGAATTCCCCATTTGTGGCCTTCAAGACTAAAGCAGAGTTCCATGAGCACAGCCATAAGGTGCCTGGGAGTAACACCCTGTATAGGCATGTTGCCTGCAGGGGGTTTCAATTTTATGGGAGCTCTTAGCGATTAAAAAAACCCAAGATTTCATTCTATTTGGAATCCAAATCCTGCTGTGAGAACCACCATAAAAGCCCATTCCAAACTATTTGTATTGTTCCTTGTACCCAGAACAGTGAAGACTTTGCAAACTGGTAACAGTCCTGATATTTCTGCCTGAGGAGGGCCTGAGTATTCYCTCATTCACTCCTTCCCCCAGCTCCTATTAGTCCTACAGATATGTTTCAGAATTTGTTCATTTTAACCACAAGCTCAGTCTTACTGTTGGAAATCTCCAGCATATTGGGTTGGCGAATATGTGATTTTATTGGAAAATACTGGCGAAGCAACTGACCTACATGGCAGAACTTCTGGTGCCTGTTCCTTACCTTCCTCCAAGGCACTGGAGCATAGCATTGAGATATCCTTGCCTTTCCTATGGTCACATTTACATGTAATGAAAATCAGCCACTAGTGAAGCTCAGCAATGTTGCCTCTAAACCATCCTTGCTCCACTTTGGAATAGGGAGTGCTACATGGAGGGGAGGGGACAGAGCTGCTCAGATGGCAAGTTAATGAATTCTGGCTACCTTTAGCTGGTAGAGAATCTTTTCGGTGAGGGAAAGTTTCCTGCTGGTACAAAGCCAGATATTGTTTTAGCTGTCCTGCTAAGCAGGTGTGGATGGTGGGTCTTTTTCTGTTGAGTTAGGTGAAAGTTTGGAGGTTTGGAAAAAGAAGGAAAAAAAAAAAGGTCCTGAATTCCTGTAATTTTCGTATCTAGAAGTGGGGTGAACATAGCTACAAGTGGCTATTTCTGGCAAAAATAATCTCAAAGGATGTGCAGCAAAATAGCTTTATCTGCATGGATCCCAAGCTTGTAATCCTTGAAGTTTAAATGAAAAAAAAAAAAAACTTTCTAGGGCAATATTTACTACCTTGATTTTATAACACTAATCTTTTGTCCTTCTCTGATCCTGTCTGCCCAGCATCCTTTCCTTCTCTTATTGTTACTGTTGTTCTCAAGAGAGCATTAAACTCATAAGCAGTCCAGCCATTGTAGAGAAGCAGCGAAAGATGAAAGGCTAGAGAAAAATTGGGAAATTTGTAACGTTAATGTAACATCACTGCCCAAGGGAGATGGCATGAATGGATGAAAACTGTGAGCACCTAAAGCCCAATCTTGACTTGGTCTAAACCTGCATATTCCTATCCAGAGTCAGTGAGATCAGAACATGCATGTCTGAGGGCAGTTACGGGCACGTAAAGGCTAACAACATTGTGAGTGATAAACAGCAGCGGGTTTATGAAAAGGGAGTGCAGCAGACAATAACCTTTCTTGATACGATTAGATAATTAGTGGACAAAAGGATAGACTGTCTCTGGACCATGCATGGACTTTTGACACAAAGATGTGGAAGATCTTATTAGGGAAATGAGATCAAATTGGTTTTGATACAAATCCTGTGAAATGAATCATGGATTAGCTGGCAGAGTGTAAATGGAAGGGTTAGAGACATTCTTTATCTTTCTGCAAAGGTGCTGTCCAAGAGGGCAGTGTTTTGGTTTTAATTATTCATTAGTGACCTGGGAGAAAATGAAAAGGCATAGTTCTCAAATTTTTACAGTAGACACAACTGAAAGATATTAGAAAAAAATCAGAGGAGAGACAAGAAGAGCCAGGATGAAAAGATGATCATTATTAAAAGGGCTCAGTAAAATAAGTGACAATTAGCAGTGTGTAGTTTAAAGATGATACTGGATCTACTTTGGGACAAGGAAAATCTCCAAATCTCATGTAGTGTGGAGCAAGGTGGCAAAAGCAGCTTATGTTCAGAGAGACCCCAGTGAGGCAGTGAGTGTCAAATGATGTGAGGTTGCAGTGCAACCTGATGGCTGGCAAAGCTACTGCTCAGTTCATCTATATGTCTGCTTGGCTGTGTTTTATGGAGAGTGTCTCTGTCTCCCCTGTAGTACTGTGGAATCGTTGCACTGTGCAGTTCTGGGCACCTTGCTGCAAGAGAGACCTAGGCTAGTTGGAACAAATCCAGAGAAGGGCCACAAAGATGCTAAAGGGATTAGAGGGAACGACCTATGATGAAGAAAGGTGAAAAGAACGAAATGTTTAGAACCTCTAAGCCTGTTACATGGGCACAGAAATAGTAATGGAGTTTCCTGTGCCAGCACAGAGGAGAGTTGGATCAAGTCCCTCTCCTTTTACGTTCCTGTTAAGGTAACTAGAGCTGAGCAAAATGGCTGTTCATCACTTTGAACTCTTTGCAGAAAACATTTAGCTGTTCTTCTTGAAGTTCAAGATGTTGTACATCATTGCCAGGGTCTGAGTCAGTTTAAAAATCACCATAGGATCTCCATGAGCCTTGTAGAAAGTCAGAGCTGGTGAGGTTTAACTCAGTGTGTGCTGCCCAGCAGTAATCAGCTGTGCAAGTTGTTCCAGAGACCAGAAAATAGAAACACAAGTTCTGGAATGGATGGAACCACCTTAGCTATGAGCTTTGATCTGTCTTGGTGGTAAGAGTTTTACCTCTAAAGCAGGTATTAAAATCTAACCAGAACTATGTATTACTGTCTCTCGGAAAGGGAATGTGAGAGTCCTCAGGTATAAGGATGTAGAGGGTTTGTTGCTATCCTCATTTCACCATCAGACAGTCACTGTATGCCTGTCTTGGGGAGGAAGGATCCTTAATTAAGGTTGTGAGTTAGAGAAGTGAGTCCCTTAGAGACTGAGCTCCGCTTGTCCTCCAGTAGAGGAGAACAACACAGTGGGTCTGCATGAGAAAAGCGCAGCCTCCCATAGCCTTCCAGTGAAGAAACACTGCTAGTCTTCAGATCTGCCAGTCTAGTACCAAGTTCTTTTTTAATCAGTGAGGTTTGGACCTAATACAGTGGTTCTGAGAAGTGATTGCAAAGAAGTGTCAGTGCCTGTCTGGTTTATGATGGGCTGAGAGAGCAAAGCTCCTAGGTAAACCCAAAGATTGGGTCACATTGTACAAATGGTGATTCTGCTCAGGAACAGGGTGGATGGCACTTCCAAAAATATTTCTTAATCCCAAGAAGAGTAAGTGACTGGACTTTCTTACACCATACAACCACAAGAGAATTCACTGTGGTTAATCTCCCTTAACCAACTCTAGCAGTACAGCTCTGTTGTCCCTAAACGAGTTTGGTTTTGTACTTATAAAGGGTACCATTAAGGTGAGACAGGATAGAGGATGGCTCACATATGACTAACATGAGGAAAGTAAAATGTTCTTTTCTTGTTGGAGTAGGTGTAAACAAGGAAGCAGAGGACTTCTATAAGCTCTGTTTAACCTTGACCCCATCCACATTCCTCTGGTATATCTCATGCATTCCCACCTGCTTGCATTTCAGTTCCATGTTTCTCTTTAATTCTCTGAAGTCTTTCTAGTCTGAGTTTTTCGTATCTTTTCTCATATGGCTCAGAATATCATCTGTTGTCTCTTCATCCCTTTCCAGTCTGAGTGTTCTGGGATTTTAAGAGACAAAAGAGGGGATTTGAACTCCCCTGACCGAATCTGAGAGTACAACTCACCTCTTCGCCTTTTCATAGTCTTGTCCTCTCTCTGCCCTTAGCATTGCAACTCCTACTCCTTTTACCATGGTGTTCCTCAATGCAGAAAATTGTTTTATGGTAGTTTTGCCTTCCACTCTGACCCTAATCTCATGTTACCTTGTTAGTGTGCCCAGTGATCTTCAGGTTGATGCTACATATGCATTTCTCGGCTAGGGAAAGGTTCCAAATTCTGGTCAGTGCAGCAGCTTTCAGCTTTGTTATGAGCCAGACCTATGGAGGCTATGATCTGATCTCAGTTAGCAAAGCTTCATCTTCCTCTACGTGGTCAGGTGGCATTACACCAGGAGATCTGCAATCTGTCTAGCTGCCCAGCAAGATTAAAGATTAATGCACCTGCAGCAATTATTTCTGTAACTTCTCTATTGCTGCTAGTCCAGTGTGATTTTCTGGGCAAAGTGTGGGCATTCACCAACTCATCACACTGTCTCTGAGAGGGACCAATCACTGGATTCCTCTCAAGTAACACCAGGCAAAGCAGCCCAGGAACATGAGATGCCAGCCCGTACTCTCAAGGTCAACAAACTTGCCAAATAACAGACTTGACTGATCGATCCCAGAGGTTGGAGATGAGGTCAAACACTGAGGATGAAACAGAGAAGGGAAATTAAGAGATGCTTGGGTGGAATGAGATCATAAGGATGCAAAACCATGAAGTTCCTGTATCTCAAATGTATACAGTCATATTAACAGACAGACTGACATGATGTATGTGTGCACTACAGCCTTGCTATATCACAGAGAATGTTTTGTCCTGTTCCCTGATGGGTTTGACCTCTTGGCACAAGGAGGTGCCACAAATATGAGGTAAATAGGCTGAAACTGAAATAAAAATAGAAATAAAAAGTACCCACGTGACCATGGTACGGTAACTTTAAGCCAGCAGAGCTTCCAAGAAGAAAAGTCAAGCACCCCCAAACAGTCAGAATTCTTTGGACACGTTATCAGGAAAATYGCTTGCTAGCATGTATTGAGGTTTTCTTAAAAGCTGTTTACAAATTATCTTGCCGGAGGGGAAATTTAACCTCTCATTGGATGAGAGGTTAATATTGTTATGGATTTTAAAAGTGTCTGAGACAGAAAAGAAGGGGTAGGCATACCCTACCCAGAAAAGAAAGGGCAGTCAATTTTCAGCATGACAAAGGTTAACATTGAATCACACACAAAGATCTGTGTTGYGATGTTTGATGTATGTGCTAATGATCTGGGAAGTGGCTGAACAGTGAGATGGCAACATCTGTAGGTGACATCAAATTAGTAAGGTTAGTCAGGACAAGAGAAGACTGAAGAACTCCAGAGGATCCTAATAAAGCTGGGTGAATGTAAAGCCCAGTGGTAGAAGGAAACCCACTGTTTACTATTGCAAAACATTGCACCAGAAGTTATTCATTTGATTTTTCATATGCCTTAATGGATTCTAAATTAACTGTTGCAAGTCAGGAAAAGATTTGAGGATTGCAACAAGTATTCTGATATTCTCTTTCAAGAAATGATAACAATTTGGATTTTAATTTAAAGAGAAAAGAAAGCAAACAATGTAAAAAGTTATATTATAGATGGGCTGAAAATAACATTGAAAATACGGTAATGTCAGTAGGTAAATTGATGGCGTGCCTTTGTCTTGACTACTGTCCAGTCCTTCAGCTGGAGAACTGATGGAGCTGTGCCAGTTTTTTGCCACTGAGGAGGTGGCTCATTGAATTCTGTTCTGGACTGGGCAGAAATAGCCAAACTAGAGGAAGTTGAGGGATGGATGATGAAGCAGATGAGAAGTCTGAAAAAACTCCTGTGTGAAGAACAATTATATAGATAATGAAGAGCTGAGTGAGGAAAACATGGCAAAAGTACATTTCCTGAAAAGGAGAATCAGGAGATGTTCAGGGAACCTGAAAGGCTGCAGATACAGTACTGACAAATAGAAGTGGATCTTTTTGTTTGTTCATACACCACACAAGTAAACTCTGGAACGCATTGCCTTAGATATGATAAAAATTAACAGTGTTCTAAAGAAGATTGAATATTTATATAAGGAATAAGATTATCTATGACTACTATAAACAAGAACTTGCAGATTTGGTAAAGATGCAGATCTTTCTATATATTTAAGAGCGTAAGCCTCTCTCTGAGTAGTGGGACTTTGGGAGAAGCTTCTTCTCTGTATAAAAGCATCATACTAGTAAATACAGGAAAGATTAAAATTTAAGATTAAACTGGAGGAAGCTTTTGATCAGATGATTTTCCTTCTGTTTCTGAGCTCCCCTTTTAGTGATGAAGGGGGGAGGGAGAAAATGAATCCGACATGAAAATTAAGCAAAGTCTATTGTATTACAAATGAACATCCAATCTGAGTACATTCTTCCTGCAGGGTCTTCTGCTGTTTTGCTTAGAGCTGGGGCAGGGCATCTGATACTAACCAAACCTCTATCTCATCTAGCCTGCCACAGACAGGCTCCTTTCTTTCTGCTGCCCTGGGGGGTTATCTGCTCTGGGTAGATTGTGCCTCATCAGCACTGAAATACCTTCCCAGTACTGCAGCCTGTGTACAGTCTGAAATTGTGACCTGCACAAATAGCAACAGCTTTCTCCTAGTGCAAGTTGGTGAGGAATAGACAGACAGTTCTTAGCCAGCTGGACTGATACTCCTGAAGAAGGGCCTGGGTGGTGTTGAACTGCCTGAGCAAACTGGAGTTGGATTGAGGTGGGAAAGGGAGGGCTCTCTTTTCGCCACTGTGGAGCTGGATTTGGCCAGGAGGCCACTGAGTGCCTGTGCTCTCTCCCTGCAGGCTTCTTGGAAGGATGGCCACGGAGGAGCGGCACCTGTCCTCCAGCTGTGGGTCCTTCATCAAGACTGAGCCCTCCAGCCCGTCTTCTGGCATCGATGCCATCAGCCACCACAGCCCAAGTGGCTCCTCCGATGCCAGTGGTGGCTATGGCATCACCATGGGCAGCCACCCCAACGGCCTGGACTCGCCGCCCATGTTCAACGGCACAGGGATTGGCAGTGGGTCCTGTCGTAAGCGTTATGATGACTGCGCCAGCACCATCATGGAGGACTCGCCCACCAAGTGCGAGTACATGCTCAATGCAATCCCCAAGCGGCTGTGCCTGGTGTGCGGGGACATTGCTTCTGGGTACCACTATGGAGTGGCTTCTTGTGAGGCATGCAAAGCCTTCTTCAAGAGGACTATTCAAGGTATGGTGGGAAGGGAGGGAAACTGAGACATTCACTCCACCACAGAAGAGGGAGGTGGTCCCAGGCATTGCTGAGACTGCAGAGTTTCCATATGATATAATAGGAGACAGGGGAGGGTGAATGAAATACGCTTGACCTTCCATCCCTTTTCTGTGCCTCCTCTTCCCTCCTGCCCAGCTGTGGTCCTTCCAAACCAACCTGGATGTGAACTCAGGCTTTGGGGGGGTAGGAAGCTTTGCCAGATTATTAGTCTGAGTAGTGACTAAATCTAGGCACCTGGCCTAGCTGATCTTCTTGCCTCTGCTAGTGGCCCTGATATGCTGGTAATGTGGCTATCAGGGGAGTGGGGCCTAGAAAAGAAAAGTTTTGCACTCTGAAGCTGTTCATAAGGCCCATTTGAAGAGCAGATGCCTCTGCCTAGGGAAGGCATCTCCTTAGGGATGTTTGCATCTTGAAGGGAAAGCTCCACCATTAGAGAGGTTCTCACATTGTCCTGTCAGTCTTGTTTGTGGCCATGGACGCAATACAGACTGCACGACAAGGCTGGACAGTGCACTTGGATATTGAGCCAATTCCATGTTCCTCCTTTTCCAGCTCCACCACCCCTTTTCTTTAAGATACAGCTTCTTTAAAGATAAAAATATTAGGCACTGAAGAAGATATCTAGTTTCTGTCAATCTTACAAAGGATCAGAAATTCCTCAGGTGATTCTGAAAACCTCAGTGCTGGGATCCCAGAATAAACAGCAAAGCATTTTCTGACAATCCCCAAAGATGGATGTGTGTGGAAATATGCTTGGACACCAAACATGGAAAAACATAGACAGACTTGCACAAACATATAATATACAACAAAAGTGTACAGGTGATTTGTAGTGCATTGCTCCTACATGTACAGTTCAGGTATGATATATGTGTCTCTGTCCTGGCTGGCAAAGGTATGCTGTAGATGTGCACACACACAGGTACAACAACATAGCCAAAAGCAGGAGTGCATCTAGGCAAGCTCCAATGTCTGTGGATGTTTGGATGTACTTACACAAGCAGGCCCCGTGTGAGAACACGTCTGGACGCAGGCACTCCCTATATTTCCTGCACTCTCTAGCTGAAACAAAGGACAGGATCATTCACCCTGGAGTGGAAGGTTTACTGAGTTTACCCAACATTCCCTTGGCTCCTGTGAAATGAATGAAAAGCACATATAAGGAGAGCACTTATTTTTTGTTCATTAACTGGGTAAGTCACACCTGATTACACTCCACTGCTGGGGGTGTTCAACTCTGGAGTGGACCGAGCAATACAGAGAGCAGTTCAGCCCAGGTCTCTGCAGAATTGACTATTTCTAGCTTAATTTCTTGGATTCCGAATGTCTCTCCTTGCTATTATCCACCTGTGGAAATAAGTACTTCTGTATTGCCCCAGAGGGAGCCTGTCTCATTCTCTAGCTCTTCTGCTTTTATTATGCCATGTGGAAAGCCTGTCCATCTCTAGGGCATTGGCCTGTACTCTGGCAGGGTTTCTGTGGTTTGTCATTGATGAATTTCCTGTGATTGAATGTGAACTTTTACTTGCACTTCTGACTGTCAGCACTGACTCTGTCCCTCCTCCAGCACTTGGATCCATTCCCAGTGCTTCTCTTTGGCACATTCAGGTGCTAAAGGAGGAACAGGGTAGTATACCGAAGCAAAGCCCTAGGGACTCCTTTTTTTAGGAAGAGACTAAGTTAACTCCTCATGAGAGCAATACTAGAGCTTCTGTGTGGTGGAGCAGAAGATAGACTTAACCTGGAGAGACAGGAAAAAGACCCAGGAAGTTCAAAAAGTTTTCGGAAGTATTCAAAAGAAAATGACACAGTGGGGCAGTAACTAGAGCCTGTATCAGACTGGGTGATACATCAGCCAATTTCCCAGAAAGGGAGATTGCCTTCCCTCAGCTCCCCATCCCCAGGACAGCCATTCTCCCTGTGGTTCCCTAATTGATTGCCTGTTAACATGTAGCAGATGCAGGGAAGGAGTAAGTGGAGATTTTTCTCACCCTGTAATCAGCTTGGGCTGGTGGCTGAGGCACCAAAATGCTTTTATTTGTGGGAGTGGGAGAGTCTGGTGTGCTGTGGCTGGGGATGAGAAATGCTGACTACAGAGCTGAAGGCTAGGCCTGGGAGGAGTGGGCAGAAAATAGGGCTATAGAGCTTGAGTCAAGAAAATGCGCAGTTCCCAGGGCTCTGCTGTGCATGCTGACGCAAGAGGGGGAGTTCTCGGGTCTGAGCATGGCCTTGGGTATGCTGGAGAAGAGTTTATGTATCATACGTAAGAGACAGAGTGGAAATTATATTTCCAAAAGGTATTCATCCTGCAGCTCTATTACATCCAGTAGCTGGGTTAAGCATCTAGCTTTAGTGAGAAAATCTTCATCCAGGCTGCCTAATGCATATGTATGTGTGTGCAGAAAGCATACAGATATGTGTGATATATATATAGTTGCATGCCCTGCTTGTACTAAAAAGTTTTTTCCATGGTTCTGGTACTTGGGAATGGTGTTGACTGCCTGGTTTGAGCACAGAAATGGATCTGGGACCCCAGATTTCCCAGGTGCTCAGGAGATGTGCTAGCTAAATCCCATCCCCATTAGGGCCTGTGACCTCTGTGCTCTTGGACAAGCTGCTTCACTTATCTGTCCTTGAGTATTGAAATCTGCAAAACCAATGACTATTAAAAAGAGTACTTAATCTGCTTGATCTACACTTGGTAACTAATAAGTAACAGGTGTGCATGCTGCTGTAAAATGGGTCTCACTCCTTCCTGGATAAGAAGTCTACTGCAGCCCGATCTAGGTAGCTCTGATTATGAAGCAGAGTTTCAAGTGGAGCCTTCCCCTTCCCTCCATGTTCCCAGTGACCCCAGTCTACCTATTACTAATGTCTGTAAACCTGCATGACTTGAAGCAGGAGGATCTTGCAGTAGACTCTCCTCTGCCCATGCTCCAGCCACAACAGCGAGAAGGGCAGACATCCATGCTGCAGGACTTTTTGAGTTAAAGTGTAACAGAGCCTCTGGCAGACCCTCTGCAACTCACTTCCCCCCTTAGTCAGGTAAGGCCAGGCTGCCTTCCTGGACACCATGAGGGCCATTGCTTTTAAGTGGTGAAAAGGAGATAGCCTGAAAGCTAGTAGGGACATGGCTGGTTATCTATGAGGTCAGTACTAGAGCTAGGAGGCGAGTTTCCATCAGTAGAATTTTTCCAAGGGAAAATAAAGCCTTTATCTAGTCAGATATCCCTCAGGAAAATTTTGATAAGAAAAAAAAAAAGTTAGGAAAATCCAAACTATTCATTAACTTCAAGATGAATTGGGTTTATTAGGTTTGCTGAACCAAGTCTGGATTGCACAATGCATCCTAACCTGCCCATCAGGTTACGGGGAGTCAACCTGTGACCTCTCTTCTCTTGTGTTGCATGACCTGAAGCAAGGGCAGAAACCTAGAAACCTGTGTCATTTCCCCTTCGCAGCACTGGCAGTGCTTGAGATAGAAAGGCAAAGACTGGAGACAAGGGCATTACAGCACAAGCCACTGGTCTGTAGGTCTTTCTTTCTAAATATGGTGTTTGAACCCCAGAGCTGGACTTCCTGCATTTTGAGACACAGTCAGAAATTCTAAACTGATCTGAAGCACTTCCTGTCAAGTAGCTTGTCTGACAAAATTTTGATGCTTTTTCTTTATCATCACATTGCTTTGTGGGAACTGTGCTTTGGGTCCCCATTATATTCTAGTGGGACTCTGCATTTTCCTCTCGTGATGCAGTTGTCCTCTGTAAGAACGTGTGCCATGGGCATCATCTGACTTTGAGCATTGTGGAGGGTGCAATCTAGCCAAGATAGGAGAGAATCCGAGTTTCAGGCACCTACAAATATGCTGATATTGGTGTTTAAGATGGATCTGATTTGAAACAAAGAATTTTATATTCATTTAATTAAATGAAATGAAATAGATCTGTTACAGGAAAGATGATGTGTTTTGACATTTCTGAATTAAAGTGTTTTGAATTTCCATTCCATTCCATGGAAATCCTAACTAAGCCTTTCATCCAAATTTGGGACAAAGGCAAATGCTGAAAAGCTTGGTTTTTTTAATGGGATAGAAATTCTTAATCTAACTTCACTCTATTCATTCTTCTAATAGTTTGTTCAGTAGAGAGAACATTATATATCATCTTTTGTTCACCAGTTGTCGCAACTGGTAGGTACTCTTGCCTTTTCTGAATATTAAAATAGTAACAGTGATATGTAACCACGAGCCCTTTATTATTCAACATATTCATAATGATGACTACCCTGGCTGTATTATTCATCTTCAAATAGTGAAAATTAAGGCTATTTCTAAAATGTCCCACTAATATAAAATAAAATCTGAAAGCTCTGCAAAATAAATCTGAATTAACATTTCCTTTTCTGATCTTTGTGAATCAACTCACCATGTACTTTGAACACATACCTGTAAGTCCATTAGGTGATACAACAGGAATTGCAAGAATTGATATAGGGGAGAGCCAGACAGAGAAACTTTTACCATAATCTTCTTGAGTGAGCAGGTCATGAATCAGGCAAAAWTCTGCAAGCACATTCCAGAGCAATGTGCCCGCATCTGTGGATCCCCTGCTTGAGACTTCTAAGCATCAAACCCAATGAGCACAGCTACGCAATTGCTGTGCCAGGATGTGTTCCCTTCTACAGGAGCAGCAAAGGGCCTGTGAGATGCCAGAGGGGGGTTCTGTGTCCCTACCTTAGCAGGCCATGGCAGTCACACACAGTCCTGTCCCTCTGTCCTTCTCAGAAATGTGCCTGGAAGTTCTCAGGTGAGAGTTCACAGCTGAAAAACAAGAGATGTTCTGAGCTTCCCAAAAACTTTTGAGGCATAACCAGAAAACGTGCAATATTCCTAGGAGCTGGTGCCTGAGCACTGTCTGCTATCACAGCTCCAGCACTTGGAGTCAGAAAACCATCTCCAGTGCAACTCAGTTCTTTTAGCCTTGCATTTTCTTTTTTTTCTCAGTGTATCTGTACAGAGAGCTCTGTGCAGAAGGATCTTTTCTGTGAAACTTCAGTAAATAAGTATTTCTTTGTCAGAATCCCCATAGTTTCTGTGAGAAGCTACATAAAGCTGTGAGAAAGAGATGCATGCTGCCAGTGGAGAGCCCCTGGGCCCGTCTCCTGCATCCATGTGCAGGCAGGATGCTGACCTGAGTGGGTTCTGCAAAATGTCAGAGCCCTCTTGGATGGCAGGCTTGCCATCCTGAGAAGACAAAAGATGTCGTTGTTACACTTGTAGCTACCCCCTTCCCTCTGATAGTGTCATGAGTACTGAAGCCTTGGTCATCTCATTTCAGTTTTTCTTACTGTGTAAGCCATATGAAGTGTAATTTTGGTTAATCCAAGCACTAGTGCTTATCTCACCTGCTTTCTTGAAGTCTCATTTTCCCCCAAGTGATATATATGTGTACTAGTTTGTTTCAAAAATAGGAGACTCTGCTGATGCTTGTATATCTATGCTTAGGCATTTAGATCAGGGACATGGCCCTGGGAACCATAGGACAGCCCTGCTGAATATCAGGCCACTTATTAAAGTGTCTAAATACACATTTACAGGTCCAATATTTGAATCCCTTCTTTGAAAATTGTGGCCTAAAAAACAGTCCCCGCACCTTACTCAGTTCACTAAGGAGATCTTCCTTTGATTTTTATAAAATACCTGTCCTCACACCAGGTCACAGATTATGTGATGCCTCAGCTAGAAGGGCTAATTTATGCAGAAGATAACAGAGAATTCCCTGTTTGTGTATTATCTATGTTCCCACTGTTCCGCTGCAGGTGCCTGGTACCTGCTGAGGCAGAGGCACTGCTGATCTGTGTTCACCAAGGGCCTTGGGACAGTTTTCTGGTCCCTTTTCAGTGGAATGCCCAAATGACCAGTTTATCTTTGGAACAGGAGATAAAAAGGATTCAGGACAAAAGCTTTTGGGCCCTGAAATGAAGAGGTCCTCAGAGCTAGTGGGTTGTTGAAAAGTCAGCTCTTTCTCTTGCAGACTGTCCCAATCATGCAGAATAGCCGTACCGCAGAGGCAGTATCACACTGACTGCCTGATGAGAGCTTCCTGAACCTGTAGTGTTTTGCAAGTATTTCTTGTAAAAAAAAAAAAAAAAAAAATTGGAAGGTGAGGGAAGAGTGTAGTAAGTGCTACAAAAAACAGGATAAAAGGAAGCAAGTGTATGAGCTGAAAAGGCTATGAGATGGATTTTCCTGGGAATTCCTGCGCTCAACCATCAAATCCCAGGGGACAGGCAGAGAGTGGCACCGCACTGCTGATCACAACAGCAGTGTATTTTGTCAAATCACAGGGCTGAAAGAGGTGATTTTCTGTCTTGAATTAAAGGAATATGGCACTTAATAGGCAGATATACCCAAACTCAGGCTTTTCCCTGAAATTCCAGAAAAACTTCAATCATTGGCCCTGTGCTCGAGTCACCCAAAGAAACAGGAGAGGTCTGCGTGAAGCAGTGCAGAGCAGGACAGAGATGCAAAGAAAATGGAGAGGAGAGGAAAAGAACAGTGAAAAGAGATGAGGAATCTAGAAAGAGAGGAGAGGGTTTCTTTTAGTCTTTGTTTGTTGGTGGTGTTTGTTTTTTTTCCAGAAAACAGAGGCTGGAAAGGTTTTAGCTTTAAAGAATTTCCTGGCTACTTCTGTCTGATCTTTCCTGAGTTTCCCTGGATAAGCCTGACAAGCATTTATAGAAGGACAGGATCCATAAGTAAGCTGAGAGCAGCATGTGCTGCTTTCAGTGCAGTACAAATTCTGAGCTCCTCTCCTCTGAGGGGATCGTCTGTACCATAAACAGGAGCTGTGTGGAACGTTACTATGTTCCCCAAGCTCGTGGAGGCATTCTCCTCTTTCCATGGTGAACATGGGGTCTCTTGGATGACCAAGCTCTGGTGTGCAGTTTTCAGATGCTCCTATTATGTGTGCACTGGAAATTATGTTCCAAACTATTTAGCAGTCAAAGGTACCCATTTTACAGAAAACAGGGTAATTTTGCAGCTCTTCAGCATAAAAAACATGATCTGTCACTTTAATAGTCCTTGGCTGCTCCTTAGTATCTCTCATCTAAAGGTTTTAAAGTGCAGTTAGACCTTAATGAATCAAGACTCATGATCTCCATAGAAGGTAGGTTTGGTGCTCATTTCATTTTGCAGAAAGGAAAACTAAGACACAGAGAGGAAGTGATTTGCCCTCCAAGGCCACATATGAAGGCTTAGAACAAATCCAGACCCTGATCTTTTCACCAGCCACTCTGCCTCTTGTTTTTTTCAAGTCACTTTTTACCTAAAATCTTGTGCAATGACATCAGTGAGGTCCAGGCAGGTTTTTTAGATCAGACATAAATATTGTCTAAAGCGAGGAAAGCACTTTTAATAAGCAACAGTTCAGAGCAAGGCCTCGTCCATTAGATTATCCTGTCTTTTGCCCTTTTCCTCTGGACCACGTAATCTGTGGTTGACAACAGAGAGACTTGCCTCAAATTTATCCTCACGTACAGGCTCGTCCATGTGAACCCCTGTGTGCACACACCCTTCTGCAGGGACTTGCAGCACCCTCAGCTGCCGCAGAGAAGGGGAGGCTCTCTCTGAGCCCCCCTTGCTGGCAGCCGGGCTGGCAGTGTGACCGCCAGCCGCTGGGAGGCTGCTGGAATTTCGATGAGTTAATCTCATCACTTTATCACAGGGCACTTACAGAAATTACAGGGAGCTATGAGCAGCTTGCTGTGCTGGCAAGCGGCCCCAGGACCCATAAAAGAAATTGAGAGACCAAAAAAAAAAAACAAACAGTCAGAGAACTTCGCTAAAGTTTTGGAGACAAGTTCTGCTTGGGTAATGCTGATTATGCCTTCCCTGGTGACGGCCCTGTTTCCTGCAAAAATGACAGGCACTGCCTCCAGCCATAGCTCTCAGTCCATGCCACACAGAGCATGTTTTGGATCCTGATATAAAACTCCATTTACTTTGGCAGCATTATCTTGGGATGATTTACTGTGAAGAGGGTGCATTGGGCCTCACCTCTTTGCACCTGTAAAAAGGGCTGTAAGACACAATGCTGGGCTCTGACTGGACACGGTGTATGGAAGGGGCGCACAAGGCTGTGCACAGTGGGAAGGCAATAAGGCATGCTGAAAGGGACATCCCACCAATGCTGGGTGTATTCTTTTCACCTGTGCTTTTACCACCTGTCCTGTGGCACTACGTGGTGGCTACTGTTTTGCCACACAGGAAGGGGAGCTTGCCCAGTGCCCACCCTCCTCTGGCTCTGCTGCTGTAACAGTCGTGATACAAGTGCAGAAGTGCCTGTGACTGCTGCATATTCAAGCTGTACATACACTGTGTATACACTGCCCTGTACCTAGTCTAACACTATCACAGTTCAGTTGTGATGTCTAGGCTCTGCAGACCATATCCAGTACTTTGCTTGTCAAGCAGGGCCTTGGGCTGGAGGCACAGGGAAGCTGGGGGATCTGTTTGACACAGTGTAGAAGGACTTCATGCTGTCAGATGGGGGCTCTTATTGCCTCCAGTTGCAGTAAGGGTTGTTGCTTTTGGTGTAGTGAGTCTGTGTTATGGGGCAGCTTTTTGGTCTTGGGAACACAAAACATGAAATCTTACAGTTCTCTAGAACTCTGGGCCTGGTTTTGGCAGGTGAAAGGCAAGCATTGAAACAAAGGCAAAACTCTCCAAAGTAAGACCCTGTTCTAATTTTATCTCAATTATGTTCCTCTTCTGTTCCTTCCTGTGTGGGGCACAGCAAGTGTCAGATCCTGAGGTCAGGGACCTGTACTCACAGGTCTGCAGTGTGCTCAAGCTCTGTGTCTAGAGCAGGAGTTTACTACCTTGAGATCAAGCCTGAATCTCAATTTTCAGCTCTCTGAGAACCTTGATACATTGCTGCCTATTGAAATTCAGTTCCTGCACAATGACGAAATATAGTCTGAATGGAAGCAACTTGTGCAGCACACTCTGCTCCTGCAAACGAACTGCATTTTGGGGGCAGAGGAGCAATGGTGAGGAACGTGATGGCTGTGTGGCAAGTTGAGGGTCTGACAAGACAAGAGGCGAGGTGGAAGGGTTGCACCTAGCAGGCAGACCACCTTTTATGCTTTGGGGTTTGTGTGCTCCTGGGATTTCACCCAGAAGGGACCAGCCATGGTGTGAAAAATCAGCTGGTACTTCCTTCCTTTTGAATCTCACTGCTCTATCTGTCTTTCCACTCAGATTCTCAATAGGCTTTACAAGTGCTCAGTTAGCCCCATGGTCTAATCATTACCCCCAGAGATGGTTATGTATTAGACATTGGTTCTTAGGCAGAGGAGTGAAGGGTCTTGCACAAGAACATAGAAATCCATTGCAGAAGTAGGAACAGAAGTCAAGACTGTTCTGCCCCTGTGCTACTAATCTGTAAGTTCCCTTTCTGATCTCCTGATGACATACAAAGTCCAGAATGTGTGATCTCTTTGCTGTCATCTACAGTCCATCCTACTGCTCTGAATGAACTCTTGAATCTTAGTTTCCCACTGTAAACCAAAAAAAAAAAAAAAAAAGAAAAGAAAGAAAACTTCCCATTCTTCTGAACTGACTGTTGAACTCAAAAGCACTTTTTGGAGCTGCCTGTTTTAACCAGTAGCCAGACTTCCTTAAATATATTGTCATTGTCAAAGCATTGAGCTTAAATTTCCAGTCTTGCTTTACAGCAAATGTTGAGTAATCCTCTTCAGAAACATCATCTTCAGAGTGAATGGCAGGATGGAGACAGCCATCTCTCTTTTTTTTCTGGGACTAAATAATTATTGCATTACACTGTGGTCCAGTGGGATGACACTTACATTCTTATATCGCACCCTTGCATCCATGTTTCAGTTACACTCTTTCCTTGTGGTTAAATATGGTGTGACAAGAAATAAATTTGGAATGCTTGTCTCCTTGTTGGGTCTTGGAGGCAGTGTTGTGAGGTGATTGTAAATGAAAGGGAATGAGGAAAGAGACACTGATGCTGCATGCAAAAGGCATGACAGGCAGGTGTGCCAGGACTAATAAAGTAAAACTGGAAAGGAAATTTGCATAGATGGCCTGTAAAATGAACCCAGGGTATCTTATACACCTATCTCAATCTAGAACCATTGATTCCCTGCTGACTGTACTGTGTCAGATGGCAGGAGGAAGCAAAGGAAGAAATGTCATCTCCCAGGTCTCTGGTCCCCAAGCAAGGCAAGAAAGGACAAATGACATCCATCCTGCAGACACAGGGCAAGACTGGCAGCAAGGGGAAAGCTGCTAGTATCTAAACTGCTCTGACTCGCAGCCCTGGACTGCAGGGAATGGGCCAGGTTATAAGCAATGCAGCACAAGGGGTGATGATGTGCTTGGAGGACACTGTGTGCCTGAAAGCCTAGTGTTGCAGTCAGCCGCTTGGATAGGTTTATCCCAGTACAAAAAATTGCTTTTGCTGAAATGTGTTCTAATAAGTAGTGACCCAGGCTCTCCAAGAGCCCTCCCCATCCAGCTATGGTCTCAGATTATGTGTGTGTGCAAATGGCTGAGCAAACACACATTTAGACAGGCTGCTGGTGGCTGGAATATCTGAGCACTGCCCATTACAGGCAGAGGAACCGCTAGTCCTCAGATCGGGGGGAGAACACAGCTCCTGGGTGACCATCTCTGTGTTTAATTGCAGGGAATATTGAATACAGCTGTCCGGCCACCAACGAATGTGAGATCACGAAACGGAGGCGCAAGTCCTGTCAGGCCTGCCGCTTCATGAAATGCCTCAAAGTGGGGATGCTGAAAGAAGGTAAGACAGAGTGGAATTGAGAATCGCTCTGTGCCTCAGCAGGACCTGGGACTCTATGGCAAAGCCTTGCAGGACCTCCTCGAGTAGCTACACATCTGCCCTCTCTGGCTTCCCCAAGGCAGCTTTTTACAAGGTTTGTGAAGGAGTCAGGATGGGCAGTGACATACTGCCAAGACGGCAGTCAAGAGGGGAGGGTAGTTCTAGACGGCACCCTCATTACTTCTGGCACTTGCAAATTTGACAGATAAATGGAAAGTTGCTGTGCCAAAGTGACTTTCCTTTCCTAAAGGAGGCCCAGGCTAGGGGTGTTGCTGTCCTTGCCCCTTAGCTCACTTAGAAGTGTTGGGGAGGAGAGACTCCTGCCTGCTTCTGACTGGGTTGGCCTGGCTTCTTAAGGGAAGGATGGAGTTACTGCAGCACTACGGCACAGTGTGCAGAAAAGGTCTGCCCAGTTTTCCACTCAGAAGATTTTCTGAAGATGGTGGGAAGCACAGGTTTGTCTGGGAGCTGTGGGTCCTCTGCCCTGCATGCTCAACTGTGTTGTGCTCAGTCTATTGATCTGTTTAGCATTCTCTGAGCAGTGCTCAGCTTCTTTCTCATGCTTCTTTTCCTCCCTCCCCACCCCCAGTCCTTGTCCATTCAAGGTGAACCACATGGAATTCAGTGGCAATTACACACATTCTTATGGATTGACTTTAAAGCTTTGTTTCCCTGGGGTCCCTCTGGGAGAGGCAGAGGGAGGAGGGGGAAGGAAGGAGAAGCATTGCATGTAACCCTCTGCATTGCTGTACCTGGCAGAGCACGGTGGCCTCAGTTTAACCACAAGGAACAGCAGCTGGCTGTGGTCTGCACAAGTCCAGCATGCTGGAGCCAAGATGCCAGCACACAGCTCACTTCCAGGTCACACCATCTTAGCAGCCAGTGATGAATTGCATGATGTCACCTGAGCGTACATTGCTGTGTGCTGGGGCTCTCATTTCTTGAGAGGCAAGTTGATGGCAGCCAGTGTTGTTAAGAATGTAGATTAGATGTTAAACCCTGTCCTGTTCTTTGATGGATGTGTAGTATCTGTGGTTAAATTTCTTCCTGCCAGAGCTCACCAGTTACCAATGGGAGGAGAAGCAGATTGGTATAGTCTGGCCCTCCCTGACCTTGGTGCAGTGGTGATGGAATCAGAGGATCCTGATCTACTGCTGGAAGGGAGGTGCCTATTTCTGGAGTAAGAGAGGGACCACTGGAAACCTGTTTCACTGCATCTGTTCTGGGAGGGATATATCCCCTCATCCACGTGCCATTCCCTGCTAGTGACACTGGCTTTAGTGGGAGTGCAGGCTGGTAATGAGAGAGCCTGATCATATGGTTTGCATAGAACAACCCTGAAGGCATGATGTGGATCCAGTCACTCCACAGAGCATCAGCATGGGTYCAGGCTAGTTGTCTCCCTGTGTCTGTGCCGCCCTGCATCCAAGCTGTTGAGCATCTCAGAGCTGGTAGCTTGGGGAGCAGGGCCGCAGGAGCCCCTGCTAGGGTGTCTACCTGAGCCAGAACTGAGCGTGCTGACCAGCTGGGGCACCTCTGTGCTACTGATTCCAGGAGCGTGACAGAGTCCAGAGCAGGGTCAGATGGAGCATTTTGTGGCTTAGCCTCCATGTTGTGTGAAAACCATTAACTCTTTCCAGAGCAGAGGTAGGTTGGGAAGCAGTGTATGTTCATTCACACTATGCTGTGCCTGAGATATCACCCATCACAAACTGAAATTTGACTCTAAGGTTGCTTTAGTGCTGAAGTGTCTTTTGTTATTCTTATAGTGTCTGATTTGGCATCATTACAGCCACTGGTGAAGGGTGGTTTGCTATTGATGTTAATCTATCTGTGATCCTGCCCATAACTTTTAGAGCTGTGGATTATACAGTATAAAGATTTATTTATAGTAATGGGATATAAGAACACATGATAACATGAGGAGCAGAGGAGCCTGCACTAGCAATCTGCAGAATCTTGTGTCCTAACACGGAGTGGTCAAGTGATGTAGGATTTTTTTATCATTCCTTTTCTCAGTTTCCCTAGCTGTGAAATGAGGCTCATACTGCATTGCTTTGCAAAAGGATTGCAAGGACTGATTAGTTAACTTTATGTGAAGCTTGGTGGAAGTGTGCAAAGTATTAGTGTATGGAATTCAATCAATACACATCTTGAAAAGCAAAATCCAAAAAGAGACAAAAAATGGTTTTATGGTCTTTGGTCTCCACAGAGGCAGGAGTTTCTGGAAAGAGCGAATCCATAATAGTTTGATTTTCTGCTCAGAAATGCAGAATTGACAAGGGATTTTGGATTATAAAAGGTTCATTGGTCTCTTCTGTCTCTGATCTGTCATGCTATTAGCTCATCCATGCCCTTTCTCTGCCAGGGCAGGAGTGTTCCTTGCTGTACATTTCTAGTAGTTTGCCTGTTTTTAAAAGTCCCTGATGTCTTGGCTTCCCCAGAGAGACCATCCCGCAGTCCCCAAGCACTCACTAGGATGAGATGTGCCTTGATACTCAAGCCATGATTTTTTTCCTTTCAATAGTTCCCCCTCCTACTTCCCTATCACCTCAGTTTACGTCTCCCTTCTTCTTTGGGTTTACCCTGACAGAAGTCTGTTAATCCATTTTTTTTCTCCTGCTTGTTTGCCAGGGGTTTGGGGGAAGAATTGTGTTGTGGTTAAATGAGATATCTAGAAACTGATTCCTCTCATGCCCAGTCTCTCCGTGATATATTTGGCATGGGGCTGATAACTTATTGGGGACATTTCTGGGTAAAGACACTATCTTTCCTCTGAAAGAGTATGAGACTCCATCAGTACCTACTTAAGGGCTTTATGATTTCTTCTCAGTAAGGGAGGAAAGACTTTTTTAACTATTGTCCTTGTACAGGATGATGGGCATGTGGGGGTAAGTCTGCTCTTTGGGAAGAAGGAGCAGTATTCAGAGATGGCAAAAACAGGTAGTAATGATTTCAAGCCTGTGCCTTGCTCCTGAAATGCTTGGCTTGATTCTGTGGGAGGAGACTCAGGCTGTCCCCTTGGGGAGTGCATATGAGGGTCACCACGTGTGTCCTCTCCTCCCCCCATGGCAAGAAAGGAAGAAAGAAAGGAAGGAAGGCTGTAGCAAGATGCATGGCTGTGACTGTGGCCCTTTAAGATCTGGGGCAACTGCCCCTAAAACAGCAGTGCAGGTTTGCTCTGGCAGTGCAGAGTGAATGAGAATCAGGGCAGGAAGAGAGCCGACAGAGCAATCAATAGGTGTCTCAGATATCCAGGCCACTTTCTTTAAGAGAGCTCCGATCAATGCATTGCAACGAGGGAGCTGCACAGACACCAGAGCTTTGCTGTCTCAGGTTCTCCTGGTGTGACACTGCAGGGCAGGAGAGACTCACTGGGGAAAGTGTCAGGCAGAAGGCTCTGTGGGCAGAGCCCAACTGGCTCAGATATCTGAAATGTTGGCCTGTCTGGCTGCTTGTCTCTCACTTTCCCTTCCATCTGGAGTGTGCCCCTAGATAGCATTAATTAGCCCCTCATTAGCAGACTCAGCTAAGAGGCCAAGGGCTGCCAAATCTGGAATCCAAGATTCCCAGTCCCAGTGCCACTATGGAGAGGTGCTGTACCTCTGTAAACCTGCTACTCTCAGCCTTGCCAAGGTGACAGCTTGCAGGGAGCTGGAGATGGGATCCCTCCACAAGTCCATAAGGTAGAAGTGCTCACACTCTGCAAAAATCAGGGAAACTTGAGCAACCTGTGATAGCTGGCATCCTCAAATGGAGACAATGTTCTCTACAAACATGCCTGGCCAGTGGGGATGACCTACAAGGGAAAGCATACTCTGCAGCTCACAGGGTCTTGAGAGGCATTGTTCAGAGCTGCATACCCCTGTCTTTGGCCACCCCACTGCTTCTCTTTGCTTCCAGCATTGTCTGTCTCCTGCCCATGATGTCCAAAGTGTAGCTATTTAACTCTAAATCCAGATCTCTGCTTCTCTAGGATGATGGATAGGAGAATTTCAGTGGTTTGGCAAGTCTCTTAAAAATCTCACTATGCCTTGTCAGCTTTGGGGAGAATATACCCTTGCCATTCATGCTCTATCCATCCTTGACCTTTCTGTTCTATGGCAGTTTGTTTGTCTTGGATGTAATTTCAGATGACCCATGGCTTGTGTAAGTGAGATCAGAGGAGGAGGGTTTGGTTTGGGACATTGGCGGGTTAAACATGATCTCCCTACCTTGCTCTCCACATCCCTGCTGCCTCTCTGAAGTCACAGACCTGTGTGCCACCTTGTAAAACATCACTGTGGTGAGGACTGGGATGTCAGTCTTTCCCTAATTGAGTCAGTCCACGAGAGGGAGCTGTTCTGAGGACATGGGAAGAGGTATGTGGTATAACAGGTGAGAGGTGATAGGATGTCAAGGTCCCTCAACACAGAACTCATCTTTGGGTGAAAAAGGAGTGAGGGGACTTGTTTGGAGGCACTTGGGAAGCCACAAACAGAAAGACAGGCAAGCAGAGGAGGAGCAATACTGGATGTACCAGACCTACAGCAAAGGTGCCCCTGCTTTCGCACATCTGGCAGGCTTCCGGCCAGCTTTTAGGAAGGCAGCAGCTGTAGAAGTTCATGAGCAGCCTGGCTGATGTCTGTCCATTTTGTCCTTTGCTGTTGTGGAAGCCCTGTAGAAACCTTTTTTTCAGTGGGAACATTTGTGCTGTTTCTAAAGCTGCATTGCTCCCTGTTCTGTGCCAGCACCTCTGCTTCTCATTGAAGATCTGCAAACTCCTAGCAGTGGTCAGGGCTCAGCCTCACCGTCACTTCCAACTTTTGAAAGAGTAACTTTTTAACCTTCCCAAAGCCACATCCTCTCAGCATCTTCTCCTAGGATGCTGCATTTCCTTTCAGCTCTGCTGCAGAGGGCCTGCTGGGAAACTGCAGAGATGCAGAAAGAGCACACTGACTCTGAAAAAGAGAACAAAAATAGATCATAAACACTTTCATGAAGTGCATGCATGTGCATGTGATCACATGTCATATCAGAGAATGGCAAACAAAAGAGCAAAGTAAAGAACTGTCTAAAAAGTCTTGTCCAGGCTTTGAGATGATGTCCATTATCCTATCAGCCTTTGAGTCTTTTTTTCCTTCTTAAAAAGAAGAATGTTTCATGTTGCTGAAGACTGGTTGTCTCCTGCTCCCTGCTGGCACTGAGACTTGTCTCGTCTGAGTCCTGTGCATGATTAAGGCCTAAGATTAATTTTCTGAGATGTGTGATTGGCTTCTGTCCAGTTCCTAGCAGACAGGGCAAACTCTGCCATTGCTGGTTAGCTTCCAAGAAAGAGGGCAAAGACTGAAATGGCCCTGGGGATGTGTCCAGTGGATAGACCAGATACAACTTGTTTCAGAAAGTAGAGTCTGGAGTCGTCCAGATCTTCGAGCATTTCTTGTGATAGACAGGAGTGGCAATTCCCAGAATGGGAAACATGCCCCATATGAGATGCTTTGCCCCACTCTGAATGTATTTAAAGGAAAGCTGTCCTCTGGCCTAGACTCCTGGCTCTGAGGAGTCATCCAGCAGCTGTGTTTCTTGTGTGGTGAGGGTAATGCCCACAAATACAAGAAAAGAAGGTAGAGGAGAGGTTGAGTCTGGATTTGGATACAGAAAAGGTAGGCTCTTTAACACCAAAAGAGAGGGAAGGCAATTATCCAGGAAAGGCATATGATGTATTTTCTTTATCTACATGCCACTGTTTCTTCCCAGAAGCATATCTGCTGTGGTAGTAATCCTAGTTACAACCATTCCTTTCCTGGGCTTTGCTCCTTGTCATACTAAGGAATTTCCATAAGAAATGTTAGAGAACATCTTAACATTCAACAGGGCATCCAAATTCTTTGTTACGAATCCCCCAAGCTTCTGGACTCTCATCTGTCTAATCTAATCTATTTCTTATGTACTCATCACTAGAATATGTGGATACCAACACCACAGGGCCAGGTAGTGAAATATGAATGAGAAGTGAACAGAGAAGAGCCATAGAATTTACCCTACTCATCTTTCTATTAATTGTTCCCTCTTTCTTCCTGTTTCCAATGCCTATTCATGGGAATACTCTATGTCCCAGGAGCCTGCAATAACCTTATAACTAACCCTTGTGCTGTCGAGGTCCTGGAGGTGGTGCCACCACCTGGAGGTGGTGCCTACTCCAACATAGAGATGGCAGAATCTGAAATCTCAAGTGGAGAAAAGAAGTTGCTGTCTCTTGAATTCTTTCTCCTCCTGTTCAAGACCTTGGCTGATCAGGAAACCCTGTAGCCAGTGGAACTTTCCTAAAGTTTAGTCCTAGCTCTGCTGTTTCCCTGACCAGCTGCAGCCAGTGGCTGATATTGTGTTTCCCAAGAAAACAAAATCTGTCACCCCTGTGCACGCTTGGCTTTGTCAAGTTATAAATTGGGTGCAGTCATCTAGTATCTAAACAAGGGATTCCAAGACACTGGCAATCTCTGACTACTTCCACTTAATAACTTTGCCTTCATCCTTCACTAAAATCCAGATAACTGAATCAACAGCAAGAGCTCATTTTCAGCAATGTAACCAAATGCAGGGTGTTTAATTTCTGTTTTTAAGCATCAAAATCTCTCAGAGGAGCAAAATGTTTCTAACAACCTCTCCCCTCTCCCTTCTGCCCCCATCCTTCCTTCCAGACCATGTGTTCTCAAAAAGATATTTGATTTCAGTGAAAGCTCAGCTGACATCCCTGCAATATGCTTGGGTTCTTGCTTTGTGCTTCCTTGGAAGGATGAGGGCTCCTCCGGGGATTCTGGGTAATTGGGTTAGTGGCCAGCTCATGTCAGGAAATTAAAAGGCAGCCCCGATCAGGTTGCTGCTGCATGGGATTTAATGGCTTTGTATTTATAGAGTATTCTGCCTCCAGCCGGTGCCAGAAATATCACTATTGGAGGCATCCAAATGAAAAAAGAGAATGAAAAACGATTTTTCTTTCTCTAAAATACCCCTGTGTTTAAAAACTGACAGGCAAACCCCTGTCCTTTGAAATAGGATCTCCAGGTGCAATGAGTGGCATCTTGATGTCTATATCATCCACACCCAACTATTTTCCAAGGCATGAATTGAGCATTTGCGATGTGGCTGGAGCTGGGCTGGATGGTGGCATGACATAGAGCATGTGCTGCTTTTGGCAGGAGTACTATAATTCTCCAAAGAGGAGGTCTCCAGTGGATGTGCTGTTCACAAAGTGCACATTGGGCTGGTGGCACTTGGTATCTGTTTTCTGACCACAAGAGCTCTCCTACCCAACAAATGTCCTCAGAAACAGGAATTCCCTAGGAATTGAAGGGCAGGCAGGCTGCAAAAGCCTGCTTGACCTGATCTAATCAGTCTATAGGCCCTTGTAATGTGGGAGATGGATTTTCCAACCCTGCTGCCCCCTCCCCTGGCTCTTTCCCTGCCCTTCCATTGCAGGTGTCACACCTAGGTGAGCTGGTCTGCACCATGCTAGTCTCAGGGTTTTTCTAGGCCACACTAACCTGCAGCCCTCAAGATGCTTTCCTAGATTACAAATGACTAAGGGATTTGCACCAGCTATCTACCAGGAGATTTTCCAGGGACTGACATGTATTGTGTCTTTTTCCATACTGGAATCTCAGAGTAACAAGAAAGGACCTGGTTGGGTTTCAACCTCTCCATCTTCTCATTAGATGCTGATTTTTTTTTTTTCTGTAACATATTTCTTTTCCCTTCTTGGCAAGCCTAACTTTTATGGTCACTTTGACTCTCTGTTTCCTTGACAGGCCTCCTCCTGGCTCACTTGTCCTATTGCCACATCTTGTTGTCTCCTGAAGTTCATACTGAAAGGGTAGAGGGAAATTCTCCATGAGACACTTTGGGCACAATGCTTCTCCCTTCCTCTCTTCCTGGCTCTCAGCCTACCCCATCCAGCTTCCTTGATCCAGATTCCAATCTGTGTACTTTAGACTGCAGCTCTTGGGGAAAGGGACATCTCTATTACGTGCAGAACACCACCCCAGTTCAGGCCCCGGGAGAGCAAGCAGGCTGCCCTGGTGCAGAAACTTCAGCTCAACGCGTAGGTAGGCAGTGGGCATAGGACATGGCTTGTATATCTAGGGGGAGCTAGGAAGGGCAACCCTGGTGCATTGCTCCCTGGCGAGCACTTGCCCTGTGTTCCCTTCAGTTGTGTCCTTCTCAGTCTGAACACATATTGTACTGTGCAAGCCCTGTAGCTTGGCTCCTCTGCTAGCTCTTCTGGCGAGATGGATCTTTCTGTTCCTATCAATTCATGAGCATGTGATAGGACTCAATGGAAAGTGAGGTGAGGCTAGTAATTTGACACGACAGCTGATTTTGGGCCTAGACTGCATTTCCCACTGGCCAGAGTTTAGCTTCACAGAGCTTTTAAGAGTATTTTTAGTTCYCAGAAAATAAAAGAGAAACCAAATCTGACTCTGTGTGCTGTTGCCTCTGCACACTCGGCTATTTTTACTTCCGACAGACTGGGCCTGGGTCCAGCTTTTAAAAAAAGCTGGAATTATTTTACTTCCGTTAAGAAAAAAAACCCCAAACCTGATGTTATCAAGTCAGCAAGGGGACATCTGATCCCAAACTTGTCGGGCAGACATCTCTCTTAGGGGCATGTCAGAGAAATGCAGGGAGCTTGAACAGATCAGCTCTCCCCCTGCAGAGGCTTGGTGCTGGCACAGACCTCTTTGCAAGAGCACTTGGAACACGAGTGGCACCAACAGGACACTTAGAAAACTGACATCCTACCCCAGGTAGGATGCTGAGCTGGAAAGTCCTTCCCAAGTCTTGGCCCCTGCTCTCCTCCCTGCTAGGTYCTGGTGGGCTCCAGCAGCCTGGGGAGCTGAAAGTACGCTGCAGGTGTGTTGGCACTCAATACATACTGCTGCCACAGGTGCCAGCTCCATGCCTAGGTCAGATGGGTGCCAGGGTGCCTATGCGGGGGTCCCCAAAGATGTGACAGCGTTGAACAACCAACATTTCCTTGCAACTTTCCTAAAGGTGGGTTAGCATAGGGTGGTACTCTTCAAACTTTCCCCTATACTGTTGCACCTCACAGTGTGTATGAAGGAACCCTCCCTTCTCTGCTGCTCTAGCAGTCCCTGTCTCTCTACTGCCATTGTCAAGAAGGGTGGTCCAGGAGTGCCCATGGTGGTGACAGTTTTGCAAGATGAGTGCCTTCTCTCCTGGGAAATGGCCAGTTATGGTCCATGTGAAAAATGTTTTTTTGCAGGAGATGGAGGGCAACTGCTTTCTCTTGCTGTTGTCTTGATAACAGGCTGTGGCAGCAAATCCTATGCGAGATTCTTAGGTAAGGACTGGCTGCATCTCATAAGTGGGCATTGCACTTTGCAGTTAAACCTCATGTGGCTGCAGAGTTGGTGTGAAATCTGCCCTTGGGAATGCAATGTATGTACCACTCCCCCTTTCTCCAGACCCTGCCTCTCATCTCCCTTCTCCTTATGCCCTCTCTCTTTCATTCACATCTCAGTTTACATCCCCCTCTGTTTCTCCACTTGCTGCTTTCCTCCATGCTGTTTATCTGACCTCACCCACTGTGATTCCCCATTCCCTTTTCATGTTCCTCTCAGAACTGCATTGTAACCGTCCTCCTGTGATATCTTAAAATCATCCACTGAGCAAATCAAAGTAAAGCAGCAGGCATTAACAAGCCACCTGAAAGCCACAGCTCAGTATCAGATCCTGATTTTTGGCCATGCCCCTTCCTGCCATTTAATATGACCCTTTAGGCTATCAGATCTTTGGAGAAGGGCTCATCTCTGAGTTTCACAGTCAGGGACCTGAAGGTTGAAATGCCTTTGTTTGTTTAGCACCTGGGGTCGTTGTATTCAGCAACTGGCACTGGGACATGCTACGCAGAGGTCAGCCTATTCACCAGCTCTAAGGCTGGAGCTGATGATGGCAGGGTAGAAGAGCGGCTTTGCAAATGCTGATTGAAAACATTTGCCTCAAGGAGTGTCACGCAGGATGGGGAACAAGAGGAGGACAGATACTTGTTCAAAATTAACAAGCCAAAGTCCTTGGGTGAACAGACCTCTATCTGCTCAGCGAAGGAAGGAGGGATGGAGGGTAAATCTCCCTGCATCTCTTTTATCTTTTTTTAATGCACTTAAGTCCTTTGTGTCCTTATAATCTGATTGAGGGTCCCTAATACTGCTGCAACCTGTGCAGCCTTCCCTCTGCCAAGTACTGGCGATGGCATGCCTGCCTGTCTTTCTCTCCTTTGGAGTAGGAAAAGATTTCCTTCCCCCATTTCCTCCCTACCACTCTCAGTTTCCCCCTCTCCACTGCTTATCAAACTGCACAGCAAATGCATTCTGGAGAGCTGTGCGCTGGTTACTTCTGGGCTGAGAATGGCTGTCTCCCTGTTCCAATGACACCCTGCCCACTGGCATAAGGGAATGGATTTTCCTGTGATCCTTCTTCTGTGGGGGTTCTGAGAAGCTGTGATTCAGGACTGAAGTCCTGCAACCCTTCCTGGGTTCCTCTATAGCCTTTAAATGGTGTATTCCCGACCCTTTTCATTTTCACACCTGGTTACTTGGTATTCTGTCACTTTCTGGAATTTGTGTCCCTCCCTTCATTCCTGGCTATAAGTAGGTGTCATTGATTCAGCAGAACATGGTGTAGAGGTCTTCTTTCTTGTGAAACCAGTGCACATTTACAGAGAGGAAGAAATCATAGGGTGGAAATGAAGGTCTCCTACCTAATTCAGGACTTTGTTAGTGCTGTTCCTCAGGGATCTCCCTAAATAACCTTAGGTGTGCGATTCCCTGGCTGCCCTTTCTGAAATCACTCTCCAAAACATGTTGGGGTTCCCAGGAAGAAGTCTTGSCCACAGGCTCCCTCCTGCTGGGAGTAGAGCTAAAAGAAGCAAACAGTGGGCAACATTTTTTTAGAAATACTGCAATGTAACGGAGGAGGGAGGTGGTACCTGTGCTCAGGGAGGTTGGTGAATTCTTCTCACTGGGTAAGAAATAGAAAATTTGCCTGGGGAAGGAAAAAAACTCAGTTGGATCTGAGTTCACCCACTCTGCTTTGTCTCTCTCTCCATTTTCCCTTATCTGTCATCCTCCAATAGCAGCCCCTGCAGCAGCAGTTCCTTTGCTCTGGAGAGCTCACGGTCTGCTCATTCCTGCTTCTCCTGCACAATAGGAGCAGCAGGAATCTGAAAAGGAAGCAGTTGTTCAGCATTAATAACATCATGCCTATGAGCTTCTGACCCAACACACCATAGCTTAAAGGTAGTGCCACCTAGATTGCCCTGTGGGTGTTGTTACTGCCATGGAGACCTTGCTGTCAGTCTGTATCACTGAGTGCTGTTGGCCTTTGGGTGTTGGTTATTCTTGTTGAGGGGCTAAGCTGTTGTACTGCTTGTTGATCATGCTGGTTTGGGTGCTCCAGCTGCGAAGAGTGCCAGGATCCAGGTGTTGGGACAAGTAATGGTTTCATGTGGTGCAACGGGGGGCTGGTATGAGCACAACTGTAAGAGATTGCTCCTTTCAGTGACACAGTAAGTGTAGTAATGCCATAGTAAACATGGCATTAGTTTGAAATGTGTAGTATAACTGACAGATGTGTGCTTTTTTCTGGGGAAGAATATTTCTAGCAGGTTTTTCAAATGTACAAGTTGTTCAAAAACATTGCTAAAACTAGTTTGGAGTGTTTGTTTTTAGTTGTTTGTGTTTATGCAGTGGATTGATTGCAAAATATTAATGGCTCAGCATGATTAGTAAGTGTATGACATAGTTGGTTCCTGTGATCTGACAAGGATCTCGTGCATGTTTCTAAGGAAGTACTTGTATATGCAAATTCAAAATTTTGTTTTATTTGAATGCTACTACATTTAACTTGAAAGATTTTTTGCAATGGCTGTTTCTCCCAGCAAGACTGAGTTACCCCAGTTTCACAAGAACTGATTACAAAAGATCATATGGCTGGCTAGAAATAGCTGACAACTGGACAAATATCTATGGGCTTTTTCACAACTCATTTTTAATATTGTATCTTGCACTGATACAGCAGTTCAACTGCTGTTCCTGTTCAATTGGTTATTGATGCTGCTATTGTCTTTTACATGGGGATAGTCACTGGGAACTGTTTGATGTGCTATTTGCAGTTTGATTCACTGTATTTTGAAAAAGCTGCAACAAATTCTTCAGTGTCTCCCTAGTTCAACTTTATCGTTACTTCATTGTTGTATAAGTTGTTTCTATTTATTTGAGTTCTACTTCTATTACAGTTGCCTCACTTGATAAAACCTGAAACATCTTTGCTGTATTCATATTTCATAATCCATTTGCTATAGGTAACATTTTTCAAATATAGACAGCGAGAGGTCACAGAACATTTAACTTCTCATTTTTAAGAACAATCTAAAAGCTTATTTTTATAACTGCAGGTTTGATTGACATTTCTTGTCTTTCTTTTTAAAAACAAGATCATCCAGGGGGCATCAAAGTCTGAAGCCTTTCATTTGCCCATAAGATACAAGAGTTTGAATGGGTTAATTTTTGTTTTCATTAATATTCTGAAGAAAGCTAATGTCCATGGCAATATTGTTAGAGCTGGAGGGAATCTATCTGGCATTATTGAGATTGTTAGGTTCAGCTGAGATTCTCAAGTGTTTGGGAAAGGAAAGCTCTGTGGAGTGCAGGGAACTTATTATTTAGCAAATTTTAGTATCTGAATATTAAGGTTCCCTGTGGCACTAAGGAATCATGAGGAATTATCTTCTGTTTTAACTGCAGGTGTTCGTCTGGATCGAGTCCGTGGAGGCCGTCAGAAATACAAGAGAAGACTGGATTCTGAGAGTAGTACTTATCTGAGCTTACAGATCCCTCCACCAGCTAAAAAGCCACGTATGTATCGGTCTTGAACTGTGGGCCTCTGAGCAACCACTCAGCTCCTTTTTATTGTTGGTCTCCCAAAACATACAATGGCATGGTTGTCACTGCTGGTTCCAGTATCAGTCACAAGCACCAGGATTTTTTCTTATGATCATAGTATGTAGGTAAACTAGGTACATCTGAGGTATAGCCTGGGTACTACATTTATTGTACCTAAGGTTAAATGCCAGAGATTTCCTAAGAGACCATATAAATTCATTGTGATTTTTCTGATCTTTTCCTGCATCTTAAGCCATGTTAGCCAAATTGGCCCTGCACTGATTTCTCTCTTCCTTATCACCAACAGTTCTCTAAACTTCTCCAAGTGCCACCAGTTATTTATTCATTTCTCACTTTCTCCTATTGTTGTTGTTGGACCTGCGTGAGATGGTTGTTGACAACCTCACAGTAGCTTCTTGGTTCTGTCATCCCTGTACAGACTTGATTTGGCATAGAAGGATTGCTACAGTTTATGTAGCTGCAGTGTAGTCTCCTCCTGTTGTGAACAAAACCATTTCTGAGGTCCCATGGCCTCTCTAGCCATGTCTTCTCCCAGGAAGGCCCTTCTAGAAAGGGCTGTTATGACACCTTATGTCCTGAGAGATACAACAACAACTTCTCCTTTGAAATGTGCAGTGACTAAGATCGTCTCCCACTTGCTGGTGGCAGAGCCAGAGAAGATTTATGCCATGCCTGATCCAACCATGCCGGAGAGTGACATCAAAGCCCTGACAACCCTCTGTGACCTGGCAGACAGGGAACTGGTGGTGATCATTGGCTGGGCAAAGCACATCCCAGGTAAACAGGGGAAATCACGAGGCCTAAATGTGAATGGCAAAGGGAGCTGATTATTTATCACTGTGCTTATCAGTTTGTCTTCCGCCAGGATTTTGACATATAGTGATGGGCTGAAATTACTGTCACAAAAAACTGCTTGTGGTGAGCTCTCATTGGTAACAAATTATAATATAGCACATGGTATAGGTGTATAAATTGATGACTGTATATGTGTGTGCCCTGGGATTATGTGGTAGGCTTTGAGATGCTATGATAGAGTAATTGGTTGTACCAGGCATTGAGTGGCACAGAGAAAATGCTTAGGGGGACAGTGCTTAGGGTTGTAAGGTGGACTTCAGTGATTTTGCACTGCATCTGCATGACCTGGGTCTGTTATGTTTATAGATGAATAGCAGTGACTGGACTTTACTGCTAATGGCAAGGCAGGTTATCTTATACCTTGTCTGTAGTGGGCATTCTTGCCTAGATTCAGGAGAACTTTTTTGCACTGGATTGCAATCCATTGGGATGGAGGACGTACCCACTATTGTCAATTAATCTCCAGGCTTCTGTGCTGAAAAATAATGAGGACAACTTGTTGGCAGTGTGACTGGCCTCTGAGGGCTGACTTGACTATACCAGTCAGGATGCCTATGACATAGCAACAATCTCACACCTGCAGGTAGGATGCTACAGTAATAGGACCCAGACTGATGGAGCAGTCATGGCCCTCGAGGATGTTCAGGGGACAAAGATGCAGACTGGGCAGGGAAAATGCCCCCTCTGTCCCTGCCATGTGTGTCCATCAATCCCCCTCACCCCTCCCACCGAAAAAAGGTGGGCTGGACTTGGATATGGGGTAGGTTAGGCAGGGAGCTTAGGGAATGTCCTTGGGGTTTACATGACTGCTTTCTGGAAGATAATTGTACAAACAGCTCAGTACAGCTTTCTCCTGCCTTCTGTCCTCCTTCCTTGAATCCAGGAGAACATCTGATGCTTAGCCACAGGGTTTAAACCACATTGCACGTTGTCTGTTCTTCTGCTGCATGGGTCTGTATTCTCTTGCTTTGCTTCTTTAATTTCCTTCTTCTTTTGTGAAGTATTTCAGCATGAGCAATCAGACAGTTTAATTCTCCCCTATATTTAGCTTCTCTCTGTAGCCTCTCTCTTGCCTTTTTGGTGGTTGCTCATCTTTTCCCAGAAGGGAGTATTTCTCCTGTGATTCAAGGGTTAGTAGCTTCCTGGGCTGGATGGAAGAGGGACTGTAATGTTGTGGGACTATAAAGCCTGGAGAAACTTTCTGAGGACAGGGTTTCTGAGTAGAGGTTAATCCCAGTGGTGCCCTTCTTATATGAGATTTGCAGTATCTGCAGGGATTACACCCCTCACTACTGCTGGAATCCATCGGGGGCTGATTCATCACAAATGGGCTTACACTGCTGATTAGGGAATTTAGCCTGGATTGCTCTACTAACCCAGTACTTGGGGTGTTAACAGAAATGGTCTTAAAGCAATGCAATTAGCTGCTGTTCAGTGAGATGCTATTGTCTGTTCTCCTAACCTTGGCAGTTTCTGTGTGCATTGGGGTGTCCTACTGCAGTTCCCTAGCTTGCAGCTGTGGGTTGCACCTGGGATGCTCATCTCTGAGTTCTTACAGTTTTCCAGCCTGACATGGTGATTATCCCAGAACAGAAGTGTAATAGTGAGATGACTCCTGCACTGGGAAAGGGGCACTCTCTCCTTTCTGAAAGGCAGGAAATACCTGCCATCATCTCACTTTTCTCTGTTTTCCTTTCCTATCAAAGCCCCTGCCAGACAGGAATAGCCATCAGCCTAGCACAGTCCTGACCAGCAGCAGTATCATAATGAGACTGTGCATACAGGAGAGAGTTCAGGGATTGTTATGCCAGGAAGTGGTACCAAAAATCAAACATAACGAAAGACAGTTCACAAAAATGCACTCCTGTACTTGTGAAACATGTACTAAACATACTGCACTAGGCAGCAAGGGGGCAGAGCAGGGCAGGGCCAGGAATCAGGTGTCTAGATTCTGCATGTCCCATATTTCTGCCTCTCAAGGATTTTGAGTGAAACAGGACCCTTTGTCTCCTGTGTGCACGAACTCTTAGACACAGGGAGCATGGACAGAGGAACAAAAGTCACATATTCCTGCCTTGTGTTCTCACTGAAATTAGTAAGGAACAGTGTGACATAGGTGTGATACCAACCTTTCAGGATCCCAGGTGTCGATACAAACTTCTACCCCACAGTGTTAGCAAATAAAATCAGTTAAGCTTAAAGACACTGTCCTATGATAACAAGAAAGCATGATTTAATGGTGTTCAGCAAATGTTAGCGCTCAATAGCCTCCTTAGCCAGCATGGAGTTGTACCCTTCTGGATGAAACCCCCTCACCACCACTCACTCACCCTGTGTACTAATTGTCTTTGAACAACATCTACCTTTTTTGTATGTGGACAAGACTTCTCTTGAGGGGTGACAAAGGCTCTCCCAGGGTAGCTGTTGTGCTGTTCTCACTAGGAAGACGATAGTACTAGCACAGAATGAAATATGGCAAGTGGAGTGACAGCAGCTGTGTCTGGAGTGGCCTCAGATCCTATAATTACATCTCCCTTTATTACCTCTGCTAATGGCCCTCCAGGATGACAGAAATGATAATAAATTAACAGATTATGAACTCCACTTGCCACAAATTATGTGGCTTTTTTTTTTTTAATTCTGGGAGCTCCCACTGCCAAACCATTGAAATAAAAAAAAAAAATCACAAAAAATAAAAAACCTGAATGTCATATCAGCTATTGCAAATAAAGCAGCTTTCCTCAACGTGCACCTGAGGAGGAGAAAAACATGCATGCAGCTCTGTGCAGTTCCAGGATACATTTTTGGGAGCCTCAGGATGGTAGTAGAGTATTCAGCACCTTTCAGGATAAGGCCTGAAGAGCCTAAGAGCTACTGCTTTTGGTTGGCAGCAGACAAGAGATTCCAGGTGCCAGAAGCTGTGACAGCAGCTGTGCAGTTTCCCCTGTCACAGGGCTAATCCCATCAGTTCCCTGTGCAGCAAGGGGGAGACTTAAGGGAGACAGGATCCTGAGCCCTGGAGCTACATCAGCCTGTGCTTGGATTTGCTCAGGAGAGYGTCATTCAGGAGCAGCAATAAAAGTACTAACTGCAAGAGATAAAGGCAGAGGGGCAGAGGCAAAGGGTGAGGGAGACATCGCTGCAGCACTCATAGCTTCATCAAGGGATGGGATCTACCAGGAGCAGGGGTATGTGGAGCACAGGCTGTGCTGTACAAGAGTCTCACAGTCATGAAGCTGGAGCTGGATTTGCAGCTCTTCTCCCCAGTAGCATGGCTCCTCTTCAGCTGTTCCCTCTGGCACTCCTCACCAATGGTTTATCGATTCTTCCCTCCCGCCCACTGCTCCCCTCAGACCTTGCACACACAACACGTGACAGCTGATTGGTATCTGTTAATTAATGTGGCCTGGGGCCTCTTTTCTATTCAGTGGCCTGATAAGGGAAATTGGATGTCCAAGGGCTGCCAGGCCATTATCACCCTTTGCTTCCCCTGGCAACACAAACACAAAACATGGCGTAGTGATAAATAAATACCACTAACCCACCCTTCTGCCTTCCCTTCCCCAGCTGAGATAGTGCAGATAGAAAAAGAGAACCCACAGTCAGTCAATATAGCAATCATCAGCCCTTTTGTTAATTGCCAACTTGATAACAAGAGAAATCAAATGATCACCATGGTGGCTGGCTACCTAGGTCCCAACACAGGGCCCAGAGTTGTGAGGCTCCTGGACAGAGGCTAATGAGCTCACAGGCCTCTGAAGGAGAGTAAGTCCAGAGGCTTAACAAGCACTGGAGAGAAAACTGGCAGAGAAGGCTATCCCAGCTGAGGGGTGCCTGGCTGTCCCATTTCTCTCACTGCCATTGGGAAACTCTAGACGCATTGGGCTGCCAAAGAGCAAACACAGCCACTGCCTTTCAGTGGTCAGCAGGAGCTGCCTAGATAGGACCAACACGCTGCGCCTAGCAGCCCTGTCTGTGATGGCTGCTGCACAGTGGCCTTCCTCCCAGGATCTTTCATGGGCTGTCCTTCTAGGATCCCTGGTGCTAAGGACATGAAGGACCTTTCCTTCCCATGCACTTTTTTTCCTCAGGGTAGATAGTGCCTCCATGTTTCAGCCTCACTCCTTTCTCATCAGTGCCAACAGGGCTCTGGGGTTGTCAGTGTCTATCTGTGATTGCAGATTGTTTCTGTAATTGGGAGTATGACATAAGCTTATTGCTGGGTGCTGGTTCTGTTGCTAGTGGGTCTGGTTGTGATTTAGGCACTTGTATAACACCACAGAGGTGTTTTTGACACTGTGTAGGGTTGTTGGCTGTGAGATGCAGAAAGCTGATGGTGTTGAGCTCAGGGAGTGATRATGAATAGAAGAGGACTGTGTTCACAACTGTGTTCAGTTTCTGACCTTTCAATGCTCTGTTGCAGAGGGACCTTTTCTCTTGTTGGCCAAAGTGAGAGACTGAGGTATGCTTGAAGTTCAGGCCAGTGTCATTTTTCTCCTATCCCATCAGAAGCCCTCTTTTTTGCCATCTGGAGCTCTTTTATGCTGTTTGATTCACTGGGAAAGGAAAGTACAACTAGGGCAGTACTGCTGCAGTACAGAACTACAGGAGGACCAAGGGGCAGGAAGATGTGGTACAAAGCAGTTTGCTGCTGTAAGAGAAGCAGGAATCAGGAAAAGAGGGTATCATTAACCTTGGGGTGCTAGAAACACAAAGTCAGAGCATCAGGGACCTGTGTTTGAGGCTCTGGGTGGACCTGGAAGCAAGGAAGAGGGCAAATTCCACATGTGCTGACTACCACAGAGATAGGGGCCACTTTAGTAAGCTTTTCCAGAGCAGCAGACCAATAGAGAAGAGTGCTTGGGGTGAATCCCAGGGAAAAATAAGGTCCAAGGGCTCCTAGAGACTTTGCTGTGCACCCTTTTGACCTGCTTGTCTTTTGTCATATCAGGGTTCTCCAATCTCTCCCTTGGGGACCAGATGAGCCTCCTGCAGAGTGCCTGGATGGAAATCCTCATCTTGGGCATTGTGTACCGCTCCCTGCCCTACGAGGACAAGCTGGTCTATGCTGAGGACTACATTATGGATGAAGAGCACTCTCGTCTGACGGGGCTGCTGGAGCTCTACCTGGCCATCCTGCAACTGGTGCGCCGCTACAAGAAGCTCAAGGTGGAAAAGGAGGAGTTTGTCACACTCAAGGCCCTGGCCCTCGCCAACTCAGGTACAGCCCTGGCCCAGCCAGCCTTGGGATCAAGGAGTCAAGGCCCACAGTGTCATCTGGCCTGGGAGAAACCCGCAGCCCATTGCCTTAGACTGTGCCATGTCATGCAGCATCTCCAAAGCTTCTCTTGGTCCATAGAGCAGGACCCAGGCTGGAAAGGAAGGAGAAAGGCTTGCTGCCTCTAGAGCCCCGATGGCAAGCTGGCCCTGTATGAAGAATTGGGACCAGGCAGGGATGGGCTGGCTGGTGTCTTCTGGCACTAAAGCAAAGCCTGTGGAGTTCTCCACTAGTGAGCGGGTTCCAGTCCCACAAGTTCAGAAGAGGGGATGTGAGCCAATTCTGCATCCAGCTGAGCAGTGTTGGTCAGTTAGAGCAAATAGGGAAACCCTGGTCCCAATTTCAAACACCACAAAATTTGTGGGGTTGGAACTGCCTGGTCCAGTCCTGGAGACGTTCAGAGATCACAGACACTGAGGCCTTCCAGGAGAACTGGGCGACGGAGAGTGGACCTGGATGGGTAGCAAATAAGATGTGCTGACAGAAGTTTGCCCTGATGTTGTCTGTTCTGTTCCTTCTTGTGAAGAGGATGAGAAAGGCTAGGGCCCTCAGTCCAGTGCCTTCTGTCTCAGTTTGGAGGAGGATCACAGCCCTCAGACCAGCAGGCTGGTAGCCTGTGGGAGAAACAAGAGGTGCTGTGTGCTGCACTGGTGCTGCACAACAGCCAGACACATATTTGCTCAGGAGTACCTTCCAAAGGGAAATTGCTAAAGCTACTGTGTGACAAGGACTCCCTCTACATCCCTTGAGGTTCACTGTACATCACATCTCCTGGCCAACCTGCACAGTGCAGGCCACAAAATTCACCCTTGTAGCCCAGCAGTGAGTCCAAGATCTCTGTTTAGCTAAAGCTGTCTTCCAGAAAGACACCACACCCCATGTGAAGCTGAAGACATTAAAAGATGGGGAATCTGCATCTTTCATGGTAGCTGACTCTAATTAATTGTTCTCCCAGTTAAAAAAAAAAAAGTGCCATGTCCCTAGTGTCAGTTTGCCTGAGTTCAGCCTCCAGATTCTGAGGGTCTCTGTTGAGCTGTGTCCTATGACCCCATGTCCTTTTACATCTGACAGATTGACACAAGACAGTTCCTGCTCCATAGCTGCATTCCTTGGCTATAGATGCATTACTTAAAGCATAACCAAGTGGGCCAGAATKCTCTGTGAGGCTGCCCTATACTCATTTTACACCATTCTGTTGTTCTTTGTCATCCATACAGTTAGCAGCAGCAATTTAAAAAAAAAGAAAAAAAAGAAATTACTTACAGATCATTGATAAAAATGTTGAGTAGCATCTGGTTTTTTACTGATCCCTGTGGATTTCCACTAGAAAACTCCTCCTTCAGGAATGATTCACCACTGATAGCTACTTTGAGATCTGTCATCTAGCCAGTTACTAATCAATTGAAAGTGTGCTTTATTGATATTGCATAGTGCTAATTTTTTAATGAGAATGTCCTGTGGTACTAAGCCAAGTGTCTTATAAAAGCCTAAGTCCATTATATCTATGCAGTTAACTTTATCAACCAAACTTGTAATCTCATCAGAGAATGAAATCAGGTTTGTTTGACAAGACCTCTATTCCAAAGTATTCTGTTGACTGGCATTAGTTGTAAAACCATTTTTTAAGTCTTAATTGAATATTGCATTTCTTTTTCCTTGATTTTTTTCTGGTTCACATAAGGCTAGTATGACAATTATCAGATAGGACCTAGGAAACTGTATGCATCATCAGAACTTTTCTGGTTGTCTTGAATTTCTCAAAAATACCAAGAGTTGTTAAACATTGATTTTCCCTAGCTGGTCTTTAGCTATTATAGAACTCTCAAAGCCAAGTTATCCAGGTCTACTGATTTCTGTGAAGTTTATCCCTAACATGTTTAACATCTTCTTGCATCAACAACAGACTAAGAAGTCTTCGTCATCTTCATATAACAGAGGTACATCACTCTCCTTTTCTCTACAGACAAGACAGAAATACTCACTTGAGGACTTCTGTCTCCTCTGCATTGCTATTAATAACAATCATTTCCATCCAAAAAGAGCACCCCCCCACACACACGTTTTTCTTCTATTTCCTAAATATTTATAAAACTCTTCTTTATTGTCCTTTGCCCTTCCAGCCATGGATTTTCCTCTGATGTCCTTCGCTTCTCTTATCGATTTTCTACACTTCATAACTTCTGATTCATATAAATTGCTATCTAGTTCCCTTTTTCAATTTCTCATATATCGCTGTTTTAGTTCTAATTGCTGCCTTCACTTTGCCACTGAACCAGGATGGGCAGATAGCCAAGGCTGGCCTTTCTCTCGATTACGGGATGGTAGCTTTTGGCTATGCAATCAACTCTTGTTAAAGAACCTGCCTCCTGTCTACCAGGAAGGTCACAGGATTAAACAAGGAGAAGGGCTCCTCAGAGAGGCTGAAGTGCTAAGGGACTGGTTGTGACAGGGTGACAGGAGAAGTGCCACACAAGGACATTTATCTGGCCCATGCTATGAGTGGAGATGCTGTAGTACCTGAGCCTCAGTGCTGTCAGATTCTTTGCAGTGCAGCAGAAGCACTCTCTGCTGATGTTGCTCACTGTGCTGTCAGGACTTAGCCCAGGGCAAGCCATATGGGAACAGTCTGTATCAGGAGTGGAGAAACACTGAGCAATGACAGAGCAAAACAACCAACACTCATCAGCTGCTTTGGGGTTCTGCTTGCAGCTCTGTGGAATAAAGAAACCAAGGTAAGGGTGAGGAGGCACAGGCCAAAACATGCTCTCAGCTGGATGGGAGAAGCCACTTTGCCTTCACTGGTTTGTTCTAGTGCAGTTGGGAGCATAATCCACAAAAATCCTGCTTTGTGGTCTTTATTCAACCATATGAAAGCAGAGCATGAGATCTCATTTTTCATGTAATTAAAGCCTCTCAGAACACACGCACAAAAGGAAACTACATAGGGTCAGCTGTATTTTTCTAATTTAACCTTCACATTCTTTTAACATAAGTTACTTTTCTTAGTGTACTTCTGACATGGACTAAACTTGCAGAGCCTGCATGTATGTGCTTGCATGCAAACGGCTGATTCCTACAACTGTAGGAACACAGACTATCTCTGGGTGACAGCTCAACTCCCTTGGGTCAAAGACATGGTTTAAAGCTCAGTGCTTAGATTAACACCTGTGTTGCCCAGACCTGCTTTCTGCCTCTTGCCTCCTATATAGATAAATTCCTGAATTTTTCCTATCCTTGCTGGATGTAATTGCTTATGCAATCCAGCTTCTAGGGACTTTCCTCTCTTCCATGTAGCTCTGTGTATATTGATCCTTTGTTTCTAGGAGTTAAAAGGAATAAAACAAATGAAATCAGAAGTGGGACTTCACTCACTCCTCATTACAGGAAGAGCTGACAATAGGCCAAGTGCTGCTTAGAAGAAGCCATCTTGCCAGAGCCATGGCTGATCTCTGAGTCCTCAGTGTAATGCACCAAGGACACACCTGCTGGGATTCGCAAAGAGAATCCAAGCAAAGCCTCTCTTCACCAAGAGCATTTTAGAGAGCTGAGAAATTAATTCTTAATGCCCAGAGCAGCAGGCAAGACCTGACAATGAGAACATCCATTTTTGCCAGAGGAGGGATGCCACAGCCTCACTTGTTATCCTTCAGAGCCTTTTTAGGAATTCCAAGGTCCTCTTCCCTCAGGAACACTGAACTGATCAACCTGTGTATTGAAGAGCCCTCAAGGTTCGCATATAGGACATGTTCAATTAAGGACATCTCAGACTTCCCAAACCTTATTTCCCTTTTCTTGCCAATGCATTTTAGTGCTGAGATGGAGTGAACAAGCTCTGTATCAGGCTAGGGGATGTGTGGCAAATTCTGTACTAATGGGCCCTGTTAGTTTCCTGCTCCTTCTAGAAGCTGCTAGGGAAGAGTTAGGTGAGGAGGGAAGCAGGGCCTGTCCATTCTCACTCCTGGCCTTCACCCCAAAGCTGGAAAAGGGCTCCTGACATGAAGCCTGACTTCTAGCCCACCGGAACCTCAGGGATGTGGCCAGGCAGCCTCCCTCCACCTCAGTACTCTGACAGTTGTAAAAATTCATAGCTATTGATTTTGTAATTAACAGTTTATCAATGCCATCGACACCAGCTCACTGATGGATTGCAAGGAAATTAATCCTGCAATGTTATTTTATTTTTTGCAGTCAGCTGCCAATTTTGAGCTCCTTTCAGCATAGAGTGGGGGTGGTAGAGCAGGCCTTGATGTTTATTTCCCTCTTCCTCTCCCTTTGTATGTCTAGTTATTTAGTGCTCTTGGGGCACTTCACCTTCCAGAAGTCAGGTAGCACAGCTTTAGCACTCTCTTTACTGTACAGCAGCATCAGCACCCAGAAGCAGAGCACCCACTTCCATATGCAGCATGGTGGGCTGCCTGGTGCTTCCAGCACCCACTGGGATCTGGTCATTCTGATGGGCTGTAATTACTTCTCCCCCATGTATTCCTGGCCAGGTGAACATTAAGCAGAAAACTGGAGAACATTTCTCGCCAAGCTCCAGCTCTTGATGTTCCAGTCTCCAAAATGACCTCTGCAACTTGGCAGGAAACATATCCCATTCACCTCTCCTGGATGGTGCATGCAAATTCTCCAGAGGTGCTACCTGGCTGGGGGAAGTTGCCAGACTGATTTGGCAACATGCTTCTCCCTCCCCACTTCTCTGAATCAACCCGTGTGGCTAGCTTAGGTCACTAGGATGACCTGCCAACCCTCCTCTAAGTTTCTTTGCCTGGTCTCTGGGATACAAAAAGCAAAAGCATCCTTACCCAGTAGGCTTCCTGGAAATACAACCCTTTAATATTCTGTAATTAGTGCATGCCTTCTAACTTAAACAGTTTTCTTGCTAGGCATAATATTTTCCAGACTGTTGTAATCCTTTATAAATCATGCAATATAAATAGCATTTACTGTACATATATCTTATGAAATTCACAGCATCTCAGTTGTCTTGAGCTTGCCATAGAAATGACAAATATTTCTAGAGGAATTTGGGCACTTAGGCCAGTGTCCCTCCCCTTCACTGCTGTCAGACTCAGGAACCCATTTCCCCACATTTGTTCTGTATGCGTGTGGGCTGAGCCAGGCCACTGTTATATGGCAAAGCCCAGGTACAGTGCCAGACAGGTGCAACTCTATGTRCATATGTACATTTATTCTAGTGTCCATTTGCTGCTGCTTCTGGATTCATTGCCCTGTGGCACGAATCTTTATCAGTGGGTTTACTATTGATTAAAAGTCTGAACAATGAGGAGACGTAACAGCGTCTCCAGGTCTGTTGGGGTCGTAGGAAAGGAGCAGAAATCAGCAAAATAGAGAGAGAGAGAGAAGGAGAGAGAGAACCCTCCAATGATAGTGCGCTTGGCTAGCTCTCTTGGTTTACTCTTAACCTCTCTGCTCTGTAGTGTTATCCTCTAGCACCACAACCTGCCTAGGAGTTTGGCAGCCTATGTTCTTCTCAGGTATCCCAGTGTAGCCCCAGACTGGGTCACTACCAGCTACCTTTGTCTCAGAGCAACACCAGAGATCTGTGCTAACCTCACAGACCCTGTAAGCCCCTCCGGCAGCTTGTAGAAATCTAACTGGCAGCCTAAGGCATGAGGCCTTGCAGGAGTAGCTGCAGGAGGTGCAGGTTTCTGTAAAGGACTGAAACAGGATGCTCCCTGAGCAGCTGCTGGCAGTCTCTGAAAACAGGGGCATATGCACAAAGGTGGGGCTGGCAACACCCCTGGGCACGCTGGTTGTGACCTACTGGGGCTTTTCTGTCTTGCTGACACCCTGAGCAGCTGCACAGCAATTAGGTAGTTTAGACAGATGAAGCACTATAGCAGTGTTAATTATTCTTAATGAGATTGCTCCCAAGCGGCGGCACGGCGGCAGAGCAGCTGCTGCCCCTTGCAGGGTGACTCCCCCCAGCAGGAGCATGCAGGGCAAGTGAATGTGCAAGTCACAAAGGCCCCAAGCCAAACCCCCCCCCCCACATAGTCTTGGGTTTGCCAGCAAAACAGGCACACAGGGCACAACGTGTCACCTACCCCTGGGAACCTTACTTTCCTGCACTGCTGTGACCAACTTGCAGGGCTGATGCAGAGCTTCACAGCAGCAGTACCAGCACCTGCCAGCACCTGATACTCTACCCAGCAAGGTGTTTTTTTCCATATAGAATGACAGAAAGGAAACTTTAAAGTTTCAGGTCCCTAAAGCATTTCCTCCCCATATCTGATTTGGCTGTTTGCTGTCTCTTCTCCTTCCCCCCCAGACTCCATGCACATAGAGGACATGGATGCAGTGCAGAAACTCCAGGACCTTCTCCATGAAGCCCTGCAGGACTACGAGCTGAGTCAGCGCAACGAGGAGCCCCGGCGAGCAGGCAAGCTGCTCCTGACCTTGCCTCTCCTGCGGCAGACAGCTGCCAAAGCTGTGCAGCATTTCTACAGCATCAAACTGCAGGGCAAGGTTCCCATGCATAAACTCTTCCTAGAAATGCTAGAGGCAAAGGTCTGACGGCCCCAGTGCCAGCCAACAGTGGCCGGGGAACAAACTAGAAACAAAGATGCAGACAACAGAGCAATCCAAACAGCAGCAGCAGCAGTCACCGCCGGCTTTTATCTCCAATCATTTATTATGGAAGAATTATTTAATGTCTATCTGTCGGCGTGACTGCAGAATCTCATGTACAGGAGGGGGGAAACTCTTTTAATCAGTCACTTGTTTCTCTTTTTTTTTTTGTTTGTTTGTTTTCTCTGTGGGAAATACCAGAATATGCTCTTGCACTTGTGGAGGCGGTCATCAGGGTTCAGCCCCTCTGAGCAGTGATGTTCTCAGCACTATCTAGGGCTGCCTGCTCCCCAGCTCCCTCCACCAGTGCTGGAGGGGGAATGGGGACTGAAGCAAGAAAAGAGGAAGAATAGAGTCAATATAAACTTTATCTGATTGTGTTGTGAGGGATCAGATAGAAAGGGAGGCAGCCAGGGTCCTTTTTTTTGTCACCTTTCTGGCTCTAACCCCAGGGCAAGTGCTCCTTGAGATAGGAGCACTACTGGACCTCTCCCAATCAAAATGGCTGCCTCCCAGGCTCCTCTAGCAACAGCTAACACTTGTACATAAGGCCCCACTTCTTACCGGGAAAGATGTTCCTAAGTGTGTAAGATATTTTGCGACCTTGTACAGCGTGTCATTACACCTGACTACTCCCCTCCCGTGTACAATCCCCACAGGCCCCTGAAGAGGTAGGATGTATGTCCCTGAGAGAATGCAAGTCTCCTTTCCAAGATGGCCAGAGAAAGAGAAAAGAGCCTGATGTTATCCTTCAGTGCTGGGTTGACTTGATAATCTCTACATCCTCTCCTATGTGGTGCTAACTACAGTTCTTCCACACTTTTCACCGTGTTGCGTATCAAACCTGCCTCTTCAGCTCAGCCAAGTGCCATTCCCCACTCACCTTGTTCCTTGTGGCAGAGAACATGAGGTTTTGTCTGCACTGGCACTGCCCAAGTATAAATATACCCCAAACCAGGGTGTTTCTAGACTCCAATAACATGATAGCTCTTTGCCACCATAGAGACTTAGGGTTATTGCCAAATGCTAGTTAGGAATCAGGGGAATAACTTTGGGGTTGGGAGGGCAGCTCCTGAACCTGAGAGATTGTGTTTTGTGGCAGCCTAGGGACAGAAACTTAGATGGCGGTGTGGCTCCATCTACCACCTTCCCCTGCCGCATCCCATTATCCTCAACAGCAGCAGCAAATGAGCTAGCATAGGCCAGCCCTGGGCCTGGTAAGAGGCCCTCTCTCTCTCTGACAGAAAACTGTAGACCTGATCTCGAGGCGGGATGTGGGGGAGAAGAGGTAGGGGAATGTTTATTTGCGCCTCTCACGTAACCAGGTTCCTGCTGTATCCAAGCCCTGGTTTAGATCTGCTGCCTAAGCCAGAAGCGCTGCATTCTCAATAGCCAGAGGGGAGTTTGGGTGACTGACAAAAATGGCTGTTGGCATTCAGTGATTTTATTTTCTAGGTCACTTAATTCTGAGCCAGCCTAAGCTGATGAAACCTGAAAGTATTGTCAGCTTTGTGGTCGGTGAAATGGCAGGAGAGGGGAAAAACGGGCTCTGATCTACATTTGAGACGCAACACACTACTGGCTCTCTACCCCTCACCCCACCCCCATTTCCATCCCTTCCTGGCCAGCCTGGGGGGAAAGGTGGTGTGGCAGATGAGTAACTTACCCCCTAGCAGGAAGCCTTCCAAACCAGGGTTGAGGTGTGTGATCAGGGAGATGCTGGGTGCTTATTTTCTACCAGAGCAGAATGTATCACTGTGCAGGGCTGTTGGTGCTACAGAACAAAACCTATGCTAACTGAGAGGCTGAGCAAGCTGATGCTTAGCTCTTGGCTGTTGTAGTGAGCCCACTCTGGTACTTGAGCTAGTTCAGTTCAGTCTCCTCCAAGTCATCCTTACACTACACAGACCTAGCTGTTCTCACCCATTTTGTACTCACTTGATAAAATAATTCAGTCTTGCTTCAGGCACTTTAGAAAACCAACAGAGACCAAAGGGGCAGGAGGCACACGGGACCTGCGATTGTTCTCACGCTCATAGCAGGAGCAATGATGCAGTAGCCTTGTGCTTTGAACAGGTACTTGTGCTTCTCCCCCAATTTCCTCCCAGAGGCAGCTGGAGAGAAAGGGAGAAGCTTTTGGTTGTGCTCACAACTGCCATACCCATCTGTGACTGTGAGGGGCCAAAGAGCAATGCAAGCCAGCGCTGTAGAGCCAGCTTGCCATGTGTGGCAACCTGGCAAGTCTTTCTGACTGTGGCACAAATACTCTCATAAACATGCTGGGCTGTGCTATGGCATGTAAGTTGGACTCACTGCACCACTGTTGTGTCCCTGCTGAGTCTCACCTAGCGCAGACCTAGCACATTGTGCCCTGTCCTGCCTCATTGCTGTGCAAAGAAAGCTGTCCCAAACTAGGCTGAAAAGACCCTGAGAAGCAATTCTTACTACTTTTGGGCCTTGGCAGGAAAGTTCATGGTCATTTAGAAAAAACAAAAAGAATGACTATTCCAGATTGTTTGCATTTGAGCTTGGGCCTGCTTTCTAGAACAGGAAGGAGAACAAACTGCAAAAAGTGATTATGAAGGAGAGCTGCTGAATTAGCTTTTAGTTCACAGTGATTGCTGGCTGGTTAGAGTAGGGCTATCATATGGAGGCAACTCTTGCCTTAGCAGAACAATATGAAAAACATGAAAAGTGTTTTTTCCAGGTCTTCCTGCCTCTTCCCTCCTTAAGTGGGAATAATCAGCACATAGAACTGTGTAAACTGTCTGAGAAAGAGGTAAAGGACCCTCTTTCTCCATTATAGCTGCATAACCTTGGACCTTATCTGGGTATCCACCATTGCTTGAAGATAATAGGCCCGGAAAGACTTATTTGCATTTCTTCTGAAATAGGATGGTAACTGAACCAGGCAAAAATCAGCATATATTACTCTCTTTAAGCAAGGAATGTAAACTCTTCCCCAGGAACTGGGACAGAAACACATGCTTAGCATCAACCCCTAAAAGGCTTGTACCATTTTTACTTGGGAACCAGGTGAGGTCTCTCTGGCCCTTCAGGCAAGTGCAGGAATGACATGCATCTCTTCTCTTCCCAGTTACTCTGATCTGCTGCACATCACTAGTACAGTCATGCTGCCGCAACTGAGGAGCATGGATGGCCAGCTAGATAGTGAGCTGAGCTTGCAGAGAAGGGAAACATTATCTTAGTCCAGTCCTCTCAGTGCACTTTAAAGTAGGAAATGGGGCTTCAGCAACTGTTTAGGTCTTTGAATCTTCATAATCGCTTATAAAAAGGTCTGAGAATGTAAAAACTGAGACATGAACTAGGAAAAGGGGTCTGAGCACCAGTGCTGGTTACGCCATTCATTCATAATATAGGAGTCACAGAGTCAGAGTCCTTCTATGTGGGGCAAAAGATCATGGAGTCTAGCCCTTGGGACACAAATGGGCTCTGTGACTCAAAGCAAAGAAAAGCAAAGCTGCAGAGGTAAGTGTATCAGTGACAATGAATAAGCATGTAGCCCACATCCAGCAACTATAATAAAAGCATCTCTAGCCCCTGATTTGCATGTGCAGATAACAGAAACCACATACCTGTCAGCAACTACAAAAGGCAATTCTTCCCAAATGACCAGCTCCTCTGTTTTGGGCACATTCTCCTCTGGGAACAGCATTCTCCGGCCTGTAATGCAAAACAAATTTCATGGGGATCAATTAAAAGAAAGGGTAAAATACCACACAGGACTGGGTTTCTGGGGAACTTGGGCATTATACCTCGCAGCAAAACTGTGAAGCTACAGGAAACTCCCCCGCAACAATCAGATTCTTGCAGCATTGTTCATGCTAAGGGGGCATTATTTTTCTCTTTATAAGCTAAGTCATCATTTTTTTAAAGTATTACAAACATATAAAATAAAACATGCTGCACCAGAAAAGTGTAAGCAGCTATTAGAGGGGAACGTCATTGAGAAAGACCCTAGAATGCAACTTGTTGAGCTTTTCTTACCAACTGGAGCTGAGAAAAAGAGCTTCCACTTTATAGCCACAAGCTATAATCAATCATATGGCCAAAGGCCACTCTGTTATTCTTGTGGCTGGGTTATATGGGGAAGCCAGAGAGACAGAGTCTGTGAGAATGATGCAGGGAGTTATAGACAGTCAGTGAAATAAACAGCATCTACTTTACTCAACTATTATCTGCTCCTAAAAAAAGAAAAAAAATGTTAAATAAATAAATTGTATTCTTGTGGTACAGGTCATTTCAAACAAAACAGGAAATAAAACACAGATAAGTAAAAACTAACCCAGACAGAGTAATGTTTATTGTGTTTATGAAATGCTCTTTCACTCCTGGGGATACACAGGGGCTGGGGTAGGGGTAAGCACTGATTGTGCATGCTGCAGGAGGGCAGGGGAGGCCAGCCCCTGTTACTCAGAAGCACTCATTTTGTTCTTTTCCCCCAGGAAAAAATATTCCCAACAGACTTCTGCTGTGAGTTTATGTGAGATTAACATTGCTGAGGACTGGTGAGGTGGGCCCTGTAGTCGGTATCTGGCATGGACTGACCTGTCTCTTCCCCTTACCCATTTTCTCCTGCATCCTGCATGTCACTGGTGCAAGGAATAAACATGAGCTAGTGATGAGAAAAACCTTGATGTTGTTCCAGTGAAAAACAAAATCTCTAATTATAAAATAGACCATTGGCTTAAACCCAACAGTGACATCAAGAGTGTAGCAAGCATTACAGCAGCTGTCCTGTGTTTATAAAGTGGGTGCAATTGCTGAAGTCATGGCATTTGCATTGATCTGGTGATCAAGCAATGCAGGATGGCAATCGTACGTCCTCGCCAAGGAAGCAACAGGCAATATGCTGTGGTGCTTGGGGCAGGACCCCAGGCTTTTATTCTACCTTCGATTTTCCATTGAGCATAGACAGCATCGCATGCTGTGTATGCAGTGCCATCTTCATAGGCCTCATCTCTTCAGTACTGCCAAGGTCCTCCTTCCAGGCACTGGCACTCACTGGGATGATGTCTGTAAACCAAGCAACTAAGAGGCCTCTCATCAGCCTGCATTCAGAAGGTGGAGGAAGAGGCTGAAGCAGTGGTGGCTAGTAGGAAAGGTCATGGGATAGAAAGGGACTTGAATGAAAAAAAAAAAAGAGTGCAGTGCTGGGGAGGGAGGTGAAGCATGACAAGATTTTTCTACACTTACAACGGCTACCCCCCCCCAGCCCCACAGTCACCACTACCTCTGTCTGTGACAAGCTCTATCTTTGAACCAACTCAATCCCTTTCCAAGCTCACTTGCACACTTGTGTGCTCTCTCTCTCTCGCTCTCCCTCTCTCTCCCCCCTGCCCAACCTACATCTAATGCCTCCCTCACTACACTGTGCACACAGCACTGCAGGCTAACTGCACTCCAGGGTGCCCATAGCTACCTACATGCTGGCAGCCACTGACAGATGTTATGGACCATGTCTGTTTTCTGACCAGCTTCCTCTACCCTTCTTATATAGAATTGAACTACTTTTTACATGATGATTAAATTAGGCCCACAGCCTTCTCTGAATGTTGTACCAGCTCACAGCAGGTTTGGATTTGGCCACGATAGGAAGAAATCATGACTTTAGGTTAAATATAGCACAGGAACTGTCAATTTATGGCTTTCAGAAAGGCAGTAATTTAGGGGTTCTGAAAAGTTTATGTGGCACCTGGAGCTGTCAGAGTTATGGGTCAGTGAGGGTAGCAAGAGGGTTATGGAGACTCAGGATCCCACTTAAGCGCTCCTCATTCCCTTACTTCTGAAGTGGCAGCTGCCTGCCTTACATTTTCTGGTCACCCTTCTGCTTTTTCTAGGCTTTTCTTACTATTACTCAATCATGCTATGGAAAAAAAAAAAAAAAGGTGACTCTTTATGGTAAGCATACCAAGCAATGGCAGAAGCTGAGGGCAACCTGACATTTCCCTTACAGAAGAGCTTTGAAGGAAACACTAGAAAAACAGTAACAGGAGGACTAACCTAGGAATGTGCTGGGGTGGCTGGAAAAGACAGAGGTTGATAAGTAGCTAATGAGACTTGGGCTTAGAAAGCACAGGAATGGTTCAGCAAAACATAACAGCCCACAACAGAGAGGCCCATCATAGCTCTGGTCTTCGGGCACTCCCTTTCACAGGGGCTGGGTAAGGCTAGAAAACAGTTTTCAGCTATAAGAGTAACAGCAGCCAAATGATGATAAACTGGAGTGAAGTCACAGAAAAGACCAGAACTGGCCACAGGCTCAACAGATGGTTTGTGAGGAAGACTGAGAAGACAGACAACAACTGCCCTGATATATCACAGATTGCCAAAGACTTCAGTGCCTCATAAACTGAGCCCTTCTTAAATCTAACCAGTCACATGTTGACACTGGCTGAATGTATTCAGCAACCCTCTCTCTCTCGTGAAACCCCAGACTGAGTTATTTCACAACTTCATAATGATTAGGCTTGTCAGCACACACAGCACACTGAGAAACAGCTGGTTCAGACCACAGGCCCATTTAGGCCAGCACCCTCTCTCCTAAAGTGGACAACAGCAGATGAGCAGGTAAAAATATAAAAACACAGCAAGGAGATACCATTATGTCTCCCAGCAATTTAAGATTCAAAGACTTCCTGAGCTAGAGATGAAGGCTTTGTATTTAATAACCCTTGATGAATTTTTCTCACATGAATTTGTCCCACCACTTTTTCAACCACTACAAGCATTCAGCTGCCACAGCGCCCTGCAGCAGCCACAGCACCCTGCAGCAGTGAGTTCCATGGATCATTGCTTGAAGAAATATATCTCCTTCGCTTGTTCTGAACATGCCATTAGCTAGTTCCATTTCATGCTCCTACATTTGGTATGAGAAGATACAAAAACCAGTCCCACGTTCACTTTTCCCTACCATTCTTGATCTTCTAGGTCTCTCTCAGTTTCACGTTCAGTCATTTTTTTTCAAGGCTGAAGGATACCTGCCAGCCCTACCCCTTCACCAGGTACGCACTGCACCAATTATGTTAAGAAAACATGGTAATGAGAAAGGCAAACGGCTGCTTTGCACCACCTGAACTAGATGCTTTAATACCAAGTATAAAACCTAGTCCCTATYGCAGATATAATAGCAGATAGATATACATTTCTCTTTCTGTATCTATCTACACACAAACATAGCCACAGTTCCCATGTGTCTTAGTTAGACTTTCATTCACAGCACTACTGTCGTTCACATTTATCTTCAAAATAGCTTACAAACAAGATGATTAGCCCATTTAAACCATTTCTTCCTGACAATAATAACAATAACAGATCAGAATCCTTCCTCCTTTACATGAATGTAGCCTTTCCCCCGGCAAATCTTTTTTCTTTCTTTCTTCCATGTGAAACTGAGGGAATTCAAAAGGCACCTTGTACTTTATCTGATACAATCCCTTTATTATAGTACAAATGAGTGTTTTAAAAACTAAAGAACTTTAATGTATTCCTTGATGTATTAAATAGAGATTTTTAATGTATTCCTTCTTATAAAAACTTGATTTCTATTTAGAAATCACATCTCTCTTAATTCAGAAATACCAAACTCTTTCTTTTCCAAATGCTTAAAAACAACATATTTACCTTTCTGTAAAAAAGTCTTTGAATCAAATGCATCATTTTGATGAATGAAATTATTATATGTTTTGCTCTCTAATTTCAAGAAACTGGCATTACATTTTCAATAAGCTTTATCACACATCCCCAATGTAACTGCAATTGTTGAATAATAAAAGGCAGGACAGTGATCAGATAGATAGGGAAAAGCCAAGACAGAGCAAACTGAAATCACTTTGCCTAAATTGGCAAAAAATCAACACAAAACAAGGTTGCATTTACTAGATCACATAGAACAAAGCACATCATAAATCATGTTTTTGAGAGGGGTTAATTTACACCATATGCCAATTAAGTCAAGTGCAATACACAGGTTATGAATAATCTCACTGGGGTGAAGAGTGTTATATTTGGAAGGAAAATGATCCAACTGAAGCCAAAATTATAATCACCTTCAATAATTACATTTCCAGCATTGTAAATTCATTTCCATTGCAACACGAAAGCAGTCACCTCTGCAAGTAATTTTCTATTACTATTTACATTATTAAACTCAAACACATTTACCAAATTCTTGTTTATATTTTCACTAGTGGTTTATGCTACTGCAAACCAATGATCCTTTGGATCAAGCTTAGGAAATATAATTTCACCAGATATGATTCAATCTAATGAATCCCTGTAACCAAGCTTGGGGCAATCGCTTATTTCCCTCACTGTTTTTTTTTTAACAAAGCATAAAAATTCAGCAGTACCCCAAGGGAGTGATGCTCACAGGAACAGCATTAATGTGCTCATTATCTTTGCTGGGTGCTATCCCCAGCTCTGTCACTCCCCTGAGCACTTCTATCTGTGACTCTTTTTCTAGCTACAGAAAAACCTATATTGCTACYGGTGCTTCTTCCCATCTCTTCTTTCCACCACAGGTTTATGATTTCTCATAATCAGGCACATGCTATGACCTAGTCTGTAGCCCTGGCTAATCTTTGACGTTTTGTTTTTTTTCACTACTAGATAGCCTCTCTCTCTCCCACTGCCTCTGTCCTCCTCTCCTGTTTCTGGCACAGTGCCCCTGCAGGTGAGGAGACCTTCAGGGAGTGTTCAGCCCCCTGTGCCAGCTGACCACACCGAGCTGCTGCAGGCCCCTCATGGGATAGTCTGCTCCAGCTCTTGAAAACCAGCCCCCCCCCCCCCAAGGCTAGCAGCCAGCTCATTTTTCTGGATGTCTTTCACTTGGATGGAGGATCATCCTGGTCAAGAATTTTTACTGTTTCCCATTGCTGGATTTCTGCTAAGACTTCCTGGCATTGCAGTCCTGCAAGGAATACAGCGCAACAGAAGGGACATTCACCACATCAAGGAGAGGGTTAGAGGAGGGCATTTGCAAAGTGGCACTGATTGATACTGGCATTTGGGCCAAGTTATCCTTCCTTTACATTCTCAGGGTTGTGTATGCAGACAGGAACCACATATAGGCCTGACACACAGGCCACAGTCAGACTAGATCATGGCAGTTCAGTTAATTAGACAAACTATGCCAAACCTGCCTCTCCAGTGAAATACCATGCTAACTTCATGCTCCACTATGCAACTCAAGAAAGCCTCAGAATCTTGCCTGCATAAGTCAGCAAGGCCATGCAGTAGGGTATTACGCAGCGACACATGGCGTTGACAGTGCTGAACCAGAAAAGCAGCATACTCATGAGGCTGTGTCTATTTGGCCAGATAGCTGTTAACACAAATTAGTTATAGCAATTACAAACACAGTACCATGTTCACACTCAGTGATCACAGAAAGAAGAAACATTTTATGAATAAATGATAAACACCTTCTAAACAAGCCAAGGAATGTAAACATTAGAGAAAATGTAGTCAAAAGAAGAGAATCAAGCCAGGACATACACTCCAAAGCTATATTTCTTAAGAGACCACCTTTTCAAAAGGAAAAGAAAGTGCTGGACTACCTTATGTCCCAGTGTAGTTTGTCAACTGGAAATGAGTAAGGGATAAACAAAACCGCAGTAGATAGATAGGCAAATAAAATGTTTTGGGTTTAGAAAAATTATAACTTTGCTATCATAATTATGAACATCTTGATTAAATTATCCCCAAGCTGTCAGTGAAATACCAGGCTAATTACAAGTCCTGTCACCTCCTTGGTACTGGGTTCCATACTCCGTTGATTTCATTTATTCTCACAAAGGTCATCACAGCAAATGCCCTTTTCACTGAGTCTGGCCCTGCACCCTCCACAGCATGAATTCTTTGTCTGGCAGATATGCACTACTCTATTCAAAGATCAAAAGAGCCAAAGAATAGAAATTGCAACAGACCCTGTCTGGGCTATGAGTGGTTGCAATTCAGCTGTGATATCCCAAGGGAGTAGGGATAACCTGAATTGGGACAATGTTTCACAAGGTGAGAAGAGCTGTCGCGATGTCCTTCAGGAAAGCATCCTGGTGACCTCTCAGCCACGACTGAGAAATGAGATAATCTCTTTCATGAACATACATCAGGTAACTGGCTACCCAGCAAGCTGGGAACGCACAGTGCCTCCAAAACAAAAGGGAGAGGAAAAATACAATAAATATAGTGATAGCTCACACAGAATGTTCAGCAGTGTCTCTGTACTACAGACTTGGCTGAGGATTCAAAGACCCTTTGCAGTTAGCTTCACACTTCACAGTTACTGCTGCTAAACAGGTTAAATAATCATCTCTCTCAGTTACCCTTCTCCCTTCCATTCCTCAACCACCATTTCTTAACGGAAGGGGCAGACCCAGTCTACTCCCCAGGAACCTGCTTATTTCTGCAGGATCTCTTCTCATGAGTAGGAAGGATTCCTTCTCATGGCTAAGAAGGATCCCACTGCCTTTGTACTTCAAATGCATTCTGAGCCTCCAAGGAGAAAAGAGTGATAGAAGTGGGACAGAACAAAAAAAACATGACACAGTTTGTTCCCTTTCTAATTAGTTGTCATAACTAGCTATATTGCCTGTTTCCTGCTCATCTGCCTGGCATGGACATGCCATTTTTGCCCTACATTCCCAATCAACCCTTGCATCAGTAAGAGTAGAGTACACAAATGTGTACTCTGCCAGCATGCCCCTGGCAGAGAAGGAGAGATGGAACCATTAACAATGGAAAATACTAATGTCATCTTGTTCGTCACGAACCCTCAGTATGGCTGCTCTGTTCCTTCTGTTCCTAGAGGGAGTCTTTGGAGATTTCTCCTGGGTTACAAGTACATGCAGGAAAGGAAAGGGAAGAAAAAATAGAAAGAGAAAGGGAGAATGTGTCAATTCAGAGCTTAAACATCAGTGAACTTAATCAGAGTCCCACGTACATGAGGGGTGACAGGCACTTACTATGTGCTTTTCCTTCATGTTCTTCCAGATTGGACAGTAATAATTAGGGGGAAGGGAAGAGTCCATCTGTACAAGACAGGCAGAGCCTTGCACAGTAATAATTAGGGGGAAGGGAAGAGTCCATCTGTACAAGACAGGCAGAGCCTTGCACTCTTAGCCAACAGAAAAGCTGAAAGATTTTTTTCTCCATCAGCAACAAAGTTCCCCATATCCACACAGCGTTCTCTAAAATGCTCTTTTACTCAGTTGCAGAATTCAATGCATTGCCCCAAATCTCATTTTTGACAGCCAATAGCAAAGAATACAAACCAGAGGGAATGAGGGTCATCATTAGATTTAGAATAAGGAAGTTCTAGAACTGCTCCTCGACAGGAGGCAGAGGGGCAAAAACTATGGCTACCTTTAAAATGCAACTCCATCAGTGTACACTTGTGTGAGCCACAGTGTCCCTACTGGTCCCAAGTTCATCTGTTCCTAGTTCCCTTCTTTATGCAGAAGGGATTGCTGTAAGTGTAGCAGCATTACACAAGAAAGCCTCTTTTGGATAAGCAGGTCTTAAAGATAAGTACTTATCCAGACATCAAGAGATAGTGCTTCTCTGTGCCAGGCTCCACTGGAGAGAGATCTGCTGGAGAGACATCTCTCCTAGAATTACCCTTTCCAAATAATGAAGATGAGATATACCTTCAGAGACTGAGGTGTCAGGAGAGCAGATGCTGGAACAAACTGCTGAAGAATAACAAATCACCAGCACAGTGTACCACATACATTCAAGGGATCTGTAGGGGCCTGGGATGAAAGTGGCTGAGCTGCTAAAAACATGAATTCTCTCATTAAAATCAGCTGTTCTACTGAAGTAATGAAGGGTAGCAAATGCTGTAAGTTGTTCTAAAAAAGGCAGATGGGGTGATCTCGGAAGTCACAGACCACTGAGCTTTACTTCAAACCAGGTAAATTGCTTGAATTACCAAGTAAAATTAGAAACACAGGAACAGACTGGCACAATGAATTCATTTAATTTTGCTCCAGTGTCCTTGCCTTCTTTCCACTACTCCCCAGTAGCTCAAAGGTCCTATTGATTCTCCTGAAGTCTCCTGCTTAGATCATTTCTCATTATTATTTTTGTGTGTTTGGCTATGTCCTACAGAAAATCCCTCCTCACCCTCCAATCCACCTAATGCTGCTCTGGGAAAAGCTAAATAAGCAAAATATTTGTATTTATTCAGGTAATAACTGTACTGCCACTGTGGGTATTAAACAAGAAAGAGGTAATAGTGAAAAATCATGCCTGATGTCCTAGTGATCCAGCACCAGTCCTTCACTTGTCCCAGTCTTTACAGAAGGGAATTGTAAATTCCAGGAGGTTAATTAGTTAAACTACTTCAAATAGGGTTTTACCATGAGAAAAGCCATGCAACAGCCTGTAAGAACATTTTAGCAATGAGTTTTCTACATGAACCCTTATATAATGCCTGATCCAGATGGAGCCTTAGGATGGAAAGAAAGACCCGACGATTTCTTCAGTTTCCTAGGCAAGACACACAGAAAAGAATGATCTAGAAGATGTCTTGGTCCTGTGCCTAGAAACTGTTTCCCATGGAATCAGCAGTCCCATCCATTTCCTCTCCCCACTGATTCAGGACTTCTGTCTTGCAGCATAACTCCTTTTTCTGAACAAGTAGTGGGGAGGAAGCAGCAACCTTTGAAAGATGCTGGCCAAGATATGGTCAAGCTATTGATGAAGTAGCCAGGATGTGACAAGGCAGGGGCAGAAAAGTAAATAATAATAGTAAAATAATAAATAGAGAGCAAGCTCCATACAAGGAACTGGGAACAGGGGAGCCTGGAGCAGAAGACAGGAACCAGTGTGGGATCATTATGGGGCTGCCAGGCAGTGTGTCTAGATTCCTACCAATGGGGAAGCATCAGAGGCTAGAGGCAGAGGGAGCCCGATCAGAAAGACCCAGAAGCTCTCATTCACATCCTGCAAAAATCTGTGCTGGAGGCACAGAGGCACCCAGCCTGCAGCCTGCATGCCACAAAGATGCACAGATAGACACTATTACAGTTGTACTTCTTCTTAAATTATTCCATCATAGATATTAGCAAACCTACCCTTTCTTGCCTAGTAATTATTGACTGCTAGACAGAGCCTAATTAACACTCATTACTTTGGTAGGTTCATTTCTAGCACTGTAATTACTCCAGAAAATCACATGTTTACTTGAGTAGAAAGTTAACAAGTTAATAGTTTTTACTGTTCAATCAGGGAAGGCAAGATTTTACCTAAAAGCCCCTTCATGCTCTGGCATCTGGAAACACCACCCTGAAGAAAGCAACAAAGAACCAAATTGTTCCTTTACTATTTTATCTACTTTGCATATTAATTTTCTAAGCATTTAATGTTTCTAGCACCTAATTCTATAAGCATCTAATGTCACTAATTAGCAACATTAATGAACACATTAGAGTATAATTCATGCCAATTACCCAGATCACTTTAATCAAACTAACTCCAGTGTTTACTTGGACACTACTATAGTTAAATTGTTGTTATAACTTCATTCTAGATTTTGTTAAACATTCTAACTTAACAGCTTTCCTGACTACTAAGACTTTATTTTCCTTTCCAAGAAACCAGACCCCAGCATTTTTCTGGGTAGACATTGGCTTCCATATATGCACATGATGGCAATGCAATTCACTTTTAATCAAACAAACTCTTTAGGTCTAAATTCCCCTGTTTGCATTTCTGAAAAATTCTGAAAAGGTCACTGGAACACTTCCCTTTCACTTTAGCCCCAAATCACTCACACTTATGGCCTTTATGGCCCAGGAACTGGAGCATCTCTATGCTTGCCTCTGAGTTGCAGTGCACCTGATGCCTCACTAAACCCCAAGAGGTTTGGTGTACCACAGCACCAAGCAGCTATAATTACCTCTGGAAACCAGCTGCCAGGCAAATGACAAAAAGAAGTCTGCAGAGCCATTTCCCCCAGCCCACAAAGCTGAGCATTTAGACCATCTAAATACAATATTAAATAGAACAAGACATGGGCAATATGTTATTTTTGCAAAGCTGGGCTTCTCACATTTGCAAAATTAATATGGTGTGGCAGGAGATGAAAGAGCCACCTTCTCTGAGGAGCTCCTGCACCTATGGAGCCAGACAGCTTGAGCCCAAGAACAAGGTGCCTGGCTTTGCAGAACCACAAAGTTTTCAGACATGAAACGGACAACTGGCAGCACATCTCAAGTCCTCTGAAGTAACCGCAAAGATGAGAAAGTAATGACAGAGAAGGGTGAAAACAGACATGTTTCCTGCTAAGCCTCAGAAGAGCTTTTCTGAGTCTCACTGGAACACTGTGCAACAGGCCTCTGTGAGTTTTGTTGAAAGTGTTAAACCCTCACACTGCGGCAAACTATGACCAGCAGGAACACCTGGAAGAGAAAGCACACTGGCAGTCTCTAGGAAATGTTCCTTCTGGGAGCTCTGGACAGTGTTACATAAATTATTTTATTTACGTAGCCCTGCCAGTGAACTCTGCGCTCCACAGTCAAAGGGGAGGACTAGTGTCTGCTCCAAGGAACTCTGCAGTCTAAATTACAGACAAGTCCCTGGTGCTATTCAAAGAGGATTACTTTCTCTGTAAATTTGCTTTTGCTTTGAAAGAAGGAAACATTTAGGATATAGTAAAGAAGATGAACAACTGCCTGCTTTACAAAGCAAGCTGCGTTCCCTTAGCAGTTTCACCACAGATGGTATCTTGTTCCTTTTGCCTTTCCTCCAAACAAAAGTTATAATCACCCAGTTCCTTTCTGAACATTCTCCTCTTCAGGAAGAATATGTGGCTCAAGACACCACCTCCAAATCAGAACTTCACTTGGACACCTCCTGCCAATAAAATCTTAGGGAGAAACTGAAAGAAAGCATATCATCTTTTATTTCTTTTGACAATTTGGAAAGCTTTTCCTTTTTTTTTTTTTTAACACAGTGCTCTTATGCCTGGTTGCCAGACAGCTTTTGGATTCCCACGACAGAGTCTGGTCAATGTGGGAGTCCCCCTGAGCCTGAAACCTGGCCAGGAAAGACTACTTGAAGGAAATATGGGAGGTTTTTAGACTACCTGTCCAATTCAAGTGTGACCTTCTTAATGGAAAGTCTAGTGACTGTCACACTGCCCACCCAACACAGACTGTGCACAAGCAATTCCACAGGCCAAGACACACAGCAGGATTTTGTCTCTTCCCCTCCAAGCATAAGGTGGTGTCGTTGACCAGAAGGTCAATCCCACTCCACAGTCCTCTTTGGGAAAGAGAGAGGCCATTTTAAAGAAGGAAAGGTGATTCTTTTGCTGGCACTGGAAATCCCCCTGAGTGACAGGAAACAGTTCTACAGCAATTGCTTTGTTTAAAATGCAAAATGTGGATGTGTTTAGAGGACGTATCAGCATCAATCACTGTATGCAAACACTGCCTGTGGAGAAGAGCTTCCCCTGTAAGTCACTCCTCACTGCCCTAATCGAGTTAATGCTAGTGACTGAGGGCATGTTGAACGCTGATGGGCTGCCGATAGCGCTGTCCCAGGAGAAGATTAATAAAAGGCAGCAGGAGTGCTTAGCCCCAACCAGGGCATGCAGCCAGGATGGGGGGGCAGTCCGGACAAGGTTGTCTTTCTGTCTGGCAATCATTGCCCATTACCAGAGAAAGAGAAAAAAAGAAAAAAAAAAAAGCCTTGCAGTCCTCTTCCACAATCATCAGCAGGAGGAAGGTCAGCCCAGGCCACACACACAGACTTGGAAGGAGACATTGCTGACTTGTAGTCTGTATCTCCCTTCACAGGGGCACACAGGTCTACAAAAGATAGCTAAGAAAGGCAAGTCTGCCACTGTTAGGCTTATATTCATCCAAGTGAGGGTCTGCATCAAGCCACAAACTGGCACTGTAAACTACAGAGCAGTACTGTAAGGATTTGCTTAGCATGTCATGAAGTGGGGGGAGATCCATTACACAGGTCCTGGCCGTCACTGAGGAAAAACGACCTCACACTTCTTGTGCTAGCTCTACAGGGCTGATGGTGGCAGCCCTGCAATGCCTGTAGCCAGTGCCCTGCAAGTGGACAGCATCAGTCCCAGTACCAGGCTGTCTGTGACTGTGTGGGAATGGTTCTCAGGAGCTAATGCTCTCTCTAACCACTGAAGGCAAGGCCCTGACTGGCATGAGTAGTTTCAGCTGCAAGTGAACTCCTCTGTCAAATGCAGTCCTTGGCACTTCCTGGCAGATGAGCTGAAGTACTGCTAATGATATTCATTAACATCATTCCCTCCCTTTCTCATCAGCCAGAGAAGTAGAAGGAGAGTAGGAGGGAGTGCAAATATTCCCATTTCCTCAGTATTGGGAACAGAAAAGAAATGGAGTACTGCCAGTCAGGTTGCTTTTCATCCACTCTTTAACAGCAGTATTGTTGCCTACAATTCCCCCTTGTCCTCCTTCTTAGTACTTATGCCTTTTTACCTTGCCACCTTCTCTTAGTTTCTCCCAACATCGCACTGGCCCCATCACCCACACCTGCTCCCTGCACCAAGTTGTTGCTGCTAGGGCTTCTTTCTTCTCACAGCCTTCTGTTGTAAAGACCCCTGCTGTGAGCTCCTCTTCCACCACACCTGCCCTCCTCTGAACTTGAGTTATTGTCCCATGACTCCTGTATGTCTGAGTTACACTGTCAGCTCCTTGGAGAGCTGGAGTCTTATCTTTTACTGTGTTCAGAACATTTATATTGCTCTATAAATATGGAGAGTAAGAGTCTAGTGCTGGCAGCTCCAGCAGATGCACAGGAAGAGGATGATGGCCTGCCAATGGAGTGAGATCATTCTGCTTACTGGAAGATTTCATACCAAAATAGACTTCTACCTGGAGTCCAATACCCATCAAAACCCCTCTGATCCTGGTAAGAGCAAAGCCACTGCTGTGTTAGGAAACTGTTAGCAGCTGATCTAAATGCAACAGTTCTCAGTGATGTGCTTCCAACTGGCAAGTGACAAAGACTTTGAATGAGAAGCATTCTCCAGACATGCCAGTCAGTGAAGAGTAGCAGTTGCTCTCCTGGAAAACACCCAGTTAAGCAGGACCAATCTGGTCTGTGAGGGGCTTGAGATGGGAGATGGCACCTCCAAGCTGGCTGCTGACTTGTAATGCATGTATTTCTTAAACCACTAAGAGGACGCTAGACCCAGTCCCCAAAAAAGAGGACCTCACATCATTACACCCCTAGCAAAGTTGGTCCTTCTGCTAGCACCATTACAGGCTCCATGGAGGGCTGAGGAGTCCCTTACAGTGTATATACAATATTTCTAGAAACACAGTGCAATGCCTCTAGGCTTCTAGAGAAGAGACCCACCATTACTGCTGAACAATGAGTGAGACAGGCAAGGCAGGAGAAACAAACCTTCTGGCACAGTTCATGTTTACATCATAAATGCTAGCAGTGTGCCACCTATCTTCCAGTTCCAAAACACACTTTTGTCTGCTTCGGGTTTTTATGTGAAACCAATGCCAGAGAAAACAAGGAAGGGGTAAGTGCTAAGTCCCCTTCATGCCGTCATCTCTTATTCCTGCTTGCCTATAAATTATTTCAACTTGTCCACAGAAACTGATGGACCACTGATCTGCAGTTAGAGGGCTGCTTGTAGATTATTTTGGGACATGGATACAAGACAGAAGTGGGTAGGAAACTTTCATTTACGTTCTAGCCCCACATATTCCACAGCTCTGACACACACCTAGGCATGTTAAAGCATGAGCAGCTTACACTCAGCTGAAGGGCTGGAAGTTTGCACATCGCTCCTTTAACCCTCTCTCCATTTCTTTCATTTGAAGTTGATGTCCCTCAGGCATCAGCTGCATAAGAGTTCCCCTGATTCAGGACCAGCAAAGACACCTACAGGATGAAGATCAGCTATCAGATAAGCTTACTATCAGCTCTCCAATCCATGACTAGAGTTGCTCTTCCAATGTTACACAGCTCAGACCCAATGAAACCATCACTGTTGGGGATGGCAATCTGTTTGGGGAACAGAAAGGATGTTGCTTGTTTCCCAGTGGGGAGTTTTCTTCTGGAATACAAGCTGTTTCCCTCCCAACGCAGCGGTGGGGGGGGAGCAGAAAACCTGGGATAGAGGAGGGGATGYGAGCAGCAGGTTCTGGCTTTACAAGAGGATGATAAATGATAACAGCACTAGGAACAAAACCAAACATCCTTCATGCTGTCAGAGCAATGAAGCCAGCACATAACAAGACATGGGCACAGGGCAGTGTGGTTGCCTTCCAGAGAAACATATAACTATCAAGTTACTTCTGCTCTAAGTCAACAGACCAATTCATCTTCCCTGGGTTCCTGTGGAAGAAGGCAGGGGACAAAGGGGAAGTCATTTCTTTCCAGTTCTCTAAGAGCTTCAGCTGCTCCACAGTGTATTGAACTCAGTAGGCAGGGCCAGGTTAGTGCTGGATGCCAGTGCGCAAGAGCTGTAAGAGGATGTGGACTGGAGATCTCTGGCTGATAGTGGGTAGTATGAGGACACTGCAGAGGAAGATGATGGTACTGGGGCCTTAAGCACAGAAAGAAGGAAAGTGTCCAGAAGATGAAGAACACAGCACCCAGTGCCCATCATGCTATTCTCCCAGATTCACGCTCCCCACAGAATTTTGCCATCCCGCAGATGAGAACAAAAAAATCCCTTCCTGAGGCTTACCTCATCTTCACATTAGGAGGTCACCAGGACAATGGCAGTATGTGGTGAAGGCAGGAAATGCAAAAGTCATCACCTCTATCAGGCTTCCTGAGCAGCATGCTCAGTGAATTAGCATTCTGCTCAGTGTAACTGCCCTTCTGCCTTTCCTGTAGTCTCAGACTTGATGGTGAGGAAAAGATGAATGGCCAATGTAGAAGCAAACATGCAGTAGGGGGGGGTGGAGTGGTCAGGCCTGGGTTTGCTTTTCCCAGCTCCCTATCAGCTCTTGCTATGCCCAAAGTTGGCCCTGTTCTCACAGTGAATGTAACATAGAAAGCATCACACTCAATGGGCCTAAGTGCATGCAGCCATGGAAGACTCTCAAGCATTACCAGCCTGATAGACCATTCTTCTCAATATTGAGGGGTGCAGGAAAGTCATTCCAGCTAAACTCCAATTTCCTTCAACAGAACAGTAACAATACTTAGCAATTCTTCCCCTGACAACAACATCTCATCTTCATCCACTGGTGAGTGGCACAGATAGCTGTCACTGTTCTTAGCTTGCTGCTGGAAAAAAAGGAGACACTGTAAGGGAAGTGACCTTCCAAGGTCAACCACAGCAAGGATCGCACAAAGACTTTCACACTTCCCTATTCTTCATATTGTTCACAATCTCCTTGTTTCACAAACACTTCGAAAATGAGTTATAACCTCCAGCAATGCACAAACATGCCAGCAGGATGTCCATGAGCTAGGCATCCTCTTCCTCCCCCTCCATTGCAGACAGCAACTCTGTAAGGCCCCCCAAAAAGCAAGAAGGCTCTGTGATGCCAGTTTGGGCTTGTCTTCTGTTTGGGGCTCCGAGGACTGCTGGCTACTTTCCCTCCTGCTGTGAGGAGTGGCCAAGGACTTAGAGAGACTCTAGCAAAATGAATTTCTTTCCTGAAGACCCCTGATGCTCAAAAACACCAGCAAAATGGGAGAAGTGTGAATATTAAGTGGAAAAAGCCTTTGTATACAGGCAAGAACCAGATCTGTCATGTAACAAAGCACAACAGAAAACACAAATCAAGCCTGGAAGTAGGCGATAGAAAAGAGTATACAAATTCACACGCCATGTAGAACTGAGCAAGTCTGGGTAATCCTAAAACCATCTACTGAAGCCATTATAAGTAGCTCTGTGAGCAGTGCGATGAATGAATCCCAGCTTCCTATGGCTTTGCGTCCCGGTCGAATCTCCTGTGCTGCATATAAAAACAGGTGAACTCTGATCAGAGTTTTCACCACAACTAGGACAAATTATGCACATCTTACAAAGGACTGTCTTGTGTCTGTCTAACAAGGGGTGAGGTTAGGAACCTTTCCTTCAGTGCAGGCACTGAAAAGTCTTTTTCTCTGTCCATGGAACTTGCTGGAACTTAGCACCTTTAAGACTTCTGTATCTATTTCAGCTAAATTTATTCTGGTCTGAGAGATTCAAAAGTTACTGAGGGGAACAAGTGAAAAAATATAGACAGATAGGGACAGTCACAGACAGACAGTGTGATCATTTAAGCCTTGTTTGGAAACAAGGCTTGAAGGAATGAAGATCTTCTTTAAGCCTACTAGAAACAAAGTTTACCAGAAAATTGGTGGGTCTTTGAATTATGAGGAGGAGATCTGCATTATGAGGGGGAGATTAAGGAAGACAATAACACTGCAAGAAAGCAACACTATTTCTTTGGCACTAAACATTTTGAGCAGAGACCCAACCTGGAATTATTCTTTTCAGATTATAAGGATGAACCTTGGAAACAGTAAGACTCACAGAAAGAAGAACTGGAAAAATTAATAAATTGAAAAGCAACAGTCTCCCAGGATTTTATGACATTTGCTTGGGACCCCTGAAGGAAATGAAGAATAGAGCAGGCTTGCTGCAAATACAAAGCATATTATACAAATAGAATTTGCTGTTCTATAGAGTGAATTCCAGCCACCCACCCAGCTTCTACAGCATACTAAAATGTCTGAGGTCCTTGGAATTAGTGAGGGCAAAATCAGGCCYGCTCAAAGAGGACAGCCTACTCATGGTACCTAGCTGGCGATGTTCAACATGCCTAAGCATTTCCCCAATGTTGGATATGGGCCTGGATATGGGTTGGGTTTCTCCAGCCATTCCTGGCTCTGTTATTCCAAATAATGATTAAGGACAATAAAGAGCTCTCCCCTGCCAGAGACTGGAAGCTTTGAATTCCTTTCTTCATGCTAGGCTTGACTGTTTTTTTTTTTTTTCTCACGTATCAGCTATCATATAGCTGTCTATCTATCTCAGCTATTCTGCATGCCCTGGTCTAGCTCTTCCACAGACATGCTTTCTCCCCAAATCAGAGTGGAAGATTCCAGTCCTGTGCCCAACCTGAAAGCAAAGCAAAGCAAAGCAGGGTCACAGGCTCCTTTTTCCTTTGTGGGAGGTTACTGTAGTAATGCTAACTTTAGCTCCCAGTAAGTCATGCAGTGAAGAGCTTAGTGAGCTCTTAAACTAGAAAAGCAACAGTGAGAGAGAAGTTGGAGGGGAGAAGTTGGACTGGTCCTGCTGGAGGGAGAGGGCACCCACTGGGGACTCTCACTGCAGCTTGCATGTAAAACAACACTTCTGCTGGGAATCGGAGTCTGAGGCGAAACAGTTGTTTGGGGAGGTAAGATCATCCAGCTGCATCTTAGCAAAGGCTAGGATGCACAAAAGCATTATTATCCCTGTTTCCACCACAAAGCCTAAAACATCTCTCAGTCATGACCTTGTGGAAACATCTTCTATTCAAGTGCCAGGGGTCCCTGCCAGGGACTGTACCAAAGCACCTCAGTCTTGGTACACCATCTCCACTGCTATTACCATCTCATTCCAGCCTAGATGGCTGTACAGTGCCCGCTCCTTTCTAAAATCAAGCGTTCAGATCCTCCAGTACTTGCCTACCTCTCAGTCCTGTTCTGGACCTTTCCTGTCATACAAAATGGATTTTTAAAATGCATATTTAACTTCATAGAATTTATATGCCACTGAGGAGAAACTGACACCCTCCTCCCAGATGTAAGAAGGAAGAAATAAAATCCTGTCCTTGACTTAACCTTTTACTTGCAGTGTCTCAGCAAGGATGGAATTCATTCAGTGAGGGTTCATTGTAGCTTTATTTTTAAATCACAAGTGACCAGTGTTTGACCCACAGGCCAATTATAGCCTCCAGAACTATACAGCAGTATGGCATAGCCTGGTGACCGTTTTATCATTCAGATAGTCTCCAGTGATTCTCTTTAAAGGTCCCAACACACAATACTCAGCCCAGTCCATCTGTTTCAGTTCTGTGGAGGATCACATGCTTTGCTATGTAGTTTTCCTGGGCTGTACCTCTTTGTGCAAAGACAACTTTTAATTTGTTGCATTGGACCTTATTATCAATGTGCTCATGAGCAAAGAACTGGATTACAGTTCCAGCAACCTGGGAGCTCCATAATGCAGGACAGCCTGCTCCACTGCACATCTCTCCCAAGCTCCAGTAAGTGTTCCCACAGGAGGTGCTGTATACCCCACAGGAGCATACATGGGGTTAACATTCTTGAATTCCTGCCCAGAGACAAATGGTTTGTGTTGAGGAACTGCTGCTGGGAAGGAAGAAAAAAAAAAAAAAGCCCCTTTTTTATTATTCCAWGGTGCATTTTAATTTGCACAAGCGACATTGTGTCTGTGATGGATTACACGAAGGGAAACATTACAGCCCAGCAAGCTCGGCAAGGAAAAAAATAAGGGAGATACGGGGAGGATTAAAAACAACCTATTGCAATGCAGAATTCTGATAAGGGATCCATGGTGCCTTTGGAGCGGGAGCAGGAGGAGTTCAGAGTGCTGGGAAAGAGAAGGGGCATGGTCTAGGGTGAGGGCAGGGGTGATGGCATAGGAACACAGACTGGAATGGACTCCTTGGTCATGTAGTCCAGCCTCTTCCTGCTACCAGCACCATCATAGAAGCCCTTTCATAAATGATTAGGCTCCATCTTAAAATTCATTCTGTTTCTTTCCCCTTGGAAGGATGTTCCAGAATCTCACTTCTCTGACGGTTAGAAACCTTCCTTTAATTTCCAGACTAATTTATTCTCAGCCAGTTTATACCCATTTGTTCTTGTGCCAACATAGTCCTTAAGCTTAAATAGCTGCTCTCTCTCCTGAGGATTTTGTGGCTTGATGTATTTATAGACAGAAATCATATCCCCTTTCCTCATTTTGCCTGACTGAACTAGTCAAGCTCTTAATATCTTCTAACACAGATTCTCCATATCACTGGTTACCCTAGTACTTTTCCCTGCTCTGTTCCACTTCATACGCATCTTTCAGGGATRCTGGTGACCAGAACTGTACATGCTATTTCAGGAGTGGTCATATCAGGCTCTTGGGCAATTGCACAAGAGTTCCTCTTCTCTACTGGAAGCATCTCTATGCTGAAAATGCCTCCCAGCCTTGGGCCATCAAAACCTTTCATCAGCAGCATCCTGACATTTTTGCCAAGGCCATTAATGGTCAAGATAAAGTCAGTCCTGAGAAAAGCCTCCTTTCAGCATAATACTTCCAATTTCAGCACTACCTGCTGCTGTCCCCCCTTGATTCCTCCCCTAATCACCATGTGGCATTTTACCAAATGATTTTCTGAATTCAGGAAAAGCAAGATCTACTGCATTTCCTTTGACTAGAAAAACAGTTATTTTATCAAAGCCAGTTATCACATTGCTTTTTATTCCATTTTCTATTTTGCCCCTGTGCAGATCCTTCTCCTTTAAGAGTACAAAACTCCTACAGCACAAACTAGAGAAAAATCCCTACTGCCTGCTAATAGTATATGGTTTATGTCACACAGTTGGACAATTCTGTCCACTTGTTGGGGGGGGGGGGGAAGCAATGGTGATATGCAGTGGTCTCTTTATTACAATCTTATATTTTCTTAAACACTCTTTGGGGTTTCAGCAGCATAACCAGACTCTTTGTACCCCTTCATTTTTTTATGCAAACTCTTCTTGTTTTGAACTAATAAAAAAATGCATTTCTCCAGAGACATTGGTGTCTGGAATTAAAGAAGATGATAGATTTCTAGCACTTATGGATGGAGGCATTTAATAACAATAAAAATGCAGCTTGGTGGGTGGTCTCAGAAATGCCCTAACACAGCAGGAGAGACTCAAGAAAGTGAGCTGAATTAGGCAGCCTGTTGGTAAACCAAAGCAACACATTTTTGTACTGTGAATCAGGGAGAGTATTTGAAGTGACCGCAATAAAGATTTATGTGTTAATTTATACGATGCGTCTTACTATAAAAACCCAGGCACGTCCACAAAATGGAATGAAAGAACTCCGCCCAGAATGTCCTCATTAATAAGTACATAAATAAAGAGAGTCATTCTACTCCAAAACTCAGCTCAGCTCCATATCAGAGTAGTACTGAGCACCTGGAAACACCAGCAACTTCCCTGGAAACTACAAAGGTTCAAGGTCTTTCCTAAGCAGGAGTTGAAGAGACTATTGCTACAAATCCTGTAGGCTTTTCCTGGAGAAGAAAGAGATGAGCCCTGCAAGACCCCTAAGATTGGTAGAGCTCTGGTGGGCCAAATGGTGAGTTTCTGTCGAAAACGCTGGCCATCAGTGCATGCATATATGTACATATTACAATGCAAACATATCTATTTGTCACTCTTGTGCTTCCATAAATAAAATGGTGGCTGAAACGGGAAGGTGTTGAGTACTTGAAGTCTAATGATTGCAGCCTTAATGTGCTTTGTTTATAAGGCTGGCATTAACTGCCTTGAAAACAAACTCATTCAGATCTCATAGAGTCATGCTATATTTTGATTCCTTGTGCATTGTTCACAAGAAAGGCACTATGGTTTAAATACTGTCTGGCCCTGACTAATAGCTCGGGCACAATATATCTGTTCCCCTGCCTCCCACCATGTCTTCCGGGAAGTCTCAGATGGGACCTGTTCAGCTGGTAAAGGAGGAACAAAATCCTCCATCCTCCTTTGTGACCCTGCTGCCTCAATAGCACTACAAAGTAAAAGATCACAAATGCTTCTTTGCAACTTCAAAGGCAGTAAGGTCAACACTACAGATCTGCTAACAAGACGGTATCATATTCAAAGACAGTCTTCACAAATGTATTATCTATTTTTTCCCATTATCCAGGGTATCCCAGCCCTCTCTATTAATGGAAAGTTGACTGTGATCACTTTTCAGAGCAGAGCTGAACTCTGCTACTGTAAGACTGCAGAAAGGTCAGTGTTAAGCCTGTACATGTCATGTCACAAAAGTAAGAAATCCCACAGTCACTTCCAGAAAACGCTAACTGAAAATTTTAATAGAGAGTATTAACTCCAAAATCCGTGTGTCTCTGTGCCTCACTGTACTTCTGGCTAAACCCTTTACGATCACACATCTTGCTGTGTGCTTGAAGAAACTGTGTGTATTACCTCAGAACACACCTAACTCCACTTTATTCTCAGGGGGAGTAAAATGTGTTTGTTAAAATAAATTTATCAAAGAAAATTAAGATATACCCAGTGCTATTTGGAAAAATTCAATGTCAGCTAACTAGTAATCAGCCAATAGGTACTGGGGTGGAGAGAGACTGAATGAGTTGGATCAGTCATTCAAACTGAATGATTTAGACAGCTCAAGTCCATTTCCTTTACACTAATGTTAATGCCACTGAAAAACAACAAAACTAAAATAGGTACCAGGGACTCCTTCTAGGCAGGGATTCTGAAATACATACATTTCCCTCTTTCCTAGTGAGTCCCAAATCCTGCCAGCTCCTTTCTCTTCTAAGCGAGGTTCAGGCAAGCAGGCAGCACAGCCTAATTGGTTTCTTGATGTGATGGACRTATGAGGGGATTGGTTAAAGAGCTCTGTGATAACCTTCCCTACTGAGATTTGTTTTCAAGACACACAGTGGATATGGCAGGAAACATTAGTACAGCCTGGAGATCTCTCGATAGCAGAAGGGTCCTTTCTCACAGTGATAGTATCATAAACACCCAGTCACCTAAGCAAGGCCAACATTCCCGTTACGGAATGAACAGGCAGTTCTCAGCCCCATTGCTGGTGCACAAACATGCACGCGCCAGCTGGTGTCACCAGGGACAAATCTCCTCTCCTGACTCCTGAGCAAAGTGCTCTCATGGGAAGGGTGATGATACTGAGAACATGCAGCAGGGAGAAGCACTGATGGCCACCACTGCTGCCATAACTGCTCTGCAGAGAAAGCCTCAGGCACATCCTTGCCCCAATATGAAATGTTATTTCCAAATTTCTACCCCAAATCCAATGGCATTCTACTATTGGAACTCTCAGATTTGCTCTTGCTCCGAGCTAGCAGAGTCAACATTGTTTCGAAGTGGAGAATGGCTGGCTGGTGTCATATTCAGGATCAGGGAGTAGCTAAGAGAATACAGGGATCTCCTCTTTTCTCTCTCCTACATGGGACCTAGGGATGTGGCTAATGGGCAGCTATTTAAGAGATTCAAATGAGGTGAGGTGGGGTGGGAGGCAGTCCAGGCAAGCGCAGAAGTCTCTGCTCTGCAGTCTTACGCAACTCTGCCAAGTTTCAGACTGTGAAACATAACCATCTGCCTCTGCTTGGACACAGAGCCTGCATGTTTACTTACTGCCTTGATATTAAATCAGTGTTTTCCCAGAAAAACACAAGCTGCAGCAGAGAAAGAGTGACTTCTAGCAGCCAAATCCTGAAAACAACAAAAAAAGCCCTTTTCAAAAGGGCTTTTCCCTATCAAATTTCACAGACCTACCAGGAAACAGTGGAACTGTCAAAGCATCCAGAAAAGTAAGTTTAAAAAAGCTTGATTCGAGGCAATCTAAGGTCACTACCTCTTTATACAGAATGAGGCTGCTGTGAAATAGTAGGGATTTCTAGGGAAAACTTTTAACATTAAATCACTCACACAGGGTTTTTCAAAAATGACACAGCAGAGCAAGGTAGTGGATCTGTCATTTCAGTGTTTGGTATATGCCAGGTCCTCAGCTGGAGCCAGCTGGAAGATTAATCTACTATCTAACCACCCTTTTAAAAATGATTTTCAAAAAATATACGTCAAGCTTCAAGGGTCCTCACCTAAAAGAGACAGTCAGTCCCACCAGCCCACCCAAGTGTCAGATGTTAACCCAGTGCCCATGCATCTGGGGACAGAATGAATCTCAGGTACCCTATAAATCATGAAACAGGTTATGGGCTGATTCCATGTTTAATGGATGACTTTGCTGTGGTTCAGTCAAATCCTTTACAATATTAAAAACAACAATGTCAGGTTACAATTACTAAAGAAGTCTCAAATCACACAAAGATTTGGAAATTATACCCAAAAATTTGCTGGGAAAAAGCTTATGTATCCATGGATTACTGTCCTCCTGAAAAAAATGAGTTCAAAGATTTTCTCTCACTAACTCTTTGGGGGCTCTCAGCCACTCCCCAGCCTCCTAGATGGCTGCTTAGCCTTTGCTTTCATTGCACTTACACAAAGTCTGATGTGTTGGAAACATCTTGCACACACCATTTGTGTAGCTTCCCTTCTGGTCACTTGACAGCAACTTTCCTTCATGGCTCTAATGAAAGAGGATCATCATTGTCATCTTCATGCCTACACAGGCAGTGGGGACCAAGTCAGGCATCTCTCAGTTTAGTTCAATCTCTCAGTTTCCACTCCAGTGTCAACCCTTTGTTGGACACCTGTAAACATGGTATTCTTCCTTCTAGCACAGATCACTCTATCTTTGGCAAAGACAGATTTATAAACAACAGTATCAACAACCCCTTTCTCTTCTGTATGCTTTTAATGGAAATAAAGTGTCATGAAAATAGAACACTTCATCCTGACAAGCCTTGATCTTGGGCCAGAGGATTTCCCAGCATGTCAAGAGCATGGCTTGGAACAATTCTCTTTTTTTGCTCTATTTCCATGTTCAGAGACAATAGTAGAATAATGAGTGCCTTATACTGCTTTTCATGGGAAAAGATTTCAATGCAGAGCATGCCACCGGATGCTTTTTGGGTACGCCTAACCATTCCAGCATAATACTGTCTTTTGGCCTACAGGAAGAAGCTGTAGGATGAAGCCAAATTCCAGCATCTCCAAGTAACTCTCTCTCATGCATGGATTGCCCAGCCCAAAGTACACTGAGCTAAAACTACCACTGGTCTTCAGGGTAATGATGTGGAACAGTATTACTGATTAAACAGTTACCTAGCGAGTCCCAGCTAGAGTCCCCAGTCTCTTTGTCTGACAGGATAGAAGGAGTATATATGGACCGTTTGGGATGTGAATGATTTGTGTCATACTCAGTTAGCTCCTCTAGCTATTTCTTTATTGAAACATGCCTGTAATCCTCCTTGGCCAGAAAACAACACTAAGGATAAAGAATGAAAACAAGAGTAAAGGGGGAAAATGAGAACACAGATTTCCCCTCTTCTTTCCCCCAAACAGAAAAGAGATCAACAAGCAGATAAGCATGAACTGAAATGTTCCCTTTGCCACCCTTGTTTTGCTGTACAGTCGTTATTTCCAAAAGTGGAACTTTAATTAAGTCCTTTTTTGTTTTATTGTGCATGCTTAAAAGCTATTGCTCCTCAGATGGAGATGGCAATACCCACTGCAGAGCATGCCAGCGCTCTCCTTGCTCATGGGTTCTGGCACCATCGAATTCCTCCATGTGATTTATCACCTGGTAATCCATCTCCTCCATCCATTATCCTGCTCAAAAATCAGCTCCAGACAGCCACTTTCTCTCCCTCGTAGCAAGCAGAGCTGTCATTTTGCCTATCCTGTTCTCTGCAGGGCAAGGGAATTTCATCTTTGCAGATCCCAGTAAGCCTCCTGGCAATTTAGTTGAATGTTTAAAGGCGGAATTAGCAGCTCTTTGCACATTAGGCTTTCTCTTTGGTTGGGATGGCTTTTCCAAGGAAGGATTTGCCAGCGTTTAAAAGTTTCATGCAAGTTAGCCTTCACAAACCTTTTTCATTTTCCACAGACTATTTAAGCATCCATTAACGAATCCTTCAAAATCTATTTTACTTAAATCAAACAGATATGTTGCCTCCATGCTGAACAGATGAATGTGGCATACAGTGACTTCAAATGCTCCAAGTGCACAATTTGCTTGTGCAAATGTTCAGTAAGGAATAATTTATGGTGTGAAGCAACATGTATAAGCAAAGCAATGTAATATTATATTCTAGTTCTTTGATATTTGAAATCTGTTCCTAGGATTTTTATGTATGTAAACCATATGCAGACCCATCCAGCATCTATTTAGTACACCAGATGTATAGTATATTAGAATACCATACATAAGCGACATCGAAATTTTCTATATTAGCAAAGTGCAACTATATCAATAAATCTAACTCATACTCCTAAAGCAGACACTTGCTTATTAGTACAAGTTTGGTTTAAGCTTGTTTCATGTACAGATTCTATGAAGTCAACAAAAGTTTCCAGTGTAGATCTAGTCTAAATTAGCAGTGTTAGGGCTTAGATTAGCTCCTCCATATTGGTATGACAGCTAGATATCAACTACTGCAATGCAAATATTAGCACTGGAGCACTTTCTGCAGAAAAATAACACACTGCAATGGAAATTACAATTCTCCTGCCTGCAGATGTACAGCTCACAAAAAACTGCAAAAAACCTCTGTGCACAATAAACAAAAAGGAAAAAAACCTATGCTCTCCTTGAAAGATTCAACAGAAAGCAACCCATCCTTTCAAAAAGTTGTCTTTCACCTTTGATGCAGCTGCACTGGATCTAGAATCTGTCATGTGCTTAAGGAGAGGACCCACAAATCCAAAGAGAGTTCAAGTTGGGGGAAATAATTAATTTCTATTCCACTCCTTCAACCCAATCAACTTCATGAGGGGAGGTGCCATGAAACATTACTACCCTTCCTGACTTTGAATTAAAAAAAAAAAAAAGAGAGAGAGAGAGAGATGGGAATAGAAAGGGGAAAAAAAGATACAAAAAAACTGGGGAGGGGAGGAGTAGGGACAGGGAGCTGAGGGGAAGAAGGAAAAAGCATTTGTAAAATTAAAAGGCAGGGCCCCATCAGATTGTGTCGGGCAGGGGAAAGCATGTCGTAGGCAGGAGTAATTGGTAATCGGAGCAGAAGTGAAGAAGGGGATGATTTATGGGAGCATGGAGACAGGGGTGGAATAATTTTTGGAGCAGAACGGGGAACTTACTGAACGCCTGAAACTCAGCTACTTATCCACTCGTTCTCGTGATAAATTAGCTCTTGTTTAAAGCAACCGGAGCTCCATTTTTCATTCTGATTACTACACTTGATATCTCTCTCTCTCCCTCTGTTTCTCTCTGACCACTGCCCCTTAGCAGGTTCTCTGAGCTGAGGCAATGGGTTTATGGAAACTCTTCACCCCTCCATTACACTGTTCCCCCACCCTCCCCTTCCAATTACTGTAGGGTTAACTCTTTAAGTTGCTGTGTGTTTCTCCGAGCTGCTTAAACTCTTTCTCAAGGTTGGCCTGGGAACATACTGAACATGAACCTCCATTTATGCTATGGGGGAAGGGTGTGTGTGTATAGCAGATGCTTGTGTGAATATGGAACAGGCACAGTTGTATGTCATGGTTTCCAGCATTTGTGTTTATGCTTGCCGTGTTTGGAAAGCAGCAACATGTCTGGCCTAGTGCACATCAGGTTATTACTAGGAATGATTTACTTTATGGTACCACCTAAAGTTGCCCCACCCCTTGCAGGCAGAAGGTCTCATTGTTCAGTGCACTGCATAAATCCATATGAAGACTCAGGCAAGATACCACAGGTAAGACTGAAACAAGTGGTGAAAGCAGGATTTGGCATAGAGTGATAGACTCACCACAAGCAAGGCTAGATGATTTAAAGACAAAGTCATTTAAAAATATGCTTCTAAATAAAAAATTGTAAGATGTAAATAAATACTAATAAATATTAAGTCTCTTACTGGCATCAGAACCAGGTATTCTCCTAAAAGCATCACAACACAGAAGCGGATCACAAGGAAAGATTTAAAGTAGGAAGTGGCTTTGCAAGTCAGTTCAGGAAAGACATAAGAAAAAGTATAAAGGGTAGCACAGGAGACAGCCCAGCTAGGTTTCTGTTACTTTCCCCTACAAGTGAGACAGACTTGATTTGCTGAGCATACCAGGCAATAGGGTGCAAGAATGGGCAAGCCAGGAGTCAGCTTGTTATTGCTATCAGTCTAGAACTGATATAAAAAGAACAAAGGGGGCTATTCACTGAAATTAAAAGGTGACAAAGTAATTTTTCCACAGCACAAATAATTATAGCTGGTGCAACCTTTCACCTCAGCCACCATCAATGCCAGGAGGCTGGCACAATTGAAAAGGATCACAGTTAGTGTAAGGACATAGGTATCTAGACGAATAATTGGGAAACTTAAAAAGTGAGTGAGCGTGAGCATGGGTATGGATATCTACAGCCAAGCCCCTGAACAAGAAGCCAACTTTTACATACAGAGGCTCAGCAAATGTAATGCCACAGCCCAGCTGTTTTGTAACTGCTCCTTGCCTGGAATCCTTGCACCTTTCCAACTCATTTTGTATCACTCACAGCAAAAGACAAGATACAAGGTCAGAAAAGGACCCCTGATTTGACCCATCACAGCAGCATGTGATCTCCCACATGGGGCAGCACAGCCGTAAAGCCATGCTGAACAAATATGCTGTCTGCCCTTGGGCTTGCACTCAGTGGACACATTATCAAATGTGAAAGCTCACATCAGTTAAACTGCACATTCAGTTCTAGCCCTTGTGAAGAAGCCACATTCTGATGACTGTTGATGTCTGTCTGGATTGGTGCTAGTGTATAGTGTCAAGAATCTCTCTTTCTTCGCCACCCATCATAGTGCATGCAACTTGGAATATTCCAAGCCAGAAGCAGGCATTCTTTTATCAGGAACCATTTAAAATGGCATTTAGAACATGCTTTTAATCTGCAGAGGATTTTGAGCTCATAAAGGTTATGAGCTTACTTGTACCTAGATGCATTCTTCCCCCACTGCCTCCTGCTCTTGTGGTTATACACCTTCCTCTGTCCTTGTTCTAAATCTCCTTCTGTTCAACATTCCTCTATTCACACATGACAACTCTGCCCTGCTACACTTCCTGCTCTGCTAGTTCAAATAACCCCCTTTCTAGGTTCAGTTCAGTGAAATCACACTGAGCCAGATTTGGAATTGAGCTAATTCGTTTAAAGTTAGCATAAACTAAACTCATGGTTATCTTGTATTTCTGTAGTCCACAGGTAGTATAACTACACATCATCATCTTTATGAGAGAAAAGATATGTATTATGGATAGGTACTTTCCAAAATGAGAAAATGCACCTCAATCCAATGTATTTATATTATTGTTTCTCAATACAGTCCTTTTCTTCATGGTCTTTTAATGTCTGTTCTGTAAACATGATCTCTAAGTTCATGATGAGGAATCCCATCTCCTCTGCTATATCATACTACTGGACACAGAAGAGGTACAGAACTGTGTGTGTGTTACATGAACTATCAACTGCATTGAACTCTTCGACTCTATGTTAATGTGAGGATGCATTCTTTGAATAACTGATTATAGCTTGAGTTATGAAGTGTTTAGGATATAAACTCTAGGTAAAGTCAAGAATTAGGAAAAAGAAAAAAGCATTGTTATTACCAAAATGAGCAGGTGGGCAAGTTGCTTGAAGTCATAGACAGTCTAAGAGCCCAGCCCTCCAAAACCCATACTTACACATTCACAGACTAATGTAATTCTCACAAAAGTCACCAGAAAGATATCTTTGGAAGGTAACTAGGGCCACCAGGTGTTAGCATCATTAGTATTTTGCCAGTAGCATTAACACAGCTACGTTGTGCAAAGAGGGATTGCAGACCTGGGCCCAGAGTCAAAAGCAGCTGCAAGAGAGGACAGTCCAAGACGCAACAGGCAAGGACAAGGTGCATAATAAAAGGGTGAAGATAATAAGCGTGCATTTTCTTCGAGGTGAGTATACTGCACACCCTCTAACCTTGAAGGATCCCGGGGGCTTTGGAAAGGGGATGAGGGTGGTTCACAGTTGTTAATACATTTTTATTATATATATTATTATATTAAGTAGAGGGCAAACTGATCACTATGACCAGACAAGGACAGGGAGATTAGCCTTACTGCAGTGACGGGCAGTTTCTTACTTCAGTCCAGACAGCTAATCTACCCACCACATTCCACTCACTTTATCTGTACATAAGAGCCCAGTCCCACCTCTCCTTCTCATACCTTTGATAGCAAGCAAGTAGATTTTCTAAGATTTCAGAAAGCCAAAGTATATGAAGCAAATGAAGTCTCTGGAAGTTTTGCTTTCATATACTGCAGTTTCAATGTAAGAGCATCTAGGATAGCCTCAGAGAGGAAGAGTTATACCTGAGAATCCAAATCTATATATACACACACACATATATATACATAYACACACACACACACACACACACACATACATACATATATATATATATGTTTAAATGTACTTAAACTTCGCCCAGTTTGAGGTGATGAAGTAGAAGCCTGGATTTTCAAGAGAAATTCCTCAAAGCTGTGGAATAGGAAATGCAGCTGTTAAAAAAAAGCCAGAATCTCTCAGAATTAGCCCAGAACTTGAACTGTCAGACTACATAGGAGAAAATGAAAATCAGTGAAATAAAGCATTTATTTCAGAACATCAAGCATAGGACACTGGTAGCAGGGAACAGATTTGGTGGATTTCAAGGAAGAGTTCTCTGTTTTCTCATGCCCTGCTGAGTGCTGCTGCACAGGGGTTTATGTTTTACATCAAAGAATTAGAGGTATCTGTCCAGCGGCTTTCACATGTTTTGGAAAACTTTAAGGTGAAAGGCATGAAGAAATCATACAAAAATTTTCTCTGGGGACACCAGTTTGTTGCAGAAGCACCAAAAGGTATCTTGCACCCCTTAAAAGAGCCCATATGAGGACAACTAGGAAAATACCTTATTTCTGTCCCAGAGGAGACCCGTTGCTTTTATTTTTGGATTCCAGCTGACCCACACATTCATTTATGGAACTGAATCAAAATTCTATGGCTCTGCTTTCTAGCCCTCTCAGGAATTAGAGAAGTCATTATTACACTGTGGACAGTGAGAATTTCTCCCCAATTATCTCAACTACCAAGCCAATGAAGAACTTTCATAGAAACTTTTCTGAACAAGACCTAAATTCTCAGAGGTTCTTCCATTTCTGTTGGCCTTCTAGACTATATTGGGATTCAAACAACCTATCTGATTCATCTGGAGGCTGCAAAGGACCATAGGTAGAAGGGAGAAGAAGGTGGAAAAAAGATTCTAATTCTAATGTATTCTAAGATACAATGGATATATTTATTTTTTTTTAAGAACTATCATTGCTCCCTTCTATGCCCCCTCCCCTGGCAAAGGTGAACAGCATATCTTTAGTTAATAATTAACTTGTCATGAGCTCCATCAATATCCCATCATCTAAGTGACAGAGGGAAGGGAGGCGATGGGGGAGGTGATCAGCACGACGTGCCAGCTCTGCCCGCAGCCTGTGATCTCGTCTCGGCCATAATAAATAGGATGAAATGCGCTCCTGATAAATGCCCATGTCATGCAGAGATTTTACCTTCACTCAGAAACAATGTAATATCTCAGCTATTACCCAAAATAATTTATCAATGTGTAATAGCTTTGTGCAGAGCTCAGATAGGAGGGGAGCAGCGCTGCCCGAGATGGATGGATCCTACCTTCTGCTTTTAATTTTTAATGCTCGTAGGCAGCTTCACATTAAAGGCCAGGTGTCATATATAGACTTAATGTAGGAACGGAGTTCATGAATTCTAATCAGGAGAGAATCTCCCTCTCTCTTCTCTTGCTTCAGTCACTTATTTTTTATTTATTTATCAATTTTGCTCTCTTTCTTTACTCCCATCTTCTTTGCCTCTCTTGTTTGTTCCATTTCTCCCCCTGATTCTTCATCTGTACTTTACTCCCTGTCTCAGTAACAAAACCATTTGGGTAGCTCTTTGTCACTTTATGTCCAAGAACTGTACCATTGCTTAAGGACAAGACAGAAAACCTGGTCTACTACTGCCTTGGTCCTGGTGTCATCATTTATACCTAGAAGAACAAACTCAACACAGGCACCAAGCCAAAATATTAGTATTTTATACCTGGGCAAAAAAAAAAATCCAGCACAGTAGCAAATAGGAGTGGAAAAATCCAGACTGTAACCATCAAAATTCATAGTGAAATTGTTTTATTGAAAAGATCCTGGTTGTAAAGGTGCCAGTGCAGATGCCACATCCTATACTCTAGCCAAATCCCATACCCCTGCAAAGAAACGTATGTCTTTGCCTAGCAAGAAAACAGCACTGGGATGTGAAGATCCAAATAATGCTGTATCCCAGGGCCTTGTTTTCCTAAGATTTCTAGTCTCATTATAGCTATGTCACCCACATAAATGTTCTCTTCTTAACTTTTAACCTCATACATGAAAATCCAGTTGGGGCCCATCTCATCTGGCCCCTGCCTCAGAGGRACCTATTGAAGGACTTCTGTAGGGGTACATAAAATACCTAGTATGCAGAATTGAAACATGTCAGGAAGTTATATCATTAAGAGCACACCATTAGGTCTTGCACTAGAAATAGTATTATTGTGTAAAACATGATGTCAACAAATTATGACATACTGTCTGGGTGAGACATACCTGAAAGTAACAGCAATGTAAGACAGCACTTCTAGGCTCTGCACAAAGAATGCAGCTGCAGGGAGGAAGTCGAAAGCACCTCTTACTGACCAGGAGGTGCAGCAAGGGTCAACAGGACAGCTATTTCAAGCAGCAGACAAAGATCAAGGAAGAGTCAGATACCGCAAAAATGAAAATATAGACCGTCTGGACAACACCTTTTGTTTGCACTCTGAAATGAAGGAAAATAAGAGCACACCAAGGCAACACTGCCCACAGGAGGAACACTGCCAGAGCTGCAAACCTGTGTACAGCCACTTTGCTGACTTCAAGTTATGAAGACACCAGTGCTAAAAAGAGCTCGGGTTTGATTTTCTGCTTTCTATTAACACACATAGCGTTAACTGCCCCATTTGTTGGTTGACAATATAGGGACCACAGACTGAATAACTCTAGAAAGGTCCTTCAAAAGAAAAGACCACATCTGTGCCTAAAGAGTAGGATGGCAGAAAAAGGCTCTGCAGATGCAGCTTGCAATGGCCCTTTTTACAGACAGAGGACAACTGACTTTAGGGGTTGCACTACCAGTGAGTTACTCTTCTTTTCCTCACCACTCATACATCTCTCTTTCCAGAACATAAAGAGCTTAAGACACAGTCTCTCTTCCGTGTATTTCCATGTGGTGCTTCACACATTCCTGAGTCTACCAGAACAACACAAGCATCAGAGTCCTGTTCTCAAGCATCACATTCACTATGGGAAAAGTCTGTAAGAAAATATCCTTTCCTGTTTCTTATCTTCTGCAAGGATTGCTATGAGAACATTCTTCTACTTCTACCTTAGTTCTTCCCAACTCCACATATCACACTTCTGGAGGTCAGACTCTGTCCCATTTCAAGCAAGCAGTATGCCCAAAACTTCATTAGTTTCACAGTACTTCTCACTAGGTGGCTGATCTTCGCTAAGTGGAGAGAAAGTCTGGTGTCCCACTCTGACAAATCCACTCTGGACACTGGGCAGCCATCTCTATAAAATACATTTAAAACAATTTTTAAGAAAAAGTCATTGCATAACAGAGAAAAAAACAAGATTTGTCTTTGGATTCAGATTTGTGGCTATTGGAATAAGAGACTGAAAATCTTTGGATATCAGACCTGAAAAACTAGGAGGGTGGAAAGAGAAAATTGTATTGCTGGGCTGTAGTTTTGGTACTTCAAGGCATAGGAAACTTGTGGCTGGTTTCAGGCAGCAGCTCTGGAAACTTCAGACTGTTTGTGATGACTCCCATTTTTTCCAGGAACACTTTACAAAGACTCCCTGCATGTTCATGCTTCACTGAGCAGGTTTTGCACATCTGTGTCTGTATACACCTGTTTGTAGCACAGCAAAGGCAAGATATCAGTATCTCCTGGTGCAGCAGTCTTGGGATACCCTCTGTGATATACACTTATCCGGACTAATAAGGAAGAGAGATGTTGTTTGAAGACTGCGAGAAAGATAGAGTTACCTTCCCTGAACACCACTCACTTAGTGGCTTTGGCCTGGCTCCAAGTCAGGAGGAGAGCAGCATGCCCTTGTCTGTGTTGAATGAAAGTCCACTGCCAGGTGCCAAATAGCCTCAGGCAGACAGCGACTCCAAGAACCAAACTAAGAGCTCTAAACCCATCTCACTCATGGACAAAGATGCTTCCTAGCCCTAGGGGGTTTTGGGGGGGGGGGGGGGGAAACATCCATCCACCAGGTAACAGTCTCTTGCATCACACAGCCTGAGCCTAATCAGGGTCTACTGCTGTCTCATTCCATTGCTAACACTGTGACTCTAACTGCCGTGTACTACAAATTAATTCATTCCTTCAGGCTTTGCTGTTCAGTAACTGGCTGTCACAGCAATCTCCCGAGGAGCTAATTGAGAGTTGTGATCCGTGCAGTATTTCCATTAGTGCTGTAATGACAGGCAGCCAGACACACTTGCACGTGTTCACACACACACACACACACACACACACACACAGAGCACAGGTTCTTCTGTCCCCAAAAAAGGGAGCAGATAAGCCATAACCATTTCAAATGTTAAGTGTCAGCTGGGAGAAAGTGAAAACAGGAGCAACAGTTTCAGTGATTCAGCCTGAGGTCATTCAGACTTCACCTGAATGAGAGCAACTCGCTGGAAGCTCAAGACAAGCTCTTGATTCATATTAATGGGGCAAGGTCCCTGACACTCTCCTTTTCTGTACAGTGGCACTCCTCCCAGAGACTACAAATCCCAGCTGGCAAGCCACCTCTAATTGAATGGTCTTCCCCATTGCATKTTGGGATCTGTAGTCTCCATCAGCTATGTTTCTTGAATAGGTACGATCACAGTTGTAGTGGTGTGCAGCACTGTGGAAGCATTAAAGGCCATAAGCAGATGGCAATATTAGAGAGCGTCTTACAGGCCCTGTTTAGCAAACTGTAGAGGTGGTATTAATTTGGGAAAAATGTATTTGATCAGTTATAATGTGGTTCATTCGGGAACCTGGGTAGCTCAAGCATGAARTCTGTTTATGATCTTAGTCTCTTTTTGATTTGTTTTTCTCTTCATGCCTAGCTTCCAGAGGATTAGCGGTAAAGTGTTAAATGCAGCACCTCCTATAACTGTGCCATCTGCTGGTAAAGGCTTAGCCATCTTACTGGACACATTTTATGTCCTACCCAGACTACATCCTCACACTTGTCCAGTCTCAAACAGCAGGCACCTGGTGAGCAGAGGACAGTCAATTCTTGCTTCCATCAATGTTTATTTATTAGAATCACTTGTAATGTGAGAAACCTTCTGGATTTTGTCCACTTTCCTGAGCTAGCTCTAGAATTAATACTCCCATCTCCGAGTCCTTGTCTACACACAAATATGTAGCCATTTAACTAAATTGACTTAGAAGCTGGGTTAGTCAAATTGACACAGGCTAGTTCAGTAAGTACTTCTCTCACTCTGATTGTCTTACTAATTTCAAAGACATGACCAGCTTCTCTGTAAATTAAGTACATTTTCAAATTAATAGTTCCATTATTAATAGGAAACCAAATTACAATAATTATTTTGAATGACAAGGAATAAATCCTTTAAGAAGGTAGTTTTGGTATCAGTCTTTTCAGCCTTTTAAAAAACAACAGACAAAGTTTCTCCATTAATTAGAATACTGGGATGTTTTAACCATCTAAGCAAATTAGAATGCAGATGCAAGCAAATTATTTAAAAATGATCATAGTAGTCAGATAGAACCAAGTCAACCACTCTAGTCACCCTTGAATTGAGACTGTTATGGTAGAAGATGTCATGCACAAGGAGGTAGCCCATGCTGGGAAACTCTTACAAGGGTGAAGATATTTCTGCTTGCGTTTGGACTGCTGTCAGACAGTCCCACATTTCTGAAGGCAGCTTTCCAGCAAGTGAGCTAGTTGCAGATTCTTCAGAGCACTCCAGAGAGCACAACATGCTGCTTGGACTCTCAGTTCAGTCTGGTTTTGTAAAAATACCTAGGGAAGATACCTATTCAAGGTACACAAACAGCCCTTAAGGCTCAGACAGAGGATCAAGTTACTGAGGCTTAAGAAGTCAGGGCACAATTTCAGCTTGGTAACTGAGCACGTGCATGCTCCTGGCATGTGATAAATGCAAGGTCATTTGACTTAGCCTAGGAGAAGGCAGAGTTAAGTGGAATTACCCATTGTCTGCTGCAGGCTAGGACTGCGCATAGTTCTGTTACCACAGCTCAGCTGATACATAGCAATTTGTTCAGCTGTGCTAAACATTGCTGCATGTACAAACCCTGATTCTGCCATCTTGTGACAATATGACAGGAAAAAAGAGATTCATTTAAAAGTCAGATTAATTTAACAAAAGAACCACAAAAATTCAAATTCTTTCACGATAAATGCGAAGTGCCCCTGTAAAGGGGGGTTAAGGTAGGATGTTTTGAGATATCCACATGGTCCCATGCTGTAATATGTTCGGCTGTCCTGTATATAACTATAATTATGATTTTCCCTTGGACATAACCATAATATYCCTGACAGAGAGGGCATTCTGAGGGCAGAGAGGGCAGTGCAGGGAGTAGATTAAAAAAAAAAAAACTCAGAGAGAAATAGCACAAGCAAGGGATCTGGTGATTCTGCCTCTTCTGCAGACAATAAAACTGAGTGGCCACCTCATATCAAGAACAGACCCTACCATCATTCATGACAAGCTTCTGAACAAGGATGAGTGAGTGTCAGTGAAGAAAGTCCCCAAAGCCCAGAAGCAGAGGAGCTATAGATCCTGGAACAGGCCACACAGCCAATTGGGATACGTGTGTCCTGGGACCTTTTTTCAAGGATCTGTTCAGGTTATGTCCAAGGAATATGCATAAGTGGACATAAAGCCATCTTTGTTATCAACATGGGGAAAGCTGTGGCATAAATGGAAAAGGTCCTGAGCTATGACCAATAACTTTATTGTTATAGAGATGTCATGTGCCACAGAACAGTTCTGGCTTCTGTGCAAAGTGAAGTCTTAACTTTTCCCTTAAAATGTGATGCAAGATGGATTCCAGCTGAGGGGTGGGGGTGGAATATGGACATACAAGTAGAGATTGAACTGATTACTTTGGGGGTGCTTCTAAAGTGGGGTTACTGGTTTAGTGAGCATGAGCAGGTATTTCAACACAAACTGATTTCTTTGCAGCTCTGCCATGCTGGCACACCAATATAGTTACATTGCTAATCACATGATAGCATCACTCCCAAACAGCCTGAATCACAGATCTCAGGGGCTGTATTATGTGAAAAAGGGCCTTGTTCAAGTCAGCATTTGACCTCTTCATGGCCACTATGCACAGCATGATGTTGCGGTCTGACTGTTTTGCAGTCAGCAAACTTAAGTGTCTGTGTTTCCTATATGAGCTTTCTGTCAACGTTTACTCAAGTTTTTCCCCATGTCTCACCAATAATGCTCAAAAATTTTTCATAGAGGAAGACCTCAAACCTGTCAAAGCTTTAATGCTCACTGCATTGTCAAGTTCAATCATTACTGACATACCCCTCACATTTCCACAGACTTTATCTGAATATTATTCCAATAAGCAGTGCAGTCACAAGCAAAACAGACTCTGTGCTGTTCCACAGCTGGGTTGTGGGCTGGAATGGGCAGAAGAGGTAGCACACCTGGACTTACTTTCAGTAAGGTACATTGGCAAACAAAGTGCATTTAGGCTCAGGGAAGTCTGGTAAGTTCTAGCAAGGCACAATGAAAACCAATTCTTAACACGATTTTTTTCAAGTTAGTGAAACACTGAGAACCCATGGTTATACCTCCAGAGATTCTAGTACCAAACCTGGGTAAGTGCACAGCCAGTGCATGCACAACTACTATATGTGGTACTCGGGCATGTGGCTCTGCAGATCCACTGCACTCCCTTCTGAGAAGGCATGGCATACCCTATACCTACAGGATACACAAGGGGCACCTGTATAACGTAATGATGTGCATAAGTCCAAAAGCAAAACAATGAAACAGATCTGTGATAGTAACTGGTCGCAGTTTCACTGATCTGTACTGGGATCTGTACAGCAACGTGAGGTCAGGGTCCTTGCTTCTACCTAGCAAATCCRAGAAGAGAAGCAGAGAATAAGTCTATTTGCAGTCTTAAGAACACATGACTGCACTGAAGCTCATTTTAACAATAAATTTTGGATAAGCCAGGCAGTGGCTGGTAAAACATTTTCATCTTCCTTCTGGCCTTCTATTTTACAAGGAAATGAGACAAAGAAAAGCTCTTTACTCAGAGGGACTGAGGACCTCAGCAGGTTTGGAATTGGGTTACTCTTGGCTCCCTTGTATTCAGTAGGATGAACCATGGCTATTTCATATTTTTCTCCTTCCTTGCCAGTAGGCAACAAGTCATTGCTCCCCACTAGAGTCCGATCTTCACAGAGAGATTATAAGTTGGAGGGAAAAAACTGCCCAACAGTGCCCAAGTCTGCTGCTGGCTCCCTACATCTAACATGCAGAGCTGAGGAACTGGAGACAAGTTAACATGGAAATGCACCAAGTCATCAGCTTCACAGCAGAAAGCAGATATGGCTGTTAAAGCCCCTTCACACATTATCAAACCTTCCTTATCAAACCCAGGCCAGCCCTAAGGTGCAGTATAAAGCTATCTGTCTCAGCTCAAGAGATCCTTGCAGCTTGTTTGGTGGAAGACAACTATCTATCCCACAGATAGATAGATCTGCTGCTCCTGTGAAAACAGGGATTGTCATCCTGAGGTAGCAAACTCATCAGATTAGTTGAAACAAACATCTAGTTCATTGCTGTTCACTCAATTCAAAGTCATCTAGTTCATTCAATTCTAGCTGGAGGACACCTAGTTCAGTTGTGAAGCAGGACTATTGCCAGCACTAGTACATGTCAGCTGTGCCTTTGTCTAGTTGAATCTTGGAAACGTCTAAGGATAGAAATTCCACCACCTCTCTGGGTAACCTGTCCCACTGCAGCACAGGCCTCCTAGGGAGGTTTTACCTATGTCCAGTTTGAACCTCCCAAGACACAGTATAGACTACCAGGCACAGCTGACAGAAGACCAAGTTTGCTCTATTCTAAAAATACTAAGCATAAAATAAAAAATGTCACATTTGGAAACAGGGTAACAAAAAGAGTGTACAAATGCATTTCTCATGCTACCAGAAACTGAGCACTAAACACAGGAACTCCTTCAGGATTTCTGTTTTCAAAAGCTCTCTCAGTCAGCAGAACTGAAGAAAGATTATGGTAGCCTGATAGTCCCTCTGACAGAATAAAGCTGCATGAAAACAATCAAGAAGACATTAAACAATGTCCGACTACAAGCCCAGCTTCCACAGCGTTCCTCTGTTCTGTAGTGTGGTTTACCGAATAGGGACTTTGATCTCTGATTATGGCTCCCCATTTATGCTGCTCAGTTCTCCACAGTAGTTATCAAGTGCAAATAAGTTCACAAGGGGACCCTTGCCTCCTCTAATTGTAATTAATGCCACTGAAACTCATCATTAGCTAGGTGTATGAGGTCAGCTCATACCCATGAAGCCATCTATATGGCTATTGTATACTACCAAACAAGCAGTCTGTTAAGGGAGGGAAGCCTAGTCTTCAGGAGACACTTCTGATTCAGTTCAAGAGAAGCCTAAAGTACCAAAACTCATATACCTGATTTGGCTTTTTGCCCACTTCACTTGCTAAAGCAAGGAGCTAGTTTTACTCTGAGTCAATTAACTGCTAGGTTAGTGTAGCTGTTTTACAAATCATACTTAGAATCACAAAATGATTCGAGTTAGAAAGGACCTCTGAAGGTCATCTGGTCCAAACCTCTGCTCAAAGCGGGCCCAGCTTCAAAGTTAGATCAGACTGCCCAGGGCAGATTTTGACTGTCTCCAAAGAAGGCAGCCTCTCTGAAACCACTCACTGTGAAAAACTTCTTCCATATATATACAAACATACATACATATACACACACACACACACACACATATACGCACACACATATACATATAAACATATATACATACATATAGTAATTGCCTCCTATCCTTTTGCTGCGCTTCTCTAAGTAGAAACTGGCTCTGTCTTCTCTGTAACTATCCATTAGGCAGTTAAAGGCTGCAATTAGATCTTCCTTAGCTTTCTCTTCTCCCAGATGAAAAAAACTCAGGTCCCTCAGTCTCTCCTTATAGCTCATGTGCTCCAGTCCTCCAACCATCTTGGTGGCCATCTGCTGGAGTTGCTCCAGTTTGTCAACATTTTTCCTATACTGGAGAGTCCAAAATGGACACGGTACTCCAAGTATGGTCTTGCAGCTGCTGACTAGAGGGGAATAATCACTCCCCTTGCCTTGCTGGATACTATTCTACTAATGCAGCCCAACATGTGCTTAGCCTTCATTATGCAAAAGTATGCTGCTGAATGATGTTCAGATTGACGCCTATTGGAACCCCTAGGTTCTTTTTCTGCAGAGCTGCTCCCTAGCCAGGTGGATCCCAGCCTGTACTTTTTCATACACATTCACTTACAGACACACCTCAGCAACATCACCAAATCAGCATGCAATTCATAGCTCAGAGACAGTAAATACACTTCAGGAGCAGAGCAGGAAATAGATGGTTTATGGGGGTGCCTGAATTGCATGCAACTGACTATCTGGGAGGTATTGAAACACAATTCACAAATTGTATGCCCCCATCTCCTATTACACTTCCTTCCCCAACACAGTATTTGTGCCTTACACATCTGTGTAAGGTGCCGCAACTTCTGCTTTCTCTGAGACTTCACCCGGAGATCCCTTCCAACCTCAACCATTCTGTGATTCTGTGATTCTGTGATACCAGACACAGCAGGACAGCCCTATCTGGGATCCAATGGGGAGAGAGAACAAGGAGGACCTGTCTGCTACCAGAGTCAAAGGAAGCAGAAGGGACATGTCCTTAGACCGTAACCTCTAACCTGTGGACAAAAGAAAGCAAGAATGGGGGTACACTGTCCTTTCATAATACCTGGTTCAGAGCAGGGTTCAGGGAGCGAGAGGTAAAGGAAGGGCCTGGGGTTAAGCACTCAGCCACATCCTTCTCACTCTGTTTGAATGAACAGAGGGAGGGGGAGAAGGAAGAGGGCCCGTCTAGGCAAGGGAGTAACAGCAAACAGTACAGCTCTCAGGAGAGGGGACCACAGCAGGGAGCAGTGAGGAGAAAGGTGATTCAGGAGCCCACTAGGTTTTCAAACTGCACTCTTCCACCAAAATGCCCTAAACAAGTGCTAGCACTCTCCTGGGAGCAGATATACAACATTTCTCCTGAACCTAGTTACATACCTGTTTATACTCACCTCCTCAATGTACATGTCATCTGATTTTGTTTTGACTCATTTTACTTCTCATACTATTTACTTTTTAATTCACAATATGTTTCTTTTTCTTGTGACTGGTTTAGAGATTTCACAGTTGTTAGGCTTTAAACAAAATATCTGTTGTTCTTGGTTGTTTTTTAAACTATTCAAGCTCTGCAAATATGTAGCTTTCTCCCCTCTTTCTGCTCTATTTTTCCATTATGCCCAAGTACTATAGTACTATCTGCTAAGACAAGGTCCATTTTGGTCAACACATTAGCTATGTCAGTCAAGGGAGCAATGAACATTAGAGCATTACCACTGGCAATGGCCTAGAGCAGATATTTCAAGAAAGATGACTAGAAACAGGACAGGACCAGAATGATTCTGCCCTTTGGGCATTGGGCTGATGCTTTCAGAGATCTAGCCACAGTGACCCAATAGCCCTTTCCAAGTGGTAATATAAAGTGCAGTATAGCTTGGGTCATTTCCTCCTGCTTCCCACCTTTGCCCTGGGCATTATTTTGCACTTCTCAAAACCGTGAAATCCTCTGCAATGGTGATTCTTCCCTTTTTATTTATTCATGTATCTATGAGCTTTATTCTCTGTTATAGTTTCTAGTGATCATCTTGTCCATAAAAATMTTCCTGGTCTGAAGTTCCCTTCTTTGACTTTGGAGTTAGATGGGTATTATTTGCTACCTTCCTTCCCTGTGATTTACATTAGAAGTGATTTTGTGATGAATGTAGGTGCATTCACAAAACCTGCTAACACAAGCTCAGTAATACCACCAGAACTGTGCTGAGTGGGAAAAGATGAGACTGATACAAGCCATGCCAATAAAGCTGCACCGTTGCTGCTATATTAGTTGCTGGGCATATGGCACCAGTTTCCAGGTAAAATCTTCAACAAAGAAAGAAGCTAACCTCCACCAAATACAGAAATTCACCACATGACCCATTTATTTAAATATATTAATGCTATATCCCAGAAACTATCTTGCAAGGGTTCAGCATTCTGTGAGGATACATCCTTATCCATTTGAATACAATCTAAACAAAAGATACATACAATATTGTAGATGTGTATGCTGCCCACAGGTTCCTATAACATGACAGAGTTTTAATGGAGAGTTGATCATTTTAACAGTTTCCCTTTTTATGTTACCTGATCTTGTACAGATTACCTCTGTGTAATACAAAAGAAATTTATATGGTATCTATTTTGTTTGTCCTGTCCTTACATATAGCTAGTGTCTATTTATACAAACTGAAAAAAAATCTGTGGCAGACCTAGTATTAAAATGCTTAGCCTGCATGAACTATTCAGTAGGATTTGGCCAATCAAGGCAGAATAAAAACAAAAACAATAATTAATAATATTATAGTGCTTAGTACTTATACCACACTTTATGTTTAGAAGCACTGTAAAAACATTACTTGATAAATCATTGAATCAAAAAGCTATAAAATTAGCTACATTAACTAATTAATTAATCAAGAAACTATTAAAATCCTGACTGAAAGGATATCGATTGCTGCTGGAAATAACAATGCAATTACAAAGTTGTGGTGCAAAGATAAGAATTCAGAGTTGGAAAATAACAGTTCAGGTATCTACAAGGATTCATATGGATGGATTACAGATGCACCTGAAAGGTGTGTGGCAGGATAAACCAGAGAAGAGCTAGAATATGTGCTGCCAAATGTTAAGTGCAAGGCACTGTTTGATACAGCACCACTTCCAAACACAAAAGAACAAACTATGGCTGAGAACCTGCCTGCAAGGAATCCCCAGCCTGAAAAGGGAGGAGAAGCAAGAAAAAACATATTTCTACCCTATTTATCAAGCCCCAGTTTCAGCTGCTGCCTTTATTATGGGTTCTCAGAGACCTACTGAGATGAGAACTAAAATGGGTCTTTAGCAATTAAAATTAATTAATCTCTGATGGGAAGTTGCTAATGGCTTGCTCAGTACATGCTGCTCACTCCATGACCATGACTCAGTTTAGTCTGAGAAGTCTTGGTAAGAGCCTTGCTGCTAGCCTGTAGCACTACCTTCAAAGGCAGAGGAGACTAAGAGCTGCACCCAAATGGGATAAAATGGCAGAAGCACAGACCCTTCCCTTCTCCACTGAGGGGTAGGATGTGGAATGGCCAGGTGCTGGGGGCCACCATCCAGCTTTCCCTGAGGGCAGGTGGGTTGGAGATCCACATGCTCTTTACCTAAGCACTTATACCAGGCCTACTATATTACAACTGAGCACCTTACCAAGCTAGAAACCCTACAGAACCAGACTGCAGCTAACTTCAGTAACTTCTCTGATCTGATCCTTCTAATTGCTGGGGTTTTTCTTCTCTACTTTGACAAGAGGTAGAGCAGTATCAGAATTTTAACTGCTATTAGCACACATGATCAGTAAAGCTATGGGAAAGTGTGAGTAAAAGTCAGGTCTATGCCCCTGAACACAGTCACATTCATGACTCCTGGAAGTTCTTGTGCACAGGATTTACCAGAACTATGGTCTGACTGTTCAGGATCTTCTGTCTCCCAGTCCTACAGTTAGACTTCTGATGGGATACTGGATTGAAACAGCAGGGCCTCTGGCACAGAAAGGGTGTGCAAGACACTGTGGGTCTGCTCCATCTAGAGATTACAGAACATGTCAGGCTACACTTCCGTACTGGAGATGAAGATAGCTACAGGCTGAAATATAGGGGCTATGGATTGTGTATGACCTGCAGGTTATGCATTGGTGAACATGGCAGTAGAAGAACAGAGAGGAGTTACCTATTATTCCTAAACTGACCACTCGTAAGGTAGGTTTTAATGTAATGGGATTGTTGATCCCCTCCCCCGCCGACACACTTTCTTATTCCAAATTCCAACCCATCCCTTATATTTTATTAAATTTCAATCTCTTTTTGGTAATAGCGAACAAACAGAAAATGAGAGCAGAATATTATATCCATTAGCATCACAGCAGCTTGAAAGACAGACACAGCACAATCGACATGGGGAGGAGGGGAAGCTCATACTAGGTATTGCTTTCCTTAAAAAGGCAAATATATAGACAGAAAGGGCTCTTGCAGAAGTGCAGAAAGCCCTCAGTTGGCATCGACTTTCGAAGCAGAGTATTGTAGCAGCCTGCACTTCATTCATCCTAGCTAGCATAAAATAGAGCACATTACAGCAGTCAGCATCTCCAAGGATGACCAACAGAAAGTGATTACAGATCTCAGCATGCAAGGCACTGTCTGGTCCCCATCCTTGCCTCCTAAGAACATTGTGTTCTGATGCGCATTGCATTGCATGCATACAGAAGATGACCAAGGTGGTTAACAGGGTTAGGTGCTTGGCTACAATTTGGTGCAAAAAATGGAACAGCATCTCTGCAACTCAGTGTAGAACATAGGCTAACATTTTCTATTCAAAAGCAGAACCCAAAGGGAAGGAAAAAAAACAAAAATCAAAACTAATTCTGAAAAGCATAGATGCATAGTCTTTTAAGTCTATGCTGTAGTGAATGCCTACACAGCACACCACTGGTGAGGGGTCTGTCCTTTCCCTGCTAACAGTAGATTAGTAATTCTCTTTCACACTGTATGGCTCTGACTTCAACTCTGCTGTTCAGGAAAAGCCCAGACACCCTGACTGAGATCACTATTATACTGGATGCCCATTAATTGCATTGCTTGGAATGATTTGCTGTGGGTTTTCTTTTTTTTATTCTAGCTGCATTATGTCGTGATCTGATGATTGATTGGACCCTGTGAGCAATCATGAGCCCAAGCCTATTGCTGCTAGCTTGATAGAGTGTATATCTCTATTTCATATTCAATAATGATGAATGGTCATGGCTTACATTTATATAGCGCCTTTCATCCAGAAAGATCCCAAAGCGCTTTACAAATTGATTTACTGTGCAAACTATGAGGTTTATTCTCCGCTTCATAAGCTCGTATAAATCCCATTGAGTTACTTGCACTTCATCATGGTACTTGGTATTGCCCAAACAAAGCACAAGCACTCTTTATAATACACCTAGGAGACAGTCAGGGGTAGTTATAAAAATATGCAAGTATTCAGGACCTCAGTTTTATGTCTTATCCAAAAGGCAGAATCTCTAGCAGTGAAGCATCCACACACCCTAGGAAAACGCCCGTTTCTGTGCTACTAACAGGGCTTCCTGCACCAAAGGATTCCTTGGAGAGGACATCTCCAAGAGCTGAGCCTGCCTGCTCACATGACTGCACCCTGAGGCAGTYGCTGCCAAATACAATCAGTTCCTTCTTTTTTAAAAAAACACTATTAAACAGAAATCTACTAGCGATTAAAATTAGGCACCATCAGTATGGGTTGCATAGGTACCCTCTAGRTTGCAAAGAATGAAATGGGAGGAAGGCTCAGGCTAACTCTCCTGGACCATAGTTTTGAGCAGATATGCAACCACAGCATGATGCTCTGATACTGGAAAGTATCCAGTTGCCTACAACCCTGTTCATCTCGGGGTGGGGTGGGGAAGGAGATGCATGGGCAGATGCCTGCCATCAGTAACTGCTACTGGCCCCACCTTGATGGTTAGGGAGAGGAATTCCCAAACATGAAATCTAGCCCACACTTGCCAAGCCTGAGGAATGCAGAGTGAATTGGGGAAGTCATGACTGAGACAAAAGGAAACTACCTCAACAGTTCTTTTTTTCCCTCTGCCTCCCCCCMCMCACACACACATTCTCCACTCTCCAGCTGTAAAGGACCAAGAGCATCTCTGCCTCCAAGACTTCAGCAAAAAAGGGAGGGAGGTGCATAAAAACAAAGACRGAAACTTTCAAATTAATATAGTGCCTGTGAAAATGAGATGCCAACAGTGTTTGGCTCTTACCAGTACACCATGGGTGTAAACAGACAAACTTCCCAAGTACCATTTTTTCTACTATATCAGTTCTGCAATTGTTGCATTTCTATTGCTAGTTCTAGTCTGGTCAAAGACAAAGTCATGTCCAGGCATGCAATACTTGTGTGAAAATCCCATCTCCTAAGGGATGTTAATTCAAAAGTGCTCTCCGGGAACTCAAAAAGAAGTAGCTTGCAGATGTCTGAAGATAAAAGGTATCAATCTAGAGCTAGAATTACATATGACTTCCAGTTTTCAACCAGAGTCCTGTCTTTTCTTGGTCTGTCAGAATTACCATTCTGAGATATTACATCAATGAGCTCAGTAGAAAAACCAAGAGAACAAAGCCTTTCCTCATTTATTATATTACAGACTGCTCGCAAAATTCTTTATTAACAACAGGTCAAAAAGGAAGATGATGCAGGCTAAAACAGAAAAAAAAGCCTCCTTAAAGACACGAATATTTAAAAAAATAGGTACGGCAGCAGTATTGACAGAGACAATCTGAAAGGCCCCATGGAACATGTATTCCTGGAGAAAAATCAGACAGGAAACATGGAAGGATTTATCCAGTAGTTTCACAATAGGTTTTGGCCAATATAACTGCCCCCTCCCTCAGTCATGTGTGTTCCCACCTCTATTTTGTGTCAGCTCTAGCAGCTGTGTGCAGGTCTAATCAGGTTTCCCACTACTACTAAAATCTTTTGGACAAGTCAGTGAGGTTTTAAGGAAATAGTAGGTAGAGGTTTCCTCCTCTCTTCCCCCTGTTGTGAATGCCCTTCCCATTTGACTTCAGTGGAAGCTGGTTATGGTGGGATGTCATGACACATGGGAATCTGAAGTTCAAGGAAGCCTTAGAAACTCCCTGTGGTATGGGACTCTCCATTACAAAACAAACACACCTCTCATCATTTCCTTCCCTGATCCTCAAAAACCTACCTGCCCATGAAGGCACTCTGCCAGGAAATGAAGGATCCCTACGAGGTGGAGTGAGAAATGGGTGAATGTGACCTTCCTCCAACCCCCAATCCCTACCACTGCTAGGCAGAGAGAACATGACAAACTCATTGCCTTAAGGTAGAGGTCAAGGCCAGTCAGATGCAGGGCACCTGCCACTACTGCTCACCTGGGACAAACCTCACTAGCCATACACTGCTTTCTTTGAAAGCCACTCTCCCCCTTCAGCAAACAGAGTAGCATCTCTGTATTTCCATTTGCCCTCTATATCCTAAGAGAGTCTCTCAGTCCTATTTAATAAACAGCTGCATTTAGCATAGGCTTTAAATAGTATATCAGTTTTCTCTTGGACATCTACCATCTAATACATAGGTACCTCAGAAATGCTACAGAATTTCTTTTCAAAATATCTGTGTGGGAGCTTATAGTATTAAAGAACTGCAAGATGAGGCATATGGCCTAAAGCATAAATTGTCATGTGTTAACTCATTTTAGGTGACCACCATGGCATGATGAAGGCCCAGTTTCCCAGCTTAGCTTTCATGGCTTTTGTGTGGTCAAATTTCAACTCATTTTGACTTCTGCTGTGGATGCAAGTACTCTCACTTCTTCATATTTAGCATTAGGTGCTTTGTATTTGCACCCACAAAGTGTGAAAATGAAGTCCATTTTGATGCAAATGACCTGCTCAGCAAGGGAGGCTTAGGGGGACCTAATAGCAGCCTTCCAGCACCTGAGAGGAGGCTGCTGAGAAGATAGAGTCAGGATCTTTATGGAGGTGCTTGGCAGGATGATGAGAGACAGTGGTCATAAACTGCAAGAGGGGAGGTTCTGACTGAATACAAGAAAAAACATTTTCACCATGAGTATAATTAAGCAATGGAACAGGTTGCCCAGAGACATTGTGAAATCTCCATCCTTGGATGTGTTCAAGACTCAGCTCAGTCCTCTGCACAGGCTCCTCTCCCCATCCAGCACTTTTCCCAAGCCCCTTCCTCCCTTGTTTAATTCTTCTCATGTCTTATCTTCTGCATGCCAGCATGGCTCCTTCTCCTCGCTCTGGCTTTCTTGCCAATATAAGGGGAGTGAGAATAACAAGGAGACTCCCCGTTCTGGTCTGCAACATGACAGTGGCTTTCACATGTTGGGAGAAACAGTGGCACAGAAGCCCRGATCAAGGAGCACAAGTCTAAGATAAAGCATGTACCTGTATCAACAGGGGAGCAAATGAGTAGTTCCATAATTTGGGCTGGTATTTGCTCGTTGCAGGCAGCATTATCAGAATTTAGATGCCAAACACTAGGAATTGAGCATATGTGAACTACTGAGGAAAAACAAACAAAACTCAATAACGTGCTTATTTTCAATATTGCAGGGATATCAAAAAACATGACAGTGACCCTTTGCCAGATTTTAAATCCTTACCCTCATGCCATACTTTGGAGATGTCAGAGCTCCTTAGCCAATAATGTAAATGCTTTAACACAGACAAAATACAAACTGCTGGCAGCCCAGTGACTCTTTTCTTTTTAAAAAGATATTGGAAGTTACAGGTTCCACTTTTGTTACTAACCAAGCGTTTAGAAAGTATGCAGTTCCATAACTCCATACTATTTGGTGGATTTTATAGCCAGCTAAGAATGACTCAGTCATGAGATCAAAGCCAAGGTGAGCATTTACAAAAAGGAATATGGCCTTGACTGATACCATCAGAACAGGGCACCAAATAGCAACACGATGCCAATCCACCTGGCTCCCAACCATGACTGTGCCAGGAGGGCTAGGAGACTGAGTTTAACACCCCCCCCCCCAAAAAAAAAAAAAGGACAATGACTTACAACAAACAAGGCTATTGGACTAAAAGAGAAAACAAACTCCCTACTTTCAGGGACCAAGGAATTGCCAAGCACAGGAAAAGGAGATCACCACATGAAGATACACTGTCCAATATAACTGTTCAGCATGTAGTTGGCAAGATTTTATGAATTTTTATCCTTAGGAAATGTGCTAACAATGACAGGATGTCTCATCAAGGCTGAAGAACAGGTGATAAGAAATCCAAGAAGTAATTATAAATTAAGGAAATCCCACCAAATTAGCTAAAGCACAGGGTCAGAGTCCATTTCCTGGCAAAACAGCTCTCCACCTCACAYGAAAAGCCAGAATAAGTGCCTTAAGCTGCACCTCTACAAGCACTAAGCAGCAAGGCCAAGGACCAAACAAACCCTGGAGACTGAGCTCCTCCTGATCTGAGATCCCTTCCCTCCACAGCAGGAGTCACATTCACAGGGGCAGGTACGCAGGAGAAGTCGCATCACTTTCCAGGACTGTATTTATCCCAAGGATAAAGAAATGATTCTGACAGCCTCCAGAAGCATCAATCTACCCTTGTTTACCAGCACTAAGTTCACATCATATCAGCACTGTAAAAAAGTTTTGGAATGAATGAAAAAAACTTAAAAGCTTTGCAAGAACACAATGTGATTGGCAATGCTCAAAGGCCTTAACTGTTACACACACAAAAAGGAAGAACAAAGCAATGTGGCAGAAAACTTTCAAGTTTCTTGGCCTTTGCAGGCAGATCAGTTTGCACAAGATGTAACAGTGTTGAGTATGGTGTGTCCCAAAGATCTCAATGTCCAGCTTCAACAGCCTAAAACCTCACTGTATCCACCTGTACACAGTGCCTCCCATTTAGCCAACAGACCTTCCATCCTGCAGCTCCCCAGAGATGGTGTGACAGGACCTTGCAGCAACAAGAGCTCCATGTCAGGTAGAACCTCCTAGCTGAACAGGACATAACAGTACCCAGAATCATCACTAAAGCAGGAAGCGGGTCCAAAAATAAATGAATTAGGACCTGGGAAATAGTGTTCAACAAGAGCTTGTAACAGACCAAGAAGAAAACTAGTGGGCTCCTGTTCTGTGCCCCACCCCCCACCCCCACCCCTTTCCAAAGCAAGTAAGTGCCAGAAAGCATGAATCCTATTTGTATATGAAAACACACAATCCTCTTCAGCCTCCCAGTGTGGAGGAGCATGTTGAACCACACCATCCCCCTGCAGCCCTCCCTCTCTCCTATCTGCCATAGATATACAAGGCTAAGTTGATGAGCTGTTCAGCTTAGTGTGAAATGTGTTACATTTTCCCCCCAGCTGCTTCCTGATTGCAGTATTTACTTTTAATCTCCTCTGCCTCAATGCCCGATAAAAACTTTGTCACATTAGATGGTGACAGATGGGAAAGAGGGGGGGGGGGGATCACTGCAAGGGAACGTCCTGGCTTCCCAATAATTTTTCACAACGCCAATTATGTCCTTCAGTGCTTCCTGGCATGTGCACCCATGTCAGCAGAGAAGGAAATAGAAAGGCATAAATAAAGACAAAACCAGGCACTACGTGGCTTTAATCTGCAGAATAACATTTCTCATTTGGGTGAAATATCATTGAATTCTCTCCCTGTGCTGGAAATGGAGGTGCACACATACACACAGATGCACAGAATTTACAACTGCCTTCCTTATGCATGGGTACTACCCATCCTCACAGTCAGCTCCCTGGCACTGCGAACAGAAAAGTACAGGTGTCTCTTGCTTTCTGAAAGGCATCTATGTCCAGCAAGCCAAGCCTTGGGCCGTTTAATCCAAGTGCTATTAATTAGATAGGGTAAAGTAAAGATTCTCATCTTCAGGGTATCAAAACGGTACCTAGAAAGTTTAAGATCACAGTATATCATCTTCTGCTTCAGGCTGCTGGCAAACATCTGTTTCTAAGGCCAGTCCTAGAAATCACTGTGTTTGCCACCTTTAGAAGTTCCATCCAGATGATGAGTCACAAAAGAGACCTAAGCAAGAAGTAACTCAGATTCAAAAGATTTTCCTAGAAAAATGAAATGCAGCAGTAACAACACAAATTGGTGGAACTGCATATGTTAGAAGCTGAAAGTAATCAGCAGAAAGCCAGGGATGCAGAGTAAGAGGGCCCCAGGAGAAAGGTGAGAGAGAGTTTTGATCAAAGGGGCTGGGCTTTATTAGTTTTATCAGGACAAAAATCCCACTTTCTGTTTGCCCTTGCTATATTCACGAAACAAAGCTTTATGGAATTTCTCTGTAAGCAAGCAAGCAAGCAAGCAAGCAAACAAACAAAACTGAACAAACAAACAAACAAACTCCCACCACTGGTCCCCCACTCATTTCTTATTTGACAAGAAACAATCCAACAAGGTCCTCAATTTATGGCATAACCACAGAGTTAAAACCATACATTCAGCGTAAAAATGAACTAACAAAACCACGCATGCTTTGGATCATGGCTACTCTCTTCCTGGCATGCATGTCCAATCCTGGCTTAGTTCTAAACAGAGGACAAGAGTTTGGTGACTTTCATTCCAAGCCCAGAGGAGTACATAGTGAAATAGCAGCAACTGCTCCAGGGCACGATGAAAGTGTAGCAACAGAAATGAGAAAGGAAGAGGAGGCCCAGTGGGAATGTAAGGGAAGGGAAACCTTACAACTAAGGCATATTTTGATGCTGTATTTGAATGTTTGCAAATAGAGCACGTTCTGGCATCTTCCACTGGCCCAGAATTTGGCCTGCAGGGGCCTTGGTAAAAGCTGAGATGATGCCCCTGTCCATATTAGATAAGCAATAAGATATATAGACATGTAATAAAACACTTACATATTCGCTCATCTCAGAAATCAGGAGGCTTCTGGGTGGCTACAAACTAGGCATCAGTCAAGGAGTTACTCATTTAGCCTCTAGAGAGAGGAAGTGGGGGGCAGGGCGGAGAAGTGAATGAGGGGCCTCTGGGTCCAGAACTAGAGGATTAAGTAAATATCAGGTAAAGGACCATGAACCACAGAAGTGATGAAGATGCCACTGAGAAAGTGAACTATGCTTATGGAAAACCAAGGAACAAGTGGCTGGAGCTGGCACAGGAAAGGAGGGGGAAAAAAAAGGCAAAGGGTCGTTACTATCAAATTTTTAAATGCAGAGTTGCTCTGCTGGAAATGCCTAACTGGCAACAGAAACATTCTGGCCTCAGACAGTGCCTCCTTATGCTTGTGTGTGACCAGATTTCAGTAGGCATATCATATATACATGTGCCTAACAGTATGGACACAGTATAGGCAGGTTTACAGAACTGATTATGACAGTGAAACTCCCCCTAGAAGCTCAACTCTAACAGGCTCAGTACCTTGTTATAGTGGCAGGGAAAAATGTCCTCTTCCCTACAGGCAGACTTACCAGTCAGTGAAGAAACACAGATCTCTGAGGAACTTGTTGAATGAAAAAGGGCATAAATTTAACCGCCCCAGGCCAGCTAGAACTCAACAGATGTAGGAGCAAGAACAAACACTTCCAAGAGAAAATTAGTATGAAGAAAAAGGAAATGTCACAGCAAATAGATTTGAGAAGGCAGCCAAGAGGGAAAAACTCAGATCTGAAGCATTTTAAAACTCTGTTGCCTTTCTAAAGCATGAGCTCTGAAGGCCAGGAACTGTACATGAGCCTTACCCAGCAGGATTCTCTGGGAAGTACGTGTGACAGAGCTGCTAAAAAATAGCACCATGTTTGCAAAGAGATACAGTGCACAATTGCTGTAGTGTGGTATGAGGTCATAGGGTGACATTCTTTGGCCCTCTCCTTTTTATAAATACATTGATCCCAATCACTTGCGTTTGACTAAATGAAAAGATTCTAAAAAATAAAATGTAGATGTACCCATGTTATTTGTTTTTATCTATCCCCCAAATAAGTTAYTTGACAAAGTAACGTTCTCTTCTTCACTCTTCACAGTAATACTTTGGCAAACTAAATAAATGCATTTCCACAGAAAAAGAAATGTAGAGATCTACTGTCCTATTGTCATGTGATCGAGAAGTGTCTTTTTCTTAGCTAGGGAGAGAGCTGAATCACATTCTATTTCTAATTGACCATCTCTAGGGAGAACCAGAGTTTCACTTTAATTTGTTCTCATTTGCAAATTATGTTAGACAAGTGGGACTGTCCTGGAAATCAGATACAGAAGAAATGTTCTCCTACTTACATTGTGGTTTCCTTCTAACTGACAGGATAAGAAGCCCACATGCAGAGTACCATTTCTCTTCTTTCACCTTGGGTTGAATCAAGCAATACTCATTAATTTCCATCCCAGTTCAGCTGGCTTATCTTCCATACTTTAGCACAACATGACCAAAGTCATTTTTGTCCACCTTTCTCAGAGCTTATATTTAGATTGAGAACATTAAAGTGCAGTTACCATGGCTTAGAGAATTCTTTTGTTTCTCCTGTTAAGTAAGTACATTTTCATGTCACTCCCCAAAATCAGGCTTTCCTTCATTTAGGCACAGTAGACTTCCTAATGATGGGAGGGGAAAAAAAAAAAAAAATAGATATTCACTGACCGTGCCAGGTAGTTGTGCACCATGAGGATTCCACATGCCACCCCATTAACTCCAGTCTCTAGAGTAAAAACAGGAGCTCAGCTTCAATATGCACTCAGCTTTGCTTTGCCCTGACTTTCTTCAGTGAACACCATCAGTTCCTTGGCAAAAAAAACCTCTTCTCTGGAACTTAATAGAAAATTCACTTTGTTTCCCCTAACCACATAGCACAACATAGCAATATAAGGAAGCAAAGCAACCCAACCTTCCAAGTCAAAGATCCGGCTATCTGTCCAACATAAAACATTTCATATTACATGAACAAGATGGTCACTATATTTCAAAATGCAAACACGTTGGAAGGGCTCTTTTGTTTTGCCAGAAAACTCCAAACCATTCAAGACAAATTACCATTTTTGAAGGAAAAGAATACAAAGGGCCCAACTTAGCTGGCATCCCAGTCAGCTGTCCAAGAACACCGTATGTCACGTTTAAAGGGTACACAGGAATTAACAAGCATGATTTTCCTTTGCCTCTTAGACAAATGTGTGCAGCACTCCTGTCTGCAGCTTCTCAGAGGACTTGCACTTGTACCTGTCAATGTGCTTGTCAAAGTACTTGTCAACGATGGTACAAGAATATGGACTATACTGTTTTAAACGGTTCAGTGAGAATGATCAGCTTTCCCCAATCATTACAATGAGATTTGCAGAGACCTAAGGAAGTTAGATCACAATTCCCAAACCAGCTTCTCTTCAGTCATTTTGAAAAGTTCTCCCTCAATTTGCATGACTCAGAGCAAGGATAGAAAGAAAAACAAAACAAACAGCAGACTCCTTTGTAGAGCTGGTCTGCAAGTAAATTTTGCCCAACTCTTTGCAATCTCCAAGTCACAGGATGTCTCCCACATTCCTGTGGGAGATCCCATGTTTTTTGGCACTCACCCATTGCAGCACACTGCCAGCCACAGCAGTGACATACAGTGTGTAGCCAACTGGGCAGAACAACAGACAGCCCACTGAATCTTGCTGAGTGGGCCTCATTAAAATTACACAGGCCCTCAGTGAAAATTAATTGAATGGTGGTGGTTCAAAGGCTTAACACAAGTATTAATATCAGCACTTTCAGTCACTCATTTGACTAGTCATCCCCACTCTGCCAACTCGATACCTGCCCTTCCACTGGAAGCTTAAACAGGTTAAAAGGATTAGCAATACTTTAGTTAGCTAGTAATTTCAAAATATTTAATATGGTACATAATAATTACTGATGAGAAACAAAAACAACATTCTCCCTGACATACACAACATTATAACCAAATAACACTATGTGCCTGTATCATCCACACTAACGGTTTTAAAATTACAGTCTGCGGACTATTGGGATTCCTCAAAATACTTGAGAAGCACCACAGATGACAACTATGAGAAGCAGACCCACTGCCAGGAGGCTCAGCATCACTATGCAGGAGCCCACATATCCACTGGAAAGTTTAAGAGGTCCAAAGAACAAGGCTGAAAGCCACCATAGGTGTGGCAAATACTACATAAACAGCTGAACTAATGATCAAGGATCAATATGTGGGCACTGTTGCTAGACCTGCCACACAAGTCTTTAATGACACTAAGTAAAACTACTCCTCAGTAAATTCTATTGATTTACAGCATAGTTAATAGGTATTTACAAAATGTCTGTGCTATTTTCTCTCAAAGAATTTCTTATTTCCTTAAAGGATGACTAAATTTATTTTAAAAGAAATCACATTGTTTCCTGTATTTCTCATTCTAATTCTTTATCACAATAGCATATTTACAGAACAACAGCATATTCCCCACCACCACAACCATTCTGAAGAAACTTAGTATGGATAAATACTGATAACGTATTTATCCATAGGGGAAAATAATGCAATATTGCAACAGAATCCAAGAGAGATGGTTAAAGAGCAGTGATTCAGTAGAAAAGCCTTTGATCCAAGCAGATACGAAGTTATTCAGAAGCAGACAGGCAATGCTGTTACAAATGCCATCTTAAGATGTATTTGCAGCCACAGCTTCTGTGAGACAGATGGGTGACAATAACTCCTCTTTATTCAACATTAGTGAGAAGGTTTAGGGCTGAATTCAGCATTGGCCCCTGGCACAGGAATACACAGGAAAACTGGAGAGAGTCCAAACAAGGTCTCTGAATCTGCTGAAGAGATTAGCCAGCATATTCCAAAGCCATTCAGCATGGGATAGAGGCATTGCGGAGTGCTTGGAAATGGACCATAACAGTGACCAGGGTAACAGCAGAAAAAACACTGAGAGGAGGTGTTAATAATTCAGGTGGAATGGCTCAAACTGGTTTCAAGCAACAACTCCCAACAGTGAGGTCAGAGTACCCAGTGGTCTCCAGATCACATCAGCAGATAGGACCATCAAGGCTAGACCTACATACAACTCATGACCTCCTATTGAACAGGATGAAAGCACAGGAAACTACTGGATATGCTCTGTGGATCTTAAGAGACCAGTGAACCACAGCTGAATAGGAGGGGAGCAGGCATGACACAGAGTCTTAACTCAAAGACTGCACCCTGCTCCTGCAGAACTCATGAGCAACAAATCCACAGGCTTCAGCAAGATACAACAGTGAGCAAATTCTGACAAGCAGGGCTGAAACGTTAATGCCAGAACCTAAGACCCTGACCCTCACCCACTGGGAGAGAGAGACACACACACACACACCCCACTACCACCTCTTTACAGAAGTTTCAAAAGCAAATTTCAACCACACATCTTTGTCCACAGCTAGTTAAGGAGCAAATTTGCACCCTCTAGAAGCAGAGCAGGGGGCCTTTGAGCTTGTCAGGGTTTGTAAAGGGGAGGGTAGTGGGTTTCAGAAAGATTATCTCACAGTTCAAACTCGTTAATGAAAGAAATAAATTAACCAAGCTCATTTTTCAGGGAATTCTTGTGTAAACTGGAAATTTTCCAGTCTGTGAGCCCCGCACTGTGCTAACCCATAAATCACAGCAAGCAGGTTGTCTGTATAGTGAGAGCAGCCACGTTTGGAGATGGTGGGGGGAGAACCCAGCATATGTTCATGGAGAAAAAAAAAACGTAAGAGCAAAACAGAAAAGAATACCTCCCTTGCCCACCACTGGAACAAAATAAAAGGCTTGGCCTCAGGCACTGGAACATATGCTGTCTCCAAAGAGCCCCCCCAAACCAGGGGAAGGCACCTGAAACAGGTTAGCTTTTAATTGAATACAATATTAATTACCGCGTGCACCATTAACGGTTTGTGGGATTTGACTAATTAATGTAATAGTTTCTGAGTCACGCTCATTAAATATGAAAATTACGCCGGTGAAAGGTATTGGTTTCATTATCAATCTTGTATGGACAGGAAGGGGGGAAAGTGAGGGTGCAAAGGAAAGATTCCCACCCTGAGTTAGTGTGTTATTAGCTCCCTCCTCTTGGAGTTAGCTGAGATGGGCAGATGGAATAGCCAAAGAAAAAAGGAAAGAGGCAAGGAGGACAGGAAGCATTGCCGAGTGGCATGAGCTGGAGGCTGTGAGCCCAAACTCAAAAGCTATCAAGCCCCAAGCAAAAAAACCCACATTTTTGTTTAGTGCACAGAGGTAGCTGGCCAGCATTTAGGTCCAACTAGTTGTCAATGATTCCCAGCGTAACCCCCAGTTTTCTTCATCACCCTAGAACATGGATAATGAGAGCCCCACGTCATACAGGGTACTTAATTCATTAATCCATGTAAAGTATGTGGAAGTTCCTCAGTGGAAAACTACAGAGAAGATAATTATTACTGTTAAAAGTCAGCTCCAGAGCATAATTATGCACTAAGGATATGTTAAGCTATACTCTCATGGGACATTCCCTTCCCATGGGACAAAAACTGTTACAGGAGGAGGACCAGAGGTATCATATCTCCCATTCCTCTCCAGCAGGCCAGAGTAGGGGCAACATTGATGTACTCTAGAGGCAATTGAGGTCAGTGCTGTATGGGAAGAAGAGGCACCTGGTTGCAGGATCTCTGTGGAAAGGAAGGAGGAGAAGAGAACATCAGTGCTCCAGAGTCCCCTTGTGCCCTACCTACCACAGTAGAGCAAAACGAAGAGGTCACCTTCTAGACTGAAATCTGAGCATAAGTGCACAACTGAGATAGTGGGAGGGAAAAAACTCCAGAGTGAGACAGAAGCCTAACATCACTTAGGGGGGCCATTTTTCCAAGCACCATGGATGGTGTTTGGTGCACCATCTTGTATAAATGCTGCATAAGGAGCCTTAGGGGAGTAGGAGTAGAGATTATGTAAATGCTATTATTTTTATTGCAGTTCTCTTAGCTGATTCTTAGTGCATTTGGCACATGCTATGAGGGTAGGGAGGGGGGAAAAGGGCTTGCCTCATGCCAGAGCTGCAAGCCTTCATATTAATGCTGCAGGTATACAACAGCCATGAAGAAAAGAAATATAAAAAGGAGAAACCTGCAGGTGAGGGAAAGCAAGAAGACAATAGTGCACACACAAAACCCCACAAACAACTCAAATCCCCGATTCTTCTTAAAAGGTAAGAGCAAGAGTGAGCAGAAAACCTGTAAGGAAAAGGAAATCCCATAGACTATGTCTGGACTTTTATCACTCTGTCTAACAAGTAATGGTTTTCCAATTTATTTTTTCTTCAAAATAGCTATCAGTTTGATCATGTTCTTTCTCAATGGCATTAGCTTGCCAGGAATCTGTGGCTGAGCTTGCTGAGAATCGGTTAGACCATGCACAACCTGTTCCACTGTGGGTTTAGAAGAGGGGTCCTCTTCTATAACATACATATGGAGAGCAGCCTGCAGGCTCCTGTGCTGCATCTCAGGCATCACCCCCTCTCCAATGCAGATCTCCAGCCCAGTTTCTAACATCTAAATGTTCCCTCACATTTCAAGCTTCATTGCCCTGTACTGAGCAGGGAAAGTAGATAGCTACAATCAGCTCTGTTTTATATAGGAACTATAAGTGCCATGGGCTCAGAGAACTGTAAAATTTGGAGAGACCCTGGTATAACTGAATCCAATTTTTTTTATTAAGATGATGACAGTTCCCCTTACAACAACACTAACAAGTGTGCATTCACTTTCCCATATCAGCAGGGCAAAAAATCACCTATTTATAGAGCAAGTACAAGTTCTTCCTATGATTATAATCTTACATCAAACAAGAACTCTTCTGGCAATGCCCCATACAGATGGTGTCTTCCGATTCTCACTTCTTCCAGGTCGCAGGGTTTTACTGGACTCCTTCCTACCTATTGGAAATGTGACCTTTGTATTTTTAATCAGAGTTCATCAAAACAGCCACGGTACTACTACCCTACAATCAACTCTGTAGCTAGACAAATTTTTTTTTATATACTTTTATGTACATTTCAGGGATCAAGAGATGATCCAGTTCATACTTTTCCCTTTTGTTTTGCTAAATGCACCTCAACCCAAACTTAGAAAGGTATTTATAAGAACCTTTCATCACAGTAGTTCATATGAAACATTTGGCTCCGGCAGCCCCTAAATTGCTGGTTTACCCAACACTGCTGTTCTTCCTGTAAGCATGCACTAGTACCATTTTCAAATGGGACAGTGGGCTACATAAGCTTTTGTTCAAACTTTTAGAGTTGATTCTCATTGCTACTCTTTGCATAGATTCTGTTAGTGAGGATAAAGAGGATAAGGACTGAAAGTCTCACTAGCCAAAAGAAGAGTTAAGATACTCTCCTCTAGAAAGCATGCTGATGGAACCCCACTCAGCCCCTCACCTCTGCCTAGTACGGCAACAGCTTTTATCAGTTCACATCTACTTTCAGCTTCACTGACTATATCCTTTATACATTAATTTGATCTCTTTCAGTTTCTCTCATTCTCCACATCTTTTTTCAAACATCTGTGCTGATGAAATAGAGAGGACTTTCCAAACTGGACTAAAAAACAGGATTCTATTCCTAACAGCTCTGGTTTAAAACACATACACACCAAACCAAAACCAACAAACAAAAAGAAAACACCCAATACAAACAGCAGTTTGTGCTAGGGACAAAGCCTCTGCAGCTATGAAAATACCAAGGTTGTAGCTAAATAATCAATATTGCTCATAGCCTTCTGTATCTCCCATCACTTTACTAATAGGAGCTCACAGTGTTTAATGAATTTAGCACCATATATCATTGAGATATGCCGTCACTGCCTGTTATCTCTTTCAATTCCATTTTAAATACTTCTGTAGCTCAAATGTATCTGTGAATGAAAGTCAGTGTTCTTTAATGAACATAACATTAGACACTTTCAACTTTAGTTACAAGAAGAGGACAAAGTAAGAACACACAAAGCAACGCTCAGTTAAATTTTAAGGCATGTAAACATGGTTATACTGAAGCTGTAGAACATAAAGTTAATACTTAAACACCAGTTAGATGAATGCAACAGCACTACTCTTCAGATCACTAATGTTTCATCAGACATCAGAAAATGACCACCAAAGAAGAAGGCTGGGGGGGTTGTTCTGGTTTTTGGGGTTTTTGGGGGGGGGCAGGGGGGAGGTTGTTTATTTTTTTAAAAGACACCTTTTCCCACCATCACACATGTAACAATTTTAGGTATGTTTCAGCACCTGCCATCAAATATATTGAGCAGATAACACCTAATTCCTGCCAGCACCTAATTTGTTACAACTGCACAGACTTTATTTATGTTGCAGTGATAAAGTAGCATTTATCTAAGCAAAGTTGTAAGTACTTTATTCACCACTTCCTCTTTTCACTACTAGACATTAGTGGATAAATTCAGACTGCTCTGCATTCCCCCTTAAAATGTAGTCCTGCGCTCCTCTGGATTAAAAGAGGACAAGAACTGGTCAATGTAGTAAATAAAGGAACAGTAGTAAAACTAAAGCAATAAACGTGTTTTGTTTTGTTTTTTTAATCACAGAATCACAGAATCACTGAGGTTGGAAGGGACCTCTGGAGATCATCTAGTCCAACCCCCCTGCTCAAGCAGGGTCACCTAGAGCACATTGCACAGGATYRYRTCCAGGCRYGTTTTGAATATCTCCAGAGAAGGAGACTCCACCACCTCTCTGGGCAACCTGTTCCAGTGCTCTGTCACCCTCACAGTGAAAAAGTTTTTCCTCATGTTCAGATGGAACTTCCTGTGTTTCAGTTTGTGCCCRTTGCCTCGCGTCCTGTCGCTCGGCACCACTGAAAAGAGTCTGGTCCCATCCTCTCGACACCCTCTCTTCAGATACTTGTACACATTGATAAGATCTCCTCTCAGCCTTCTCTTCTCTAGGCTAAACAGGCCCAGCTCTCKCAGCCTTTCCTCATATGAGAGATGCTCCAGTCCCCTAATCATCTTTGTGGCCCTTCGCTGGACTTGCTCCAGTAGTGCCACATCCCTCTTGTACTGGGGAGCCCAGAACTGGACGCAGTACTCCAGATGTGGCCTCACCAGGGCTGAGTAGAGGGGGAGAATCACCTCCCTCGACCTGCTGGCAACACTCTCTTAATTGTAAAGACTTTTGGGTTTAAAACAAGTGTCAGACAGAGTTTTGCATTTGTAAGCTTTACAGAAAAGACTGTTTTATTTTTTCCAAACAAACAAAAGATGCTACGAACCAGCAAAGGGATTTTTGAGTTACTCCTTTATCACTAAGCCTAGCAGTTTTAGTAACCATAAAGCATTGTTTAAATAGTTCTTCTTGCCTGAAGACTTCAGAATGACTTCAAAATAAAGTGCTATCGTCCCATCAAAAACTAGAGCGCAGAGACTAGTAGTGAGTTCTGCAGTTCGCAGGAATTAGTGACAGAACCAGGAACACAAGCCTACACCTGTGACATCAAAGCCAAAACAAGTACCTAGGTCTGAGCACAGATAAAAATAATGTCCTATTGTTAAATGACGCTTCACAAGCAGAAACCCACAAAAGTTCCTGTTACAAAGAATTTACAGTGCTAGCACCTGTGACAAAATCCCTAAAAGCAACACGTTGATAGATATAACATAATTTGAAGTGGTATATGTACCAAGTCTGGCCTCTTACTTGCTGGGGCAAGCCAATTTTTGGAATTTTATTAAGGAGTGTATTGATCACATCGTGCATTACGTGATTTACAAACTTTTGTAAGGAACTGCCTGTCCTAGCAAGACCAGGCAGCAGTGAGCAGAGTAGCACTCTCAATCTAGGCCAGATCTCTGGAAAGAAGCCCTCTCCCTGCACAAACATTAGGCATGACATGAAATTTAAGACAGGGAAGSAAGCCAAAGCCAGTGGGTCTGCAGTCAGAACAGTTTGCTGTCCCAAGCAAGCCAGACAAAGCACCATTTGCCTTTTAGTTGTTAGCAGTGAAAGAACAATGAGAATTCATTTGTATCCAATAGCTTCCTCTGCTGGTGGGGAAAACTAAAGAGCCATCAGTAGAGCTAACATATTAGGAGGAAACTGAGGGTCCCTTTAAATGCTTTACTTTTTTGTAAGGTTATTTGGTATTACTCAACTTGTGCTTAACCCTTTCCCTAGTAGTAGTCAGTTTCCAAGCAGAAAATTAAAAGGCATACCCACTCCTTTCCAAGCTGCAAGTCCTTGCACAGGGTTGGCTGGCAGCACTCCCTGAACTTATCATCCAGCAGGAGTTATGGGTTCTCAGAGAGTTGGGACATATGTTTTACACCAAGCTGAAAGGACAGATTTCAGGCAAAGCTCCAAGAATTAGAGGGTAGCCTTCCTTTCCAGGCACTAGGCAGCACTTCAGTAAACAGTAAGAAGAGCACAAAGGCAGCTTACAGCAGAGTCTATTCCCACTCCTGGCAGTAGCTACGCAATAAGCCTCTCTCATATGGAGCTTTCACTCAAGTCAGCTGTGTCCCATAGACCGACAGATAAACACACTTAGTGGCTGAGCCTGTAAGAAACATTTATGGAGGGGAACAGATGGGTCAGAGGACATTAAACTCTGTGCTAGAGCTTGCTGCATGCCCCATAATTACATTCTTCTACAAAATATCTACAGGTTGTGATGCTGCCCTTATTCTTTCATACCAAAATGGGAGATGTGCACAGCAGATGGAACTACCCTGCACACCACCACTCTTGCCTGCACTTTGCTTCCTCAGCAATTGCTACTGGATTTCTCTCAACATCCCCACCTTCAAGTAGCTTCAGACAACAAATAAGCACATGACAGATCATTACAGATATCCACAGGAACAGGTCTTCACATGTAGAATCCAAAAAAATCTCTCCTGAAAARTGGTTCATAGAGGTAATATAGTTCACCACTGCTACCAGCTGCATATTTTCTATGGGATTTGTCCAGTATGGTTTTAAAATGTATACCAAGCAATAGAGATGGTATCACTTGTCTTGGGAAATTGTTCTTCTGTCTTCTGGCTGAGGTTTTTTTTTTTTTTTAGTCCCAGGATCCCTCCCAGGAATTGACAAAAAGGGTCAAATGCTAGTGGGTGCCTAAAACATGTAACTTGCTTGCATACTTAACTTATTTGGCTGTCACTCCAGCCCCAAATCAGTTTTGATGCTTTTTCACTTGGACATATTCAGCTTCTTGATCCAGAAGAGGAAATTCAGTGTCTGCTCACAGATGAGAAGGAGAGGCATTCACAGCCATACACAGTTACTAAACAGCCTCTAATTACACCAGTTTCTGAACACTTTCTCTGTTCTTGCTGTCCTACGTGCAGTCTCATCTGTAAGTGATTCATAGCAAAGAGCACGTCCTTTCTGTGCTGTAAACCTTCGCTGTTTTATGTGGTATTACATCTCTCTAGTGCTTAGTAAATTATTTTATTTTACCTTAGTGTGTTTGCTTTCCAATAGGGTTTCAGCTAAGTGGTTCATCTTCAACAGTTAAGAATCTCTATATTACAGAGGGCAATATATACTTTCATGTTTACAGTGAAGCCAAGAGACTAAAACTGCTTCCATGAAAGTAATATCAATCCGTGAAAGTAATTTCAATCCGATTGCCGTACTATGAAGTGGAGGCAGGAGACAGTAACAGGTTTGGCCAGGAAAATGAGGCTATCACTTCACAAAGATACCGTTTCCAAACATGTTCTCCTTCTTCACTGGACTGAGAAATGGGATCTTCAGAGATTTGTCACAGTCATCATAAAACAGACATCCACAGAGAAAGGCCTACTGGCAAGTAGGACACTCACCTATCTTGCAAGAGACCCAGTTTCAGCTCTTGGTGTATTGACTCCCAGCTCCTTCATGGACCAGATCTTCCCCAACCAGTGCAAGGTCAGACATCTATGGTAGCTTCTTTTCTGGCTCTCCTGACATACACGACAAGCAGCTGTCCCCACCCTCACCCTGCCACTAAAAGCTAGAAGTCAAAGACACATTATCTCTATTCATTTTTGCCTAATTTAAGGTCCGGAGTAGAGAGGGAAACAGAAATTTAAAGACTGTTTGGGAATGCAAGGACTAGAACTGTTTAAGATGAAAAATCCATTGCATTTCACCATAACAATAAAGAATCAATAAAGTTCCCAGGAATACTCTTCTGCTTTAGCCCCCATTTACTTACTTACACAGTCCATCTCCAAAATCTGCCTGGCTGTGACAAGCCCAACAGGACCCTTTCTGAGAAGCAACAAGAAACTTTCCTGACACTGCACAGTTATCCAAAGATATGTTGACCATTAACACAAGTGAGCCTCCAGCCCCACTGTTTATCACTAGCTGGTTCAACACCTGGATTCTGCAGACAGTCTTCACGAAAAGTTTGCAGCTGGCCCAGCTCTGGCTGAGCTTCCTCATACCCTCCAACTATCTTCACTCTCCATTTGTCAATTGTAAGTGATAATTTCTATTCAATCTGATACATATTATAAGAATATAAACAAATGCCTCAGGCTGTATCAGGGCTGCGATCACTTCCCTTTATAGCCATCATTTATTACACACGGACAGATGGCCGTTCTGTGGAATGCCAAAGAGGCTATCGTGTGGACAATCACAGGAAACACACTCGCATTTACATTCTGCCGAAAGAAACAGGCAAAAGAAGCTTGTGATTTCTGGCAAGACTTCACTATGCCTCAAAATTTCTTCCTTTCCCACCCATGTAAGTCACAGGAGCAAGTCCAAACACTACCAGCCTAGTCCATCAATGAACACTAGGTTTCAAATTTTAACTTACTTAGGATTTTTGAAAATAAGAGGGGAGGGGGGTCCTCCCTGCCCTTGTTTAATTTCACAGCTTATAGCTTTGATACATGATACTTGCTTTTTATAGATACTGTTTCTGACTTCACTAATGTATACAAATGCCTGACACGGCAGCACAGCTCTGTTGCTCAAATGGGGTTGAAAGAAGGCCTGTCATCTACTACTGCTAGGCACCTGTGTTTTCATTTCAAAAAACTCTCAGAATTCATATCTAAGGGGAGGTGAAATGATACCTATAACACTGTCACCTCTAAAACAGAAATATGGCAGGTCACTTCATAATTCAGGCAGCAACAGTCAGAACAGAAAATGAACAATATTGCTGTAACAGCACTTACAGAACATGGAATATAATTAACACATTCGTCAAATTCCAGAACAATGTTAACATCAACTTCTGCATCCACACAACAGGACCTCAACCTTAAACTACCAGTGGAAGACTGCAATCTCACAAGTACAGGACAGAGATCAGAGCAGGATATTAGTTCAGAACAGACTTGCATAAACAGGAGTTCAGCAAGTCATTACCAGCAATACTGAGAGGAGAACCTGGGTTCCCTGTGTAAGTTCCTGATATTTGTTAGTATGTAGGAAACTGGACTTTTGCATAGAAGGCTGTAAGGACAGAGCTAGAAAGACTGGAATGGAAGAGCTGGTGTAGGATATCATCATAGTTCTCGGCATTATTAAGCATCCTCAAGATTAAAGCTCAAATCTATTGCCACAGTAAAGCATGAATTAGCAAATAAATAAGAACAGGCTGACCAAAGGCTCATCACACCCAATATTCTGTCTCACCAGCAGCAGATGCTTGGGAAAGAGCCCACCTTCTCCTGTCATACACTTCTAGCACCTAGTCCTTTCAGGAAGTCATATCCCAAAGGCTGTATTCAAACCATTCCACTTATTAATCATCAATGGACTTGAATGCCTAACCCCATTTATATTCTTGGTCCACCACAACATGCAGTGAGACTAAAATCTACTGATAAATTCAACATGAGCCTTCTTCTGGTTTTCAGGTAGCACTTGATGCAACCTATAAGTTTATTCACTAGTTCCTACAATTTTATAGGCATCTATTACTATCGACCAACCATTTCCCACTGTGCACACACCTTTCTCCACACCTGTCTTCCCTACAGATATAAATGAGAGTTCTATTATTACTACACAGCATAGCAAAGTTATTATTTAGTGAACACCCAGAACTATCAGCAGTGTACTCACATTTTTAGGGCACAAAGGCAGGGACTGGAGAGACATCAGACCCCAATGGTTCTGTCTGCAAACCTGGGCAAATCTCTTTGCTTCCTTTTACCTTTACTTCCCTAACTTCAAGCTAGATATAATACTTTCTTACTTTAGAAGTATGATCTAAAGTTACACTATAAATACCTGCAAAGCATTTTGTGAACATGAATAAAAGTAGCCATAAATATATCAAATATATCTCACCAAATTCCCATGCTATGTCCCACTAAAGGTCATTCTGATAAAAGATAGGTTCAACTGAAAGACATCAGCATGGAAAGAGAGAAGAAATACATTGAGCATCTTTACCACTTCAGCCCATGACCAGGAGATGGAATCAAGTCAGCTTTGAGTAAGGTTTCAGCACAAGCAGATGGCACTTGACTTTCAGCATCATAGATGCCTATGAAAGGCCCTGTAATAACTCTTCTGCCTGAAACAACACAGCTGTCCTCAGCATCTTGGGATGATCCTGTGAAACAAGCTTCCAGGACAAGCATGCAGCATGAGTGGGTGCCATCTGTGATCACATCACCCAGTAGGGAATCATCACTGCCAGCAAGCTGAGCAGAGCCTGCTGTACATCAATATTCATCACTAAATGGACTTAAAAAAAAAAAAAAAAGCAGTAGAGGTAGAAAACATACAGTTTGGCCTCAACTTTTTGCACCACAGAACAAGCTCTAGGCTTGGAGTACACACAGCAATGCTGAAGACACTTTGCCACAGAGGAATGTTCATTGGTGTCTGTCCAGTTCCATCCACCAGTCCACTTGGGGTATGCTTAGGAGAATTTCAGCACAAAAATAACAAGAAGTCAGTCAGCATCACCCTAAGGAAAAGCTCCCTGGGTGCTATAACCCCCTCATGACTAGTAGAGGAATTTACTTTCATTAAAAAAACTGCGCAGAAAACTGAGATTACAAATTCTCCTGGTAATTCAGTCCTAAAGACACCTCACATTTAGTCCTGCCACTACCAGCTTTCTGTCACATGCAAGGCTCTAAAACAAGATAAGCAGAGTCACTTACCATCCCTCCCAAGCCTTCCTCTGTCAGCACTTCTCTTCCTCCAGAGCTCTGAGAAACAACAGCTACAGCTCCTCCTGGTCTCTTTAGCACCCATTTAATGAGCCTGTTGCCCATAAGTTTGCTCAGTCCCTTTTTGAACATGCTAGTGCCCGCAGCACTAGCTGCTAGGCTCCACAGCCTCCTGCAGGAGCTGACTACCAGCTGCACAAAGAAATTCTTTCCTTTATGTGCTTTAAACAAACCTCTCTGCTCCGTGGGACACTGCCTAGTTCTAGTACAGTAGGATTCAGCAAGTAACAGTTTCACATTTACCTTATCTACTATCTTCTACCACAAAGACAACTTGCTAAAACACTTCTGCAAAGCTTTTTCCAGAGCCCACCACAAATTTGCTGTCTTTCCTGTAAGCAGTCCCTTCCCCCAAACAGCACTTTTTACCACAGGACACCTGAATAACATTGTTAGGGGAACACCTCCACATGCAGCCGGGAAGGAGAAAGGCCTCCTCCATTTCCCCTTTCTCTTCTGGTGCATCAGCCACACACATCATCTCTTCATCTCACAAAAGGGTGCAGAATCCCCTTCCCCAGGAGGCAGAAGCTGGGACAGGGAGGTTAAGTTACTTGTTTACACTTGATTACACTTGATTAAAAGGGGTGTTTAAACACACAGGTCCTGAGCTTTCAATCTAATGCTTAGCCCAAGGTATGAGGTTGCCCCCTGTGTACATGGCTGTTTAGTGTCCAAAGGACACACTAGCATCTTCCCAGAGAAGCCAGCTTAGAAAGAAGCAATGATTTGGGATTGAGGGTGCAGAGAGCTGCATACCAGAGATAAAGGCCCCACTGAAGTTACTTTTATGGTGGTGGCTTGCTGAGGGCTGTCCCACTACAAACAGGGGGAGCCCAAAGGCCAGTTTTCAGCAAAACTGGGAGAAATCACAGCATTTTTCACTTCAGTAGTCAGTCTATAGATGATCTGATTCCTGCAACAACAGTTTTACCATTAAATGAAAGGGTGGGCCTCTTTTCCTGCAGAGGTCCCACAAATCAGGAGGCTCCAGCTTCAAAAGGAGCCAGCAGTGGCTCTGTAGGAGGAGAGCTGCATATGGAGCACAGAGGTGAGTGAACAGCCAAGCCTGTATTGCCTGTCGCGTAAAGTGTACAGCAGCTTCTCTGGGCACAGACACTCCAGACCTAGATTCCTTTGGTTAACAGTGCTAGGGAAGCTTTAGGCAATAAAAGCATGGGCAACATGGCAGCTGCTCCACTGGCTTTTTAATAAAGCACTGGTTCAGACTGCCTCAGTCCCAGTTTGAATTTGGACTTTGCAGGCAGGGAACGGGCCAGTAACAGACCCCTCCTTTGGGGGCAGAGACCATAGTGATCATCCAACTGTAATTAACCTAACTATTGAAAGGAACCTGACTGTAATTAACCCAAACCTAACACTGAATAGAAATTAGTCCTGGTAATTGACAAACGGTGAGTGGAGTTACCAGGCGGTGATGCGTGGACTCCATCGATGTCTCTGCCTCTCTCTGGGGTCCTCCGTGCAAGCAATGAAGCAGTTTCTCACTTCCTCCCTCCCTCCCACAAGACAGTCTTTCAAAGCAGCTGCACTGCGTGCACAGCTATACGCGGCCTGCCTGCACAGCTCACCCCAGCCCACAGAAAGGGGAAGAAAGGATCCAGAAAAGGTGGAAATGTGTTCCAGAGGGGAAAGCTCCTATCAAAACCATTCCCCTCAAATGCTCACAGAGCAGGCTGGCTTATAAGGAGACTAGGAGAGGTCACTAGTTTGTTTGACTGGTTCACTGTCAAATTCCCTGCTTGCCCATCCTAGCTATCTGTGCACTATGTGTGAAATGTGTATTTCCAACACTGTATTTCAGCACAAGACAAGGCAGTCTAGCTCTGACTGAGAACTGTTTTGCCAAAAGCACAGCAAAGGGGAGCAGCCATCCATTACAGCTGAGAACCCCATTTTCCATAGCTGTTTGATATCCTTTCCAAGGGTTTTGTATCTGCCACTTTTCTAATTTATTTTTTCCTCACTCTGGTATTTTGTCACGCAGAGAATAAGAATTCTTGTCCTGTGACAATTATTATTTTATATACTGAAAACTGAAAGTTCTTGTAACTGTTTCCCCAAATTAGTTATCTTTGTCATAATTAAAATTTTGGAGAAATTATCTGTTTCCTATGTAAAATTCAATTTTTTTCAATTAAAAAAAAAAGAAAGAGCAGCTATAGTGCTCTGTAGTTGTGGTCTAAGTCCTCACCTAGGCTTCTCAGCCATACCAGGCAAGGTGCATCAAAGGAGATGTAATCACCAAATAGCCCAGCCTCATGAGAATAGGAAGAGAAGCATATGAGCTGTAATTCTGAGGAAGCAACATTTAATAATTCAGACTTACAAAGCAGTTATTTTAGATTTCATTTTCCAAGGAAAATTTTATCTTTCCCTCACCCTTCYATATTCTTCTCCAGTGATTTTCCCTCAGATGAAACAGCATGTTTACCCAAACAACTTGTCTCATTACCTAGCTCTGAAATGCTTCTATTTCTGCAAAAATCAGTGGTAAAGGTGACCAGAGCCGAACATAATACACTAAGGTCACCAACTTCTATAATTTTTATATAAGTCTATCAATATTTGGTTCCGTTCTTAAACACTGGCTGGTAGAGTTGTGCAGTTACATACAAATTTTCACCATCATTAAAAAGAAAAATTAGGCTTTTGGCATTTCTGGTTGAAATACTGATACCTAAAGATAAGTATTTTAAAACACCAACTAAAAAGACAAACAAACAGAACTCCAAGAAGAGATGGGGTTAAAATATCCATTTTCCTTTCTTTKCTCTTTTCCTTTCTTTTCCTTTCTTTTCCTCTTTTCCTTTTTTCCTTTCTCTTCTCTTCTCTTCTTTTCTCTATTTCTTTAAATAAAAAGCTCTCTTTGACATTTCATCCCATTAGAGCTTTAGCTTCCTTTGCCATCCATTGCTAAATGGCTGGAGACTGTGCAGAGAATGTAATGCCCTGGATGGTTTAAGAAATGCTGACCTTGGAGGGCAGGAAGTTAATACATGGATCATCATAGTGCTTATTTTCCTTGATGATGCTTTGATGAGTGGAGGAAGGATTGCTCCACAGTAAATATCATTTGAAGACGATATTTACAGCATTGAAAAGCTGGAGGAACAACTTCCTGATCTGTAAAACTTGTGGTCTGCAAAACTGCAAAGCAAAATGGGGCAAAGGTTTAACTCTCCCCATAACAAATAAAACCCTGTCATTATTGTCATAGAACTAAAGATCAAAAACATTAGTTTCAACACCAGTTTGGTGAACAGTATGACATCACATTGCAGGTTCATACAGAAGCCCACAAACTGTCTCTTATATTCAGGCAAAAAGTTCCACTAGGGAAATTATGTTGGACAAAAATGAGCAGGTACACYAAGACCTTCATCTAATTTTCATAGGCCTAAATGCAGCATGTTTCTCTTTGAACAGGCCACCTGGATTAGATAGACATTAATTAAAACAATCCCTCATTTTTCGCTGTTTAAAACTTAAGACTTGGTAGAGGAAGAGTAAGACAAGACTTTTTATTACTCTTAGATGGTGCTAAGAAGACCCATAAATAGATTTCTTCTTCCTGTGAACCCATTCATCTTGCTGCCTCTCCTCCTCCTCTTTGCCAACAATCAGATCCCAGTAAACAACCTCAAGTGAAATTTGCAACTGTCAGATAAACATTAAAAATGCTTCTCTTGTCCTTTCCCATTGATAGTCCCATTAATATTGCAATAGAACAAAAAGTTATGAAAATGAATGCATGCTGGTTTTGGAAGTGAATGATGTAGACAGCAACTATGAAATATATACTTGCATATGCATAGACAAAGAGATACAGTGCACCCACAAAGAAATGTGTGTACACACATACTTAATATTTTAAGATCCAGGACTCAATTCTAACCTCATGCTACTGTACACTGCGAAGCAATTTCATTGGCTTTTGTCCACTGTAAATTCAATGCAGGTAAAATCAGAATTAAACTATAGTATCTTTTTTTGAGAAAAATATGATGTCTATGCGATTTTTCTGTGTTAGTAATTTTTTTAACTTTATTTTTAGTCAGAGGCTAGCACTACATTCTGCTTTTCCCTGTTTAGTATTTCCTAGCAGTATGCAAATCTCTGGTTGTATGTATGTCCACTGTTAAAAAAATCTGTACTTCAAACTTGAGTTAAGTGGAGAAGCATGAAAAAAAAACCCATAAACATTCAAGTTAAACTCTTTTACTTAAACAAACTTTCCTTTTGACACACATGAATTCAAACAGTATCCACTAATCAGTCTCAAAAATGGAGCAGCCTAGACATCCTAATTCTGCAATGCAAATGTTGTATCTGGTGTTCTCTGTCCACCTGAACCCTCACTGAAATCACTGGCAGTTTTGCAAAACGCAAGATATCAAATTTGAATCAGGCTCCAAAATGATCCCCACATTGTCTTAAAAGATCACGAGGTTTTTGGTGTGTGTGCATGTGTGTGTGTAAGTAAAAATTGGATTTTCTTCTTGGGCTTTTAAATTTTCTGAGCTTTTGCATTTTATTGTTTCAAGCTTTTCTCTAGAGACTGAAACTTTGCACGCTTTTAATAAAACAAGTTGAGGATACTTCAAAGAAAAGCATGACTACAGAGGCTGGAGCTTTAGAAAGGCTACTAGGTAGAGAGAGACAGTTTTGATGGGTTGGTAACCATGCAGGGAGACCCCACAGAGACAAAGTCTGCCTGCGAGGCTTTCCCTGCATGAACAAGACCTTCACTCKCTAACAAAAACACACCAACAGTCGTATTGTTCTAATTCCCAGTTTAGTGACACTTCCCATGGTCATTTCACAATCTCAGGTTCTATTTAGACACTTCCAGTCATCTATTTCTGAAGTCCCTTAATGTTACAGTCCAAGTATTCTCTCTTTTTAAACCTTGTACTTTTCAAATGCAAGTCCTACACGCTTTTACTTCCGTATGCAAGCCAAAAGATACTAGACTGGAAACACCAACTGGATTTCAAGCTCATGGTTACATACTGTTCAGGTCAGCTGTCATTCTGCACAGAAACTGTTCCCAGCTGACTTACGCTTACATTAGGCAAAGGTAACCAAACAAACAAAAAAGATGTTAACTTTATAGTGTCTTCTAACATCATAGAAAGACTGTCAACATTTTAAAGTTGCTACCAATCTTGAAATGTGTTATATTTTTATCTGTTATGAAACATCAATGCAAAAGCAAAATTGTTTTTTGATGTTCTCATCAAAGTCACAAAGAGGTCAGTCAGTCTTATCAGATTTCAACTGCTCTAGTGCCTTTTGAACTGAAATTTGTTTCATTCATTCACTCTGAAATACTGATTACAGAAAAATTCCACTTTAGACTTCTGCTATTTTAATCACAGATCACTGAAAAGTAATCAACTTCTGGAATTTATATTAAAATTTCTTCTGAGTGGCAGACAAGTTAGGTATGAGGACTCTAGTTAGGTGAAATTAAAAACTCACATGAGACTGTCTTTGTACCAAACTTCAGCTTAAAGTAGTTGAAAGCATGTGAGTGTGCTGCAGTTCAGAAATCTGGATAGTCGAGAGGGACTGTGTCCTTCCATAGACAACTTATTCTACCAAGTTAACATAAATGCAATGACTACAGTTGGTCACACTTTAAAAATATTTCCCAAAATATCTCATAGGAAATGTTCACCATGGTCTTTGGTGCTTTTGTTTGTAACTTGTTGCTAAACAACAGGGCTGACAGTGCACTACACATGATCTTACAAACTCACTGGCTGCTTTTACAAGTCACCTGTGGGTACTACATTTCATCAGCAGTACTTACTGGAAGAGTATATACAAAGGCATTAAATTCCCTCATAATTAAATATTTTTCTGTAACAGTTTGTTCACAAAACAACTTTCTTGTTCTAAATCTTTTGTGATTTAGACCCATAACAGTTTATATGATCTCTTTGTTCATATTTGTTAATATAGGCTTTGAATAGTTGTTTTTCTTCCTGTATGGTTGCCTCCCTTTATTTTCACTTTGTATATTACAGGAGTGTTACCACTTTCACAGAAAGCTTTTCTGTTAAGAAGAGTTAACTGCTCACTCTGGAGTCTTGCACAGTTATCCCACAATTCACTATCAGCCAGCTTTAGCTCCAAAATGGCTTTGTATTCAAATGTTCATCCAGTCAAGCAGGGCAGTTGAAGTGTCATGGAGCACTTTCCACTGACTTGCCCTTATGCTGTCATTTGCACATGGGCAGAAGGGTTATAAAAAGTTCCCTTCCTCAAATGGGATTTTATGCTTATGTAGCACTGGTACAAGTGAGGAAAAACAGACAGATAAGAACAGTCTGCTGCTGGACATTCCCAGGAGTGATAACCATGAGACCTTGTCATGGAGGAACTTCAACGAGCAAAGGGTTCACCATGCCTTTGTTAAGATGGAAATGCAGCCCACAGCACCAACACAAAGTTCAGTCTGAATCTGACACTCTGTTTGCAGTTCGTTTTTCTTGAGCCTCAAGAGAACAAATGTGATAGAGCAGAGACAAAGTGTAGGGCAGAGCTGGAATCCTTCCTCCACTTATCAAAGCATCATCAGAGAGCAAGCATCAAGGAAAATAAGCACTATGATGATCCATGTATTAACTTCCTGCCCTCCAAGGTCAGCATTTCTTAAACCATCCAGGGCATTACATTCTCTGCACAGTCTCCAGCCATTTAGCAATGGATGGCAAAGGAAGCTAAAGCTCTAATGGGATGAAATGTCAAAGAGAGCTTTTTATTTAAAGAAATAGAGAAAAGAAAAGAAAATGGATATTTTAACTTTTATCTCAGAGTTAGTTAATTTTCACACTTAACTGCTGAACTGGCTAAATTCTTTTCTTTTCTTAAGGACCTTTATAAATTTCATCATTAATAAAATCAGACATTCAATTAGCAGGGAATTTCTGATTGCTAACTGAGATTTTCCCCCCAACAGTTTCTCTTTTTCACTCTTTCCAGTCTCTCTTTTTATTTTCCCCTCCTACCCCTGTGTCCCCCCTCTCCTGAAAAAGCAGGGGAGAGTGAAAACTGACTCCATTAACCTCTGTCATTACCTAAATCCATCTCTTAATTAATATGAGTTAATATGATTAATCAAAATAATGAGACAAACCTATTAAATTAGGGTGTTTAAATTACAAATGGAAGTGGTAAAGGCAAAGGGGCTGATAACGAATTGCTGCAGTCAGAGATGGGGTTAGCTCTTGAAATGATATGTGACAATCCGCAATCAAGCATGAGGGGAAATCAGCAAGATCCATGTGTGAAAAATATTCTGTATGCACAAAGAATGATGTTGTTTAAATGTCTGATATTTCTGAGGATCAGGTGTGTTAGGGTAATATTTTAATCCCTTTCATGGTGGCATATAACATGGATAACATTATCACCAAATCTTTCAGCTTTCAGTTAGCTTCCACAGGGTTAGATGACACACATTTAACCCAGTTAAAGGTCCCTAGTAGAAGTTTGCTGGGAACTCTGAGGCACTTACTACCCGTACTAACACTGTCCCATGGAGACAAGATAGAACAGATTACAAATTTTTATACTAGAGGCACACAGCTTGAGCAAAAGCCTGCAGTCACAGTACTCCTTTATCTCTGATACTGAGTTTCTTTGTGACCTCAGGCAAGCCTCATGAACTCCTTTCCCTTGTTTGGTTGATTTAGATATACTGTACCTAAATGTAGTTCCATATTTTCTCTAAACTAGAATTTTGAAATCTGGCAAGCTCTGTCACTGTGGTCCTGAGTGCTGAAGGGAAGTTACGCCAACAGTGACCTTTTCACAAGAGCTCACCAAAGGTCAGAGTTTCTCACTGGATTTTCATTGCTCAAATATCTAACTAAAGCCTTGAAATCTGGTTTACTTATTTGTTACAGACCACCAATTAAAGTAAAAAAAATGTTTCTACACAGGTTAAAGGGTCATCACTGTAAAAACAAAAGTGATATTCATTCATTCTAGGAGGTGATTATGTGGAGTTTGAAGTCTTCCCTTTGGAGAAAAACACAGATTTTATTTCAGTCAAAACCACCAGCAAAGGAAATATATGTAGCAGGACTGATGCAGATAGCAAAACACACTACAGACTGCTTCCAAAACAGTTAGACATCAAACTGGAGGAGGAGATGTTGTTAATGAGTATTTTTCAGATACAAGGAACCCTTACAGCTAACAAGAAGTGGGGAGAAAGCAACCATGTGGATAGAACATTTCAAAACCAAACCCAACCCTTCCTCAAATCATTATTATGTCATTTGTGGTCTCTCTATAAAGCTGGCACCAACTAGAGACTGTGGGGTTAATAAAATATACAATTGATGAAGACTCCTTGCAATATATGATTTATAGACCATTTCAACTGCCTTAAAAATGCTGCAACTGGCCAGGAAGTACTCCAAATAGCAAAAGAAACTTCTCACTTCCTGGCACTGCACTGGAGTGGCAGCACAAGCACAGTGTGGGATAAACAGGAGARGAAGAAAGATCCAGAGGGAAGTCAGCAAGAGGGGAATAAGCTCAGAGATGGCTGTTTAAAGCTTGATAGCCAGGGAAGATGAGAGTGGCAGGAGAAGGAGGTGCAGAAAGTTTGTGTTACAGCCCCAAAATACCCATTCCCAGCTGGCTTTAGCATGAGTTTTAAAAGGGGTCAGTCAGACCTTTGGCATTTGAGAACATGCTGTGGGAACTTGAGGAAAAGAATGCTGAAGCAGCTGAGAAGGAACTTCATTATTAATTATAATCTCATATTGCACATTTTGTTTTATTTACCATATCCAAGTTTCCAACTTTGTAACTGAAACAGGCAAAGGCACAATCTTTTTTTCCACCTGGTAAAGAAGTTTGGAAAGAGCATTTCCAGTACACCATGTGAAAAGGCACAAGTATTTGAAGGCTGAGGAGGGGCTGAAAGGGAATAAAAGAATGAAGTTGTCTGCAAAGGACGGAGGATGAGGACACAAAAATAAAAAGATTATCAGAGATACAAGGCTTTCAGCAAGATAATTGTACAATCTGTTTGCCTGTGCTTGGACAAATGAACAGGAGCTACCAGAGTGTATAGGATAACTAGTGTCAGCCAAACACAAAGTGTTTTTCAATTGATGAAATGAACAAATAAGTAATGTTTTGAAATGCCCACTTCCCACAGAATTGATCTGATGCTCATGTGTCACCAGGTAATTACCATCTTCCTCTCAATCCTCTTGAAAGACAGCACAACCATAGCGACAAGGTGCTACTCCATTTCTATAGCCAATGTCTGGCTTTATACACACATAGACAAAAATTGTAGACACACTAATTTATAATGAAAAAAACCCTGCTTTTCATTGCCATATCTTGCTTTTCTGAACAATAGTGTCCCAGGGATGTACTTGGGCCAGCACTACCTCTTACACTTTTAACTAAATTCCTCTTCCATCAAATACAAGCAGGTTACAATATAGCCTCTAACAAAGACAACCTGCTAGAGAGCAGGATCTGAACACTGTAGATGGCATCGAATGGCCAGGCCAAGGGCTGGGACAAGGCTGATGCCTAGTTCTGGGTGAGGAATGTAGCGTATGGGAAAGAATGAGAGTTCTTTTCAAAATAAAAGCATAAAAGGAATTCTAGTGTCTCTGGAAAGAAAATGTAGTAGTGTGTTACTGTCTCTCTTTGGTGGAGGGAAGATCAAGTTCTTAAAGTACAGTTTGGGTACAAGAGGGATTTAATTCCATCTCTGCATACACCTGCCAGCAATGGTTCAAATCCCACAGACTGGATTCAAATTAGAGTGATCCCTGTCCTCCCTTCTCACCTGAATGAAGCACTTGGGACAAGAAAGGTGTCCTCAGACATCCTCTGTATTATCAAACTGAGTAATTTCCATGGCCCTCCTGGTCCCCTGCCCTCTCGTACCCTGCCAACACCTGCTGCTTGAACAAGATCTCCTTAGAGCATGCAGTCACCAGATACCTTCATCTGAACCACTATTAGTAAGCACCTATTGCACAGCTTGATGCAAGTAGGCTCTTATTCTTAATATTTTCATTCATTTAACAATTCATAATTCACACAAGTGTCATGTCCTTTGATTACTACTAAATTTTGGGCCTCTTGGTAAAGTCTCACTCTGGATTAAGGCTTCTGCATGCTACTGAAACACAAATAAGCTGGTTTGTTTGTTGAAACTGATTCTGGACTGTTAAGCAGTGCTAATAGCAAAGGCAGAAGCACTCTGATTTCCAGCAGGAAGGCTTAAAATATTCCAAAGTCTCATACAGAGCCAATCGGACTAAGGTTGTTGCTAATTAGTGACTTTATTTTTCATCACAATTTATCAGATGAGCAGCAAGCAAAGGACACAAATCCCTCTGGCTTAAGAAGGGTCTATTTCCTAAGAGGAATAAAGAAAAATCCAGCTTCACTTTACGCTGTTTTTTTGGAAAATGCTGTAAATATAACCTATAGGCACAGCCATGAATCTTGTTCATTTTCACAGAAGAGCAATAGGAAAGCAAGGGAATGGAACAGGTTGTTACTCACAATGAGAAATTGGCAAATTTGAAAAGGTTGAATACAGATTTTGTGATCAGTTCCCACCCCTTTTTTTTTCCTCTGAGTAAGAACAACTTCAATATGTCAGATTTTCAGACTCAAAAATCACTCCACTCTTTTGTGCTCAACCTGGAGAACAGAGAGAGGAGATCTTAAATTTCAGCTTAAAATTTAGAGTTTTAAGATCTAAAACTGGAGTCAGGATGTAGGATTACCCTCCCCTTCCTGGTATGCCCCAAAATTTTGCAAAAGTTCTGTGGAGTTGCTTTGCAAAAGCTGCTCCAAGCCCCTCTGACACTGCCTGACCCATTACCCCAGAGCCATAAAGAACAATCTGAAGAAAGAGAAGCTTTGTCTAGCTGTCAGCCCTGCCATCTTGTCCAGACTCTGCGAGTCCAGCTATATTCCCTCTGTTTCCCTCAGCCAACAATAGAAGGTCCTGCAGTGGAAACATTTAATCATTATATGGATGGTGAACAAGCCACAGAAAGATCCAGGCCTCTCTGCTATGGTCCTCCTGGCTTTGCAAGCTCCCCTGGGAGTACAAAGCAGTCAGTTGGGAAACTCAGCAAAATCTCGTGATACGCTCAGAGGTGTCTCTCAGGGAAAAGGAAACATTTTCAGAGTCAATTTTACTGCTTTGGAGGTATTACTTTTAGGAGTGTGAGAGGACTCTTTGCCTCCACTTCTTTAGGCCCTTTTATTGTAAATCACTCCTGCAGCTTCTAATTATCTAATGGCCCATTCAAGCTCTGGCTTCTTTGCCAAGACTACTGTCAAGGGGATCAGTCAGTGCCAACCATGGTTCTGATCCAGATGTCCATCTTCAATAGATTGGGACAAATTCACTCCAAAGGCCAAACAGCCATCTGAGAACACTTTCCAAGTAGTAGTTGAGCTGGATGAAAACCAGTGCTGTAGAAATAAGTGGCCTTGCACTTACATGAATCCGTACCAATGTCTGGAAGGAACAAATCCTTCCAGTTATTTAAACAAGCACAACATTAATTCTAGGAAATGGAAGGTGGTGAATCAGAGATCTAGTCAGATCTCTTTCAGTAGCACTGATTAGCAGCCCTGGCCCAAGTAGGCAGAGAGGGGAACAGGCTGTGTATCTGAAAGAAACAGCTCTAGGAACTGCTCCAAGACAATGGCACTGAGAACAGGAAAGTAGAGCAAATGCAATGGGAGGCCTTGCATTCTTACAGGCAAAAGTCCCAAGGTTCACATCTGCACATGAAAGCACCACATATCAATTGACAGCTCCATTCATCCTTCACACAGAAAGCAAACAGGTGAGGGAAAAGGTGTGTGGCCTTTTGCAGGCATGCACTTCATTCAGGAGAGAATGATGCAAACCCGCCAATCTCCTCTGATCCCAAGTAAACTTCCTTCATTTGCCGCATGCTGCAGCCCAAGCAAGGAAGGTACTTGCAAGAACTCAAAACAGAGACATGGCTTAAGCAGCTGCCACAAGTCTGACCATGCTCAGGCAACCATTTAATTATCTCCCAAACCTCTCTCTCTCTACCTTTTCAGCACATTATCCATAGAACCACTCATGGCCTTTTTTTTCCTCCTCTCTTTGGCATAACCTGTTCTGTTGGGAAATACTCAATTTGTTGAAACCTAAATGTCCTGCAAGAGCTTACTGCTCAGAGGAAACCCTTGCTAGGAAAGGCTTCCTGACTTGCAGTGAGCAACACACAAGCCTGAAGGTAGAAGGACATGTACATGGGATATGGGAGTTTTGGACGCAAGTTCGTGATCTACATTTTTGGACCAGTGACTTGAACTTGGCTCTTGCTCAGCACAGCTAAATTTCCTGATTGGTGTAATTTCTTCTTCTGGTTGGAACTCTTTCACTCTGTGTGAATTAATAAGTGCTTCTTTGGCAAGGGCCTGTGGAAGATCCCAGATCAAAACTCTGCTCCAGTAAATATTTGCAGTATACCATGTAAGGATCCTGACCCCTTGGATATTGGCTATCCTACAGGCCAGGGATTCTTCCTTGCCTTTGATAAAACTTAACAGAATCCTGGTTTAATCCCCCATGGAACAGCAAAAAATATGAATCACAAAACAATTCACTGGACTTGAGAAAATGATATATATTTGAGAAAAAGTTTTAGTCCATTGACACTCTGGCAGACTTTGCCCTCTGCCACAGACACATTGTTTTCCTTGCCAACTGTAAAGCTGCTCTAGTCAGGTACAGGTCTGAACTGAGCTTATAGAAGGTTTTATGAGGCCATTCTTCCTGCTTGCTCCAGGTTCATCAGCAAACAGCAAGAAAGAGCTGCTGCTTCTTCCAGATGAATTAAGATGAAAGAATAGGGCCAATGGGAGTAGACGATATGAGAAAGGCTTAAAACATTAATATTGTTAAATCAGTGATAGTGCCATTACATCAGAAAGAAAGAAAGGGTAAAGGGCACAGAGTAGTTGCAAGGGTCACTGACCTCAGTCACAACTACTGTGGGAACACAGCATTACTGCCAGGAAAGCAGCACTAGTATTCACAACAGGATCAGCTGTGGCCTCAGCTCTGTGCTAAAACAAATCCATTGGAAGCGCAAAAAAGGAGGAGGGGACATAAGCCCATGTCCATTATGAGAAAGCAACAGGATGGTGCTGCAGTTCTTTGATGAGGGCTACACACAAGCCTCTGGCTGTTCAAAACAGCAGCTTTGACTGCAAAGGGTTTTGCCTAGTCTCCTGTAACCTACTAAAAGCAACTCTTACCACACAGACCACCCTCAGTCTCCTCATACTGGTCTTTCTCCTCTGTGCATCTCATATCTTCTTGTGTCTGTTTGTCTGTCGCCCATCTTTGCTCATTAATTTTCATTCAAAGTCTCTGAGTACTTCCATCTCTTTCTCCTCCCTTGGATCTGCAAACCCATAGGAGCAGAGAAGGGGGGCACAGCAGACCCTTTTTCTGCTTGCACCTACTGAGACTTCCTTAGGACCCTCTTCATTTTCCCTGCCTTCCCATATTCACTCCCACCAAGTAGTCAGCAGAGAAGGGCAGAAATAGCCTACCTGCATTCTGGGTTGAGGAAGAGAGATCTAGAGCAGTACGGAGCAAGCAAGCTCCTAACAAGAGTCAAGAGCCCTGGATGTAGGTTGAGGGGCCAGAAAATGAGATGGAGATACAGCAGGTTGGCCTGAGTGGGCAAGCTAACTGAAAGTAGTAGGTTGGAAATGCAAGCTATGTTGTTAACAGAAGCTGCTTTCTCATTACCAGAAACACATCCATGCCCAGGGAGCACAAGATGGAAAGACGCAAGACAATACAGCATCTGGTCATCCTGTTTGTTCTTTTTGAACATTGGCACAGAGAGGCACTACAGGCTCAGATGCAACCTTAGTATGACCTGAGGATAAAGACAATGCTTAGTCAACAGGGATCTCTTCAGCATGTTGTTCACGGACTCATACTTAACAGCAAAAGAGACCATCTAGATGCCATCATTTATATTTCAGGCCACAGAATTACACTTTGAACATAATGGTAATGAGTAAAGTGACTCTTTCAGTAAGGCACTGCATGGAAGCTGATGATATACAGAATGAAAAAGATCCTTGCTAGTCTTACTAACCATTCAACCATTTTTATTATTGAAAGAAATGCATCTTATTTTTAACATGAACTGCTCTGACTGCAGCTTCCAAATGTTGGTTCCTATTACTATGAAAGGGCCCTCTAATCAGGGGAAAAAAGTGTATCTGATATTTTCTCTGCATGAAGGTACTCCTACACTAATAAATCACCTCTCAATGTTTTCAAGAAGCTAAACCAATTGAGCTGTAATTGCTCACTCCAAGTCAACTTGGTGCCTCTGCTGTGCTCTCTTCAGTTTTTCTACATTCTTGTAAAAATGATGATACTACAGCTATATGCTCTATTCTACTAGCAGTCTGCCAATACCATCCATTTAGATAAAAATCACTCCCTCTTTCTGCTCCGATGGCCAACTCTAAGGAATGTAATAGCCTTTTCCAATATGTAGCAACAGAATGCGTATTACTTTGTATATGACTGCTAATACATAATTTGTTAGAACCAGACTTTCTCCTGCACATGATGCTAATCACTTTATATAAAGTATTTCTCATTATTTACCTCCCTATCAGTCTTGTGACGCTGCAAAATTTAAAAATCATCTGTGGTTTACAGTTACTTCAAATCATGGATGAACTTGTTGAATGACATTGAACCCAATGTCAGTTCTTTCCAAATCCCCTGGACACTGTCTCATTCAGTAATACTTCCAACAGACGATGCCTTTGAGCTCTACAAGCTAACCAGTTCTTAATCCATTTAACAGGTACTTTACTGATATTTACTGATACCAGATTTTTAGTCAGACTATCATGCAATACTAAGTCAAATGCTTTATGAAAGTTTAAGTATGTTACATCTACACAATTGCCTTTAACAACCCATTCTTTGAGATTATATTCTTGAGATCAGTTTTGTTTGACAAGACCTAGTTTCCATAAAGCTATGTCAACTGGCATTAATTATATTCTGTATATATATTTTTATATATTTTACATACATATTTATATATTCTTTAGCAACTGACTTCCATATCAGATTTTTCATTACTCTCTTGTTCTTTTTTGACTTCTGGCATACAAAAGCAAGGCAGGATGCAGCCATAGCATGGTTGGGAATGGAAGGGGAGAAGTGCAGGAAAGGAAATGTGCAGTGATGCAGCCACTCCCACTGGCACACTAAACAGTACTAATAGGAAATTACAGCCTTCTTAGCTGGCTCCCCTTCCATATTCAAGGTGAGTCTTCCCCAGGTGATCTCATAGACCCTAGATTAGTGAAGAGATCCCCAAATGGAACAAAAGCTAGTATCACTAATTCAGAGATTTCCTAAGACCCCTGACCTGCTCATTTAAAAGTATTTTCTCATTTGGATGTTGTTTAACACTCCTTTGTGATAACTAATGGATGGGAAAGGCCTCTGGATCTTCATGTGATATACAAGCACATTGTCCTTTTCAAACAGAGGACAAAAATAATTTTTGCACATGTCAGGTTCTGCAGTGGTTAAATAAACTACACAAGACCCTGCAGGATTTTTTATCTAGGATGTACGGTTTTGGAAGTCTCTTCCCATTTTCCCACCTTGGTTTAGATTATATGTTCTACAAACAGAGAAGCCTGCCCATAAGAAATTTAATTGGTTTACATAAAAAAGTAAAGGGGAAAATTACAGAGCCAGAAAACCAGAAAGGGATTTCAACTCTGATGCTTTGTAAAACCTTTAAAGTTTTAAGTGAACAAACAGGAGCTGATAAAACAGTATGACCTTGGAATAATGATGCAACCCAGTTCTATGCCTTGGGCCCCCCATCAGTTAACACAAGACTTAAGACTCTGAGCCAACTTATAGGACAGTGAAACATTTAAAACATAGCTAAGTGCTTTTGGGTGCTATGAGAAAGATACTACCAGACTGCAAGGTATCAAGGTTCATATATGGGAGAGCCAAAAAGTTCTGCTCTCAGATTCATTCCCTCAACACAGAACTGTACCCTAGACTCTCACCTCTCACCATGTTTCTCTATCTCCTTGTTGCAGGGACTTCAAAAGTTGTTCAAAAGTTCAAAATTGATGTGTTCAGTTTGCACCTACAAGAAGCATGAAACAACAGCCTGTCCTTCCCACCTCACAGCTCTGTAGTTTCTGCAGCTTTTGGCAGTTTCCCCAAGAGGTGAAAGAATTCAGGGTCTGTATCAAAAAAGTACTACTGTGCTGCAGCCAGATACTCAGCACTTTCATGTTTAAGGCTACACAGTGAGAATTCAGGAGCAAAACCTTCTGTTGAGGCAGAGGAAGAAAAATAGTGGGCATGGCCCCATTCACAAGTTATAGAAAATCAGTCATTCACAATCAGGCTTGAGTTAGCAACTCCCCTGTAAACACCTATGTGCACATGCTATTCTCTTCATGAAAGAACTACAACTGCCAAGTCTCTCACTGACATGCCAGCCATTCTCTTCACTCTCCACTACTGTCCAAGGATATGCTTGTTCCCAGATCTCTCCTGACTGCCTTGAGAACAGCAGAGCAGCTCAGACCTGGGAAGCCAGACAAGATAAGGGGCCAAACTCAGCTCTTTCCCTAGCACACGCAGGAAGGACAATATTCTGAGTTGCATTGCCTGGTCAATATCACTGTAGACAGAGCATCAGCTGTGGAGCCAAAGCACTCAACATTTTTTCCTATAATATAAAATCCTCTTATTAATACATTTTAAGTTAGCTTGTCCTATAGGTACCCTCCCTCTGGTGTGAAGCCAAGACCCTAATTGGTCCCTTTCTTCAGTTACACAGTCAAAGGGTAAAACTGCATTCAAGGATTCCCTTGCCACCTTGCCTAACATGATCATCCATCAATACATCATCCTACTTAACCATGGAGCTGCTGTAGGCTAAGCTCATGGCAGCAGGCAGAATAAAGCTCCCTCAGACCTCTGCTTAGTGAAATGGTGGCCTTTAATGGAGACAAATCACAAGGCAGTGATTTTCAAACATTGCCACTGCACCTTTCAGTGTGCGCTGCTCCCCAGAGTAGCTCTACAGGAAAATGATAGGAAGAAACTGATTCTGCACTATGTCTGAATTTAACATAACAAATGAATATTGCCTACACTCATTTGTGATACTGAAGTCAGTGGAGTGACACAGTAGCTGTGCTAGATTCATATCAGCATCCAGCACATATATTTCTATGAGTCTGCGCAAACAGTCTTCATGGAGTAGTTGTGTAGTTGTTTCACCCCCTTGAGAGCCTGGACTGCTCTTCACTGAGTCTCTGCCATTCTCAGAGGGAAAGGAACGTTGTTTAAAAAGGTGACTTTGAAAGGGCTCTCCAGATTTCTGAGGACTTTTTAAATTTGGCATTAAAACAAGATAGGTGCAAGGGATTGGCAAGTAACTGTGGTACCCTGAGGGATGATGGTGTCAGAGGGCAGCACCCACCTCTTGTGTGGGGTGACACAGGGAACTTCTCAGGAAAAGCTTGCTATCTCATTTCTGTTTCTTTCCTCCCTGCCCCCAGGTAAGTAACCAAACGCAGGCACCTGCCTTCACATATAAATGAAAGACTGCAACATTGTTTCCAGCAGTCCCATATCCCGGGCTTGGCGGCAGTGACAGGCAGCTGCAGGGAGCATGGCAGCATGAGCACAAGCTGAACCAGCCTCCAGGAGGGGAGGCGGGGGTGACAAACTCCCAGTGCCATCAGTAGCTCCCGGTGTTCACTGCCATCAGCAGCCAGCTCCTGCCTTTAGGGGCACCTCTCACCGAGGTAACTTAAGTTCCACCTGGCTACAATCAAGGAGAGAAGAGCCCCCCCTTTCCCGCAGCTCTCCTAGGCGAGCTCCCGGCAGCCGGCCCGCAGGGAAGAGAGCCGGGCGGGCAGGCGGGCGAGGGGCACCAGCCCGCTCCCCTGCCTGGCACCTGCCAAGCGCCGAAATCCTGCGGCCGGAACCGTGAGGTTTTGGTGCCCTTCTGTGGCCACAGGCTTGAACAGCAGGCGCCACCCTACCATGCCAGACACAYGGCCCCAAAACTTGTAAATAAAAGCAACCAATTGTTTTGGACCRCCCAGAGGAGCTTTACAGAAAAGGAGACCTCACTTGTTCTCCTCTTCAGCAGAAGTACAGAGCTGTAAGTTTGCTCTGTGTTTCTAATATAGGTGAGGGTAAAAATGGCAATAAGGATTATTTGTTATTTAGGAAAAAAAGACTTCCACAACTTAGCCTTTTTTTAAGGGTAATGAAAGCTCCCAGCCTCTGCTTGACTGATCCAAAGAGTCCTCCACAGTGGACATAGCAAAGGCAGCATGCTTTTCACCTGATCTTGGGGGGGTGGGGACGAAGGAAGGAGGAAGGGAGAGATCATATTTACGTGAATGGGAGACATTTATTCATCATAAAAAGAGCAAGATCCACTAGCCTTATTTTGTTCAAATCCCTCTTTAAAAACACRTTGGGAAGAAGCTTAAGGGAAAAGAGCATGTACCTGCAAATATTGATGACTAAATGGTCAACTGAAAAGAGCTCCAAGTATTGACTGAGACAATCAAAAGGGAGTTGGAGAGAATAAAATCATGGGGAAGAAATATAAAGAAAAATAAGAAGAAAACAGCAATAGCTATTTAGTGGAGGTACACAAGCCTGGAAGGCAGTAAGATGCTGTCTGGACAAAAGCAGAGAGCAAAAGAAGAGGGGACTCACAGTCCCTCTGTCTCTGCTGGGATTGCTCTGTGCATCTTCACTGCTGAGTCCCGCCCTCAGCTGAAGAATGGCAACAGTTTGGCAGCACAGATTTATGCGGACAGAGAAAATAAAGCTAAATTCAGCTATTTGGACTATGACAACAAAAGGGGACAGCTTGGTAGGGACAAGAGATGATGAAACAAAGCAAAGGAGAATGCAGGCTACATATTAAGAAAACAGGTAATCTGTGGAGTGGTCTCCCCTGGTATGAATCAGTTTCATTCTCCTTATGAATGGTGAAGATATGGAGATAATGGAGAAAACAGTCCTGGACTGACTTTATAAGCTGGGGTTTTGTAGCATTTGTGTTATTTATCACCTGAATCCATACACCCTAAATCCTTGGCCAAACCAAGATTTTTAATGTGCAGTGGGCTTCCCAAGTCTAATTCTCATGCTCTGCAGGGAACAAAAGCAGGATTAGATTAGCAAAGACACGCTTGTCTCGAAGCAAAAAGAAAATGATGAAATTATGAACTCCTACCTTCCAGCAATAGTATGATGGAGTTTACATTTTTGCTATTTTCAGTTTAATATGTAACCTACTTGTAACCTGCAAACTATTTAACATTGTACCTGGATCTTTGGTAGCCCTTTCGGTCCACAGGGTGGGACCAGCTCATCTTGCAGAGTGACTACACACGCATCCCCTGTAAAAACTCTAACAAGCAGCTCTGGCAAACTTTGCTGCAATAGTTTAAGGCACTTGGGTACCTGCTCCTTTCTTCAGCCAACGGCCACTGACCCTGTTGCAAAACATGCAGAATACAATATATTGAGCACAAAGTCACCAACATCAGCAGTTTAAACTTAAGCTTGACTGTAAACTAGAGCAGTTGAAGTATGTATTCTATCCTGATGCTCCTTTCCATGAGCAGAGAAGTCTGGCAGGCAAGGGAGGATATTTCCATGAAATGCAGGTGATTGTTTACAGACATGAGTCAAAGCTCCATCCTTTATATCCACTTAACATCCCTGTGGGAAGTTCAGTAGCTTCTAAGAGAGAGGAGCCATATTTGAAATGCACCTCAACTTCTTACAGAAAATGTAGATGGAAGCAAGGAGCCAGCATCACAGAAAACAGCTGGCTGCCTGCAAACTACCAGTCAGCACTCACAAAGGCTCCAGTTGATGAAACACTGTCATATGCAATCTAAATAGCCATGCCCAGGAAAGGGCTATAAAATGCAAGGGCAGGCTAACTTTCCATCTGTTGAAAAGGAAATATTGTATACCAAGCCCTTCTCCTTTGAGCTAGACTTGGACTCTATTTTTCACTGAAGTTATCTCCATTATTCCAGGCCTCTTTGAAGCAGCAAGAACCCCCTTCAGTTAAAAGCACACACATACATAGATGTAAATCTTTTGCTGTCTCTACCTCCAGAAACAGCGCAAAGTTAAGTTAGATCACTTATGGCTACCCTGAAAGCAGGTTCCAGGCCAGCCTTCCCACAAGACTGCTGGGGGCAAAACCTTCACCACTCTTGAGAGGAATCCCAGTTCATCTGCAAAATGGAGACTGTAGTGAAGTCTTCTGCAACAGCAGCGGACTGGTCTCTGACACTGGAGGTCCCTCTCAGTTCCAGGTACCTACCTAATTTCTCCAAAGCCTACCCAGTTATCAAACAGGAACAGTTTATCTATTATTAACTTGAGTTGTATCTGAATCAGGGGCTTTCATGGAATAGCTATATATCCCAGAATTGGCCTCCTGAAAACTTATCTTGCTACTCATCCACAATGCCTTTCGTAAAGAATAGTAGTGGCTAGTAAAGTGATGCCATCACCCCCCCTCTGAGGCTTGTGCAGAAGTGTAATTCAATACTAATAGGTATCCCACAGCTTGCAGCCCAGCTGAGAAAGCAGGTCCACATGGCTTACTAAAATTGCCAGTTAGCAAAAGAGAGCAGGGTTAGCTTTGTCCACATGCAAACACAAAAAATGAGTAAGCGAGATAGAAAGTCACTGATTAGAGCTCCCTGTACTCAAGTGAGTACAGTCTTCAAGCCCCGATTGAAAAGAAGGTCTCTAGTATGGCACTGAAGGGGGGAGACATGAAAGAAATCTCTTCCATCTTGGACTCCATCAACAGCACTCCTCTTCATTCACATCTGATACCACATGTTATATCCTACCACAGTCCAATGGTACATCATTGGCATGGCCATGATGGCTCAACAGCTAACGTAGGCTATGCAAAATAGACCAACACTTGCCTCTTTTAGCCACATGAAGCTTCCTTAATAATCAACTTCCCTAAAGTCAATTTTAGACTGTCAGATCCAGGAGAAGTTTTTTACCAGACAGCTCTGCACTTTGTGGGATAATCCAGGCATAACAAAAGAAGGGCTTTCAGGGGGGAGGAAGAGGCAATAAATAAGCAATATAAAATTAATACTTAAATAGAAATATTATTTTTATTTATATGCTTTTTTTCTTTTTAAAATTAATATGTTTAAAATTCAACTTGAGAAAGGGCAAGAAGTACTGGTTCTCTGTTAACACTTTTAGTCGAACCACTAAACTGGTATAACTCACTGTCCAAACATCTAGATTCAGGGCTTGTTAAAACAAGAAACCTTTTTTGATAACAGAAGCCTTTTTCTTAGTGCAGGGAGATGTTTTAATTTATTCAACTAGTTCAGTTCAAAGACTTGTTCACTGTAAGCTGAGAAAGCAACTGGGAGTTGAAAAGGCAGTAAAGCTCATTTTCTTTTTCCAAAATATTAAGAAAAATGAGATGTGAGAGTGTAAAATAAGGTAGTTCTAAAATACTGAAAGCCATGAACATGAACAGAAACAATCTGTTCAATTTCCTAGCTATAGATGGTTTTTATTTTAACTCAGATTTAAGTGAAAAGTATTTTCTTAAGCTTTAAATAAAACTACCCTCAACAGTCTGGATAGATAACTAATAAAAAATTTTAAAACTGTTTGTGCATTGTAATTGAATTCTAATTTCCATCCAATTAGATCTTGACACAAATTAACTTTTTGATAAAAATGAATTGATGATCTTCTATTATAATAAAATGTAAAAATTAGGAAACTAAATGTGTGGGCATTAAACTACATCATTGCTTGACTTGATATAGATATATCGGTATATTCTCTTGGTTAGAAGGAGTAGCATCGTACTTAGCATACCGAACTGTATGTATTTGCTAAAAAAAAGGTTAATGGTGATCACCAAATTAAAATTAGTGTTTCTTCAGCAATTTAAAATGTAAAACTGCATAACAAGTTTAAAATAGATTAAAAATCACATTTCTGGTTTACCAGTTTAAGTCTTACATCTGAAACCATGTACCCTGTAAATTTCTGGAATGGAACTAAAACTGGACAAAGAAATTGGATTTTAGCTCAATTTGTTAATCCAAAAGACAAGAGATTGAATCCCTTGGATTACATTAATATTCTTGGAGTTACACGGTGCTCAACACTGAGAAAAATCTTGACTTGCCCATGGACTTTTCTTTGACTAAAATTCTTGCTCAGGGAAAACGGAAGTTTACCACAGTGAGAAAAGCAAGTATTGAGCCCTTCTTGTTACCTTACTCCAGACAACTGAGAAATCATATGAAATATCAACATTCTTCCTGATCTTTGGCACAGCAGAGAGACAAGGAAATATTTGTTGGACTTAGTTCTATGCCTATAAACACCTTGGAAAAGAGGACTCTGCTTCCTGGCTGACTGATCTCCCAGACTGCTACAGCTAGAAAGGATTCCTTGAAATCGTTCAGAGGCAGTTTTCAGATAGCTAGCATTTAAAAAAAATGATGCTATTGTTAAACATGAAAAAATACCATCATGCAACTCAAAAAGAAAAGATTTTGCAGAGAGTAAAAAATGAGGTACTGCGTTTTTCAAATCATACTGAAAATTCATAAATTATACACTTCTAAGACTAGCAGAGGGTAGAGAGGAGAATTTCCAGCTCTCAAAAATTTCTTATACTTGATTCTGAAACATAAACTGTCAAACCTTTACTGGTCACCAAGCTGAGTGCTGCTATTTTAGCTCAGTTCAGGGTTTACCATTTTATATCTAAGATACTGCTCCATTGCAAGGTCAATCCCCCATTTCCAACTAGATAGAAATATTACTTTCAAAGAATCATTGTTATCTTCGCATCCAAACTGTTACCTGTCAAAAGAAATCATTTTCATTCCTCCATAGACTCCAATGACAGTGAAAAGACTTCCTAACAAACATCAGCTGTAAGAAAGTCACAGGAATTTAAGTATCAGTTCAAATAGTGGGTATCTAAACACTGAAAGTTTGCTTTTGTCTGAAGACACAAATCTTTTACTAGTTCACTCATCTTGTTCCCTTGTATGCTATATCTGTGCTGACTTTGTCTAGATAAAAAGCTGTATTTTGAATCTATTGAAGTTAGCAAGCAAAAGTCCCCTTACCTTCTTCAGGGCCTGCAGCCTATACTTTTTAAGACAAAGTGCACAAAACTTGTGCAATGCCATGCATCTTGTCAGTGCTAGACCATAATAACAGAAATACAGAAACCTCTCTTTGAGATAGTTTTAAGACAAGTGCATCAATGTAACAATATGATAYAGTAGCTACTCTTTGGGCACACTGGATTTTATGTCATTTTTGTCTGAGTTCATGACAATGAAGTGTTTGGTTGCACAGGTTTGTGTCAGGCATTACAGTATCTACAGCAGAGAGTGGCCCACCCTGGAATTCACTCCAGCTGAAATCAATGAGAAAGACAGGTTCACATCAGCTTCTTCTACATCAGCTACTTGCACTTCAGGCATCTTCTTCAGAGCCTGAACGGATTCAAGATCTGACTTCAAGGGCCTAGGCTAAAAACTGTCACCCTTGTACTCAGAGGCATACTATCTAGGAACAGGATACCTCAGACAGACTGAGTTTACAGACTGCAGCTCTGACTGGCATGTAACACATGAATCATTGGGGTGAAGACTAGACTCCATCACTCTTTATAAAAACATATATTTAGCATCCTTCATTAGAGCCATTTACCTCCACCACAGAAATTTATTATCTAGGGACCCCCTTGTCCATTTTATCCAGGTACAATCACAATATGATCCTTAACAAAAGCCTAAACACTACTTTAGTAAAAATTGCATTGAGAGTGTGATTGCTGGGAGCTCTCCTCTGTCCCTTCTGAAGACTAATCTTACATCAGTAGTTTTTTTAAGTTTTTCTCTCTTCGATGCTTTGACCAAGTGAGTTGAAAAACTGACTGGATGTGCTGATATCCTCAGCCAATATTATCCTTCTAAACTATTACATAAACCTGTTCCTTTCTCTTTCAACCCTCTTACAGTATAGGAGTCTTTATTTTCCTCTAGCTTTTTCACCACAATTATTGTATTTCATTCTGTATGTTTACCAGTCTCATCTTTCAATACACATTTCAGCAGCTCTTTTTAAATTTTAAATATAAAATCTGCAAGCAAATTTCTGCTTGGCATTTTGTGCTTATTTGCGTTCTCTCTTCCTAGGGAGTGACTGATCCATTCAGTCTTAATTCTACAGGTCTGTAGAATTCTCTCGATGCATTCACAAGTGAACTTAGTATTTCCACCCACTATGCCAACCCTATTTTTTTTTCAGTCCACATATTTTGACTTCTGCAAACCAGCTCCATTGGACTGATGACAGGAACATTAACCTGTCAAGGAAGGTATCCAACTGTTTAAGAACAGTTAACAGTATAAGAATAGAAGGGTTATAGTTAACAGTTTAAGAATAGTAGGGTTTGTCCTGTTGTACAAGTTGTAAGAGGTGTATCTAGCCAAGAGAATTTTGTCAATTATGATGAGTTGGAAACTAAAGAACAGACACTGCATGATGTAGTTAGATTTGTCTAAAAGCCAGAAAGCTTCAGCTGTGGTCAGCTCTAGTTGTATTTTACGAGCTTTTGTATGTATTCTTCTGATTGATGTGCATTTGCTGTTTCCCACAAAGAACAGATGCTCTCTTGGGGTGATGGTTCTGGCTATTCTCCATTCAGGACACCTGCCAGCTGCCATACTGGAGGAATTTTATCTCTGAGGGTTCAAGCAAGTGAAGGGAACATGTATGACAACAAGGAATCACTTTTGTCCCTTATTACAATGGAGGAATCATCAAAGATAGGAGAGCCATTGCAAAAAAAAGGCCTGGGACAGATTGAGGCAATAGTCGTGGGACAGCATGGTCTTTCTCCTCAGGTCCTGGGAGGCGAATGGAAAATATACTTGGCCTGTCATGTGCCTGACCATACTTTACTCTCCTCTCTAAAACCAWGTCAATAATTACACATTGATTAAATGCATTTGCAAGCTCCCTATTTCTGAATTCAACTTGGGACATGACAGTGAGTATTCTCAAAAGGCAACATCCCATGGAAAAAAAATAAATAAAAATCAATGGCCATGACCTTTCTGGCCTCTGCTTGAGGACATTGCCTGGTTGCTTCTGCATTTTAAACTTCATTTTGCAACAAAGTTAATTTTTTAATAGTATTCCTTTTGAAACTATGGGGAATTACGGGACTGCTTTGCTTATTCTCCTTTGTGAATCTCAGACTGAGCTGCCATATTCTAAATCATTTCTCACAGTCAGGCCCTATTAATCACCCAGGGCTTTGCATGGCTGGGCATCATATTCTCCATTGATAATTCCATATATTTTTACAGAGAGCGAAGGATAATCAAGTGCTTTGAAAATTATGGGACAATCAACCCTTTCACATGGAAATCAACTTAGGGACATATAAACTATAGCAGCTTTCAGGGCAGGGGCCAGTATCTTCTGTGTTTCTGCAGTGACTGGAATCATGGGGTCTTGGTTCACCCCTGTGGTTTTCCCTCCTCTCTAAGAGTAAGTATATCAGAAGAATAACTAAAACACACACATTTCCACCTCACTGAGTATGTACAACCAAACTGGAGGGAGGAGGAGGAATTAGCTTCCTCTCATAAAACAAGCAGGAAACAGCTTTAAAAAATCTGTAAGACACAGAGATGGTTGATAGGAATGGAAGCAAAGCAAAGGCTCTATGGATCCATCAGGATTCCAATACAACCCAGCACCCCTGAGATCCTGCCATTAAAGATCCACCACCAAGCTCCCCATCTGCCTTCTGTGTGCTCCACRCCAACCCTGCTTGGAAGGCACAGTGCCATTAACACACAAAGGGGCCTTCACATGTTCTCAGCAAGTCCAGAGGCTTCTGGTCTTATAAAGCACATATACTAGTGAGACCAAGGAATCAGCTCACCCAGTGACAGCAGCTAGTGAACGTGGTGTTTACTGAACAGCTGTACAACAGGCATATATAGTATGTTAAGACAAAGCTGTAGCTATAGGAGTGCTGCTAGGGAAGTTGAATGACTTCACATGACCCCATATCTGCCCTTGGGTCTCTTCCTCAATGAGAAAATTGCCTGAGATCTCCATTAGATACTTGAGAGTTAGAAACACTTCCTGATGATAATTTCTGCATTTCCTTGCCCAAGCTTTTCTTTTTTTTTTTTTTCCAAAGAGGGAAGAGAGAAGTATGAAAAACACATCTCTTTCTGTTACATTCTCTACAGTTGAACCAGCATGGGCTGATAGGTAAATAGCAGCATTTCCTACTGGTAAGAAACCTATAGGCTTTCCTCGTTACTGAGGAAATATCAGTTGGTGCCTGCTTTACAAGGTTGCCAGTTTGCAAGGATCTGGCAAAGATGTGTTCTGCACATGACAGAGCAGGTACCAACCTCTCTGCCCTCTTTGGCTCAGGAAGGGGGATGTCAGGTTCACTTCCAATGAAAGAGCTCAGTGCATCTCTGCTGTCAGTAGGGCTGGATGTGTAATACTGGAGAAATTACATGGATTAACATGTCACACATGGAATTCCAGAGGAAATCCCCAGTCTTACACAGACTGCCTCCTCTGGACAACAGCACAGCAAACAGTTTAATGTAGGCTTATCATAGTGAATGCACACTTGGAAAGAAGACAAACACTCAGACAAATTCTGTAGACATCTTCTGACTATCTGGAAATCAGAAGGGTCAAGCAATAGGAAGATRAGTCTTCCATTTCTACAGGACAAGTTCTTTCTCTGTGAGCTTGGAAGATCAAATGGTACAGAGCATTATGGACAAGAGAGATTTCCATTTTTAGGTGACTGATTCCAGCCTGGCTAAAGGCATGAGTTAAATGCCAGTGACTTCTCAACAACTACTGTGAGTTATCTCTACATTAAATGAATAGGCAGATTTTAACACAGAATCAGGAAGGGAGGCAGAGGAAGTCTAAACATCCAATATGCTTAGCAGACTTTGCCAAGAGCCTGACGGATCCTGCCAACTCCATCCCTCCTCCATCACTACAGATGGGACCTCTCCTGCTCAGGGCAGAAATATAATAGCTGTGTAGTGTGGTTGTGCAGAGGGTATCTTCCTCTGTTCCTGAATCAAGTCTGTTAATAATACATTAGGTGGATTTCACAGATGCATACTCTAGTATCTTCCACCTTCATTTAATTTATTTTAGAAGGGGGAATGCTACACCCTGAACCATGCTGGATTATGGAAAATTTGTTAAACAGTAACAGTCAATTCTAAAATAGTGTAAGAGCCTCCTCTCTGATTGGGATTCAATATTATTTCCGTCGCCCTGTCTATGGAGGTCACCTCCTTGTTATCTGTTCCTGCTAATTAAAAGATTAGGAGATCAGGAAAGTCACCCTGAGGAATCAGTTATTACCAGCAGTAACAACAGCTGGCAAAGTGGCAGAGACACATAACTAAATGTCCTAACTCCCTTTCCTTTACACAAACTTCAATTTCACCAGAAACAGCAAGGGACAGGACCCAGTCCTTAGCATGTTCCTTTTTGGTTCTATGACCTATGAAATTTATGTCCACTTCTTCTGGTGAATTTGCTGCTAATGATGTTTTATTGAGCACTTCTTTCCAAATGATTGGTATATGCAAGTCCATGTTTCCAGCAGCAACCTTCACCTCCCACTAAAAACTACAAACTCAGTTCAGTTTTCAGAGGCACATACACGTGTGATAAAGGCCACTTTATTCTAAGTGCTGGGCCACTGCTTGGCAGGCACTTGTTACCCCACAACACATTCTTTTCCAGCTTTTTCAAGACAACACCAGCTACTTTATGTTTGGACTGGATGATGTCAGTAATACGATGGCACCATTGTCTGTACCTAGTACCATAAATGAGATCTCTTGGCCCTCCAATTATTTAAACACTTGGATAGTGTTGGAGCTTTCTTCTGCTGATACTATTGCTCACTCATACTGTACAGTGCCTCCCCCATCTGGTCTTGCAATTGTTTCATTGATCATATCACATCAGGGAGCAGTAGCCAGGGTTTAGGACAAAGATTGAGAGCTAAGACTCCTGCGGCAAAGCTCTGACGCTTTACTGGAAGAGATGTGTTCTCCTTGTATTTATAGGGTGTTTAATCATCTAAGCATCTGAGCCTCCTCCTTTTCCTCCCAAATTTTGCTCTCTGGATTTGCCAGTCACCTTGCCCAATTCAGCCATCTTATTCTATAATTCTGTGAGTTTATTCTGGGCAAACCACTAGCATCTGTGTTAAAGACTTTTCATGAACCTTTCTTGAAAGTACTTTGAGAGCCATGGAGTACTATGAATTGTAAAATACACTAAGTGTTTTGGAATAAACTCCATGTGATTTAGTTCACAATGGAACTTCTCTCAATCATCTACTGTAAAATGCAATTGGTCACAAAGTATCTCAGGACAACTTCCAACATGAAACATCCTGTAATATTTCATGTTTTCATCACCTTCAGTCACAATTACAGAAACCTTTCTAGCAGTGACATATATGGCAAAAGAAAAAAGTTTTTCCTGCTGGACAGGAGCAATAACTCCTAAAGCTTTCAATAGCTATGAAGAGATTTCAGAAAACCACTTTTGATACTCCACACAGTGACTACCTTACCTCAAGAGCCATGCATGGGACCAAAGCTTGCCAATCTGACTTGGGGCAGGAGTTACAAGCACTACAAATGGAGTCACTTACAACAAAGCAGAGCTGAGACTGCCCAGTCATCTTTTGGGACACCTAAAACAGGACAGTGTCTTAAAATCTTCTGGAAGCCTCTTGAAATCTTCACCCTGCTGGGAGACTTGAAACATGGTTTGGAGCGCTATACAAAGCAACTTTAACAGCTTGAATGTAGCATGCACACTAAATGTTAAACTCTGGTCTGCTATTTTCTGAAAAGAAAAAAATATCTGAAGAAAGAGTTCCGTCTTATAATTCAGTGATGCCCAAAATCAGAAATGACGTTGCATGGTTATTTAATTTGAAATCTGGACATTATAGTGGGTAGAACTTCACTGGCCAGCAAAGAAGTTCTACTGTAAGCTAAAGCTACAAGTTAAAGCTTACAGCAGTGGGAAGAAAATGAAAAAGGATTCAAAAAGAATAATGAAAATATGCTAAAATTGTAGAAACAGATGTTGCCTTACTGCAGGGAGCCTACCTTGAAACAATAGCAATAACAACACAGCAACAAAACTGTGAGAGGCCCCAAAATGTTTCCTTCTGAGGAGTTTACCAAAGAGACAGAAAGATGCTTTCATGGCAGTAAAAAAACAATGAACAGTCTAGATCAGGTAAGTGTGCTCCTGTCTACACTTTCTTAAAGTGAAAAAAAGAAGGTTCCACAGGAATTAAAAAATAAATAAATATAAACAGAGTTCATCATTGCAAAGACAACTAATCCTTACTCCCCCATCACATTTTGCTACAAAGTATCACAACTGTAAAAAGCCTAGCACAATTATTTCTATCAATATACAGGCTTGAGTTTGTTGTTCTCATTCTAAAGTACTTGCTTTACTAACAATAGAGAAAAGCTTGGGCTTCAGAGCAGCAGCCAGTCACAGGAGCTGGGAGTACCTCTCTCTCCAGGTTATCTCATAGGTTTTGTCAGTCATGACAATGGATTAGAGGGATTTCTGACCTGATTCAGAGCAATTCCTATGTTCAAAGGCCATATGGGTGATTAAGAGCCCCCTCATTCAGTAATCTGTGAAGCATACTGGCACAGAGTTGAATTTCACCAAGTTCTGTTCTTCCCAACTGGCCATTTGGCTTAGGATCGGCAGGGAACAGCAGCTCCAGAGAAGTGGTATGTACACAGCATATAGCATTCATGGCAAGTTCTTTGAATCAATCAGACCTAAAGATGCCCAGATTCATTGTTCATCTTCACCAAACTTTTTAAGAGGACTGGCTGACAACCTTCTTGGTAGAAGGACTAACAGTTTTCCATGATAAAGACTTTACGTCTGGGTGCCTAAATTAATAGCTGCAGCCACTGAATCAAAAGAATTTTGTTCTAGTAAAAACTGTCATTCACAGAACAACTACATTACAGAAGGCGCTGGGCAGATTCATTCCAGCTATGACTTTCAGACATTACACCAATAAAATCCTTACTCTGAGGCCTCTCTGCTGTGATAAGAGTGGATTTTTTCATGGCTATGGATGAACCTGCCAATGGAATGGGCAATTAGTACCAATCCATGATGGTAGATGTGCAATGGGAACATCTGTCTTAGCAGGAAAGACTGACATCCAAGTCATTTTCTAAAAGCCAAAGAATAGGCAACAGATGGAACAATTTTCAGTCACTAGTGACTGGCTTGGACTCCTTTCTGGCTAACAAGTGTGAATAGCTCAATTATCTGGCCAGTTCCCTCAGACTTCTGCATCTATTTAAAGTTGAGAGAACCGCACATTTGGCGATAGTTGTTTTAAAAGTTATCTAATAAAAAGCAGAGCTAGTAACAGCACTCAATTCCCATCAAGTTCAGCGGGAGCAAGGATGCTTAGCTGCTCACAGGCTCAGACCCTGCATCTTGTCCAGTGGCCAGAATGATGACATACATGTTCTGTTAAAAGACCCAGGTTTTTCAGTGAGGTTCTGGCTTTCCACTAGGAGAGTCTAACAGGGGTACAAAGAGACCAAATAACCCAACAACCAGACAACTCAGCCTCCAGCAAAAATGCAGATCCTTTTTTTTCCTAATCTTGTGCACCTATAGTTAATACTCCCAGTATATAGAAACATACAAAAGAAACATAAACATATGTGCATTCCATCTACCCAATGATAAAACAGACCTACTGCCTGAAGACCTCCCCCCTCCCAAATCCAAAGAGCAAAACAAAGGCAAAGAACCATTTAGGATTCCTGGCAACCTATTCCTTTCCCAGCACATGCTAAACAAAACCCTGCTATCTAACAGGGAGAGAGGATGAATTAACATAACCACCTTTCCACACAGCAATTAGCAAATGAAATCAAAACAAAGGAAGTGTCCGCCATTAATCTTTCCCTGCCAAAGAGCACCCGACTGCCATATAATCCACAGCAATTAGCCAAATAATGGGAGTGCAAGAGATTTATCTTGAAGCAGGAATTAGGGAGGGCACAATTAATGTACTGTACATCAAGAGAGCAGGCAAAAGCTGGTGATCCCTCACTGCAGGGTTGTTTGAGGAAACAGAAAAGCTTAGTAGCCTGGAACCAGGCTGAAGCACATACACCCCAATATTCCCCTCTGAAGCATCTTGAGTAAGTCTGATTGACAGTCACTGCATATGGGAGGATCAGAGCTTGTACCCAGGCATACAGAAAGAAATCTCAATGGTGCACCTAATAGTTCACCAATATGTTCCATTAAGGGAGGCTTGGTCAGCATYAGGCAGCAAGATTTGAAAAAAAATCTACAGACATGCTAAAGAGGATGCAGTAAATTACTAGAGATACTGACGGTATGTCCCAGCTCACCAGTAGGACCCACTCTGTTGGGCATGGTGCTATTTACCAGGGAAGGTATGAGCCCAAACTTGGGATATGCGGTCCCTTTCTAAAAATAAACAAGGCAGCGTAACACCAAAAGCATCGTGTTTTTATTGTGCATACCTACACTGGTTCTTCAAAATCATCCTGCTGCTTCAAAAGCATGAATAATTCTAAATATATTATGGTGTTCCTGTGGGCTACAGAACAGCTGCTACGTTCTAGCCAGAAATGACTGCATTTTAGTGGCAGGTAACACATGACCATTCCTGCAGTGTTGTGTTTTTTTTAAGCTTGGTGCCATGACGAGATTCCAGGACACCAGGAAGTCTAGCTGGTAAAGCCCATAAGGATGGACAGATCCATGGAAGTACTGAGAGAAGAACTGCCACTCTTCCTTACTATGTCCCTTCTCCTCTGCACACTGTGGGAGGTGAAGCCGAGAAAGCTCCAGAATAATCTGTCCAAATTATACTGTTTTATGAACTCAACTGGATAAGAAAGTGAAACCCCTCATACTGAATATTTCCTTTCTGACTATTTGGACCTTTTGAAATTGCAATGTTCCACTGCTTTTCACTTTTAGTTCACATCTGCTGTTTTTCCTACCCGTTTACATGGTTATTTTAGCAGGGATCTAGCTAAAACAAACCTGCAAAGTAAATGAGAATTGAAGAAGACTGAGTAGTACAAAGCTAGAAAAGCGGCACAAACCCCAAGCAGGCAGATCCTTCCCCTAGGAGGGCAATTAGAGGAGCACATAAAAGAAGTCTCAATCTGCAAAACACGTATTTCCTGCCTTGGCATTAGCTGGATATTTCTGAAGTTAGAAGATGCATTATGCTTTCTTCAGTTTCCTTCCTCCAGAATCACATGAAAACTGAATACCAAACATGGAACAACTTGAATGGAGCCTACAAAGCACTTACTCTCCCATTTGCATCAGAAGTAGAGAGAGGAGAGAAAAAACGAAGAGGCAAAAATAACAAACCTGAAGAGAAACAATCTTTGTTCTAAGTACCATTATTATGCAACAGAAGCCTAAAGACCTGTGGCTATTTTAACAAAATTAACAAGAAGTCAGCAAAGGAGCAACAACCTTAAACAGTACAAAGCCATTCACATTATGATAAAGTTTTACTGTCATCCGATAGGCTGGCACAGGAGAAGGAATTTAAGGAGATTTACAAAGATAAAGACCTCTGCCAGAAAAATCTGTATCAAAATGTTATGGGACAGCAAACCTGTGTGACACAAGTCCTGTGACATTAAGTGTAATAGGACTCAGGCTAGGAGTTGGACTCAACAAAAGACTTACTCTAAAGTACATTTTCAACAGTAGGAAAAATGAGACTTTAGCTAAGTGGAATAGGAAGAGTCCAGATTCTGCATACTACTAGAATTGGTACTGAAGTGGTGCGCAATTATCTTCTTGTCTGTAGATATCAACTTACAAGGCAAGCCAACAGGGAACCTGCTCTGGGCAACTGGTCTCACATAGATGCTGCTATTATCAGGTCTTTTAGATATTCAGAAAGTTCAACAGAAATTCTGAGGGCTCTGTAATGAGATGTGTTCCCAAATGATCAGAACGAGCACAGATTACAGATTAACTCTACCGAAGTTCTGGTAACAAATTTAACTTTTCTCCGCTAAGAATATATGGCTTCACAGATCCCATCAGCTGCCATACCTCTGTATCTTGTCTATGCTCCAGAGCTGTGCCTGAGGTCTTTTCACAGAGCAAGTAACATAGAGACAAGGAAGCCAAGACAGGGTGAATCCACAAGTCAATCTAGAAAAGGCCTGGATGGACTCACATTTCTAACCCTATAATCTTGCGGCTGGCATGTTTCAAGAGAGCAGAGAACTTGCTTCCAAAATCCAAAGTCTGTCCCTAGTCACAGACAACGTACCATAATTCTAATAGGGAAAAATAATGTACCTTGCTGCTAAAGAATGTTACATGTGAGTGAGAAAGATTTAATCCACATTGATCTAGAGGAGTTATTAGAACTTTTCACAAGGGTTGAGAGCAATTTGAAAGACTCTATTCACAACAATGTTTCTGTTTAATTTTCTTTTCTCTCCACTTCCTTCTTACCTCTTATTTCTTCCCTTTCTCTTTCCCACCATTCCTACCCCCCAGCCCTCTCCCCCTCTCCAGAAAAGCTGAAAATCTATCCTCTATTAYCCTGTCCTTTAAGCTTCACAAGGAGCTCCTAGAATATACTGTATAGATCTCCTGTATGTTCTTAGCATACTCAAGAGTGAGGGACTGGGATGGCAAAAGTAAACTAAGAAAGAAACTGGCTCCAGTGAGCTAGTTACAGCTATACAACAACATGAAGCTTCAACTCCCTTAAATTTCTCAAGGATGTAATTCTTATTTCCCTGGAGTTCCATCGGCTTACCTAGGAGGGCCACTTTGCCCTGTCTGTGGCTATCTGGTCTTGTTTCCCCAAAAATCAGTGAGCTAACTGTTTCTCTGTCTCATGTAGCTCTGCCCTTCCCACTGCTCATATCAGTCTCTCCTCTTTTTTCAGTTGATAATTTACTGTGCTTCCTAATCATCGGTATTTTTACAGAGAAACAACAGAATAGAACAGAGATACCATTTATGATCTCCTCTTTGCAGCATACCAGAGTCACTTACCAGGCACCACAAAGTAATGAATCTGGAACTGTTTGTTACTCTCCAAATGTATTAGCATGTTCTTGCCATTTCACCTTGGGGATCTTTCAAAACCTGCAGGAGAAGACAACAGCAGGTCCCTCAGTGCTGCCCCTAAGGGCATTCTTAATAGCAGCAATACCAAAAGTTAGTGCCAAAGCATTCAATTCTTTAAGCAGACATTTCCACCTTCTCCCATGGAATCTGTCTCCCACCCATTACAGCCAATTCTCGGACATTCCCATGACACAGAGATCAGCATGGGCCTGCCAAAACAGCCCAGGACAAGCTTCAATTGCATCTCTGCCTAGCCACTTAAAATAGAGTCCTCCTGACAGCATTTGTTTCTCAGACAGTAAAGGAGAAAAGAAGGGCATTGAGTCAGTTTACCTGCCCCATTGACTTACAGAATAGAAATGGGGGGCAGAACATCAGAGGTGAGCTGGTGAAATTACTGGCTGCATAGCTAAACTATCTAGCTGTTTTCCTATTGGTAAAATAGCTGTGAAGCTTTTGTTGCCAATCTTCAGTTACTGGGGTATTCACAGACTTCTCCCTTGGTCCATTCCTAATTCATATTTTTAATGCCTGCCTAATTACCTACACCATCTAGTGTTTTAATTTCAGAAACTCTTTCAACACAAGTGCTCTCACTGTCATTGAAATAGGAGGTAAGTCCCAAAATTACCTGGTGGCCTAAAATGAGCAACAAACATGGTAGAACACAGGCAGCCATATGAGCATGGCCTGACAGTATTCAGTCTGGCCTCGACTGAGTAAAACTACAACCGCACAAGGCGTTCTTGATTGTCTGTACTGCATCCCTAMACAGTGACATCTTTGTACATTAATCTGACAGTGAGAAAATAAAGAGTGGTTTAAAAAGGAAGCTGAATGTCAAGATTTTCTTTATAACAGAGAGATTTGGAAAGAAACAAGTTCTCATAAGAATGACTGCTGAGACTCTGCTCAGCAAAACTGTGACAAATCTAATAGTGCATGGGGGGATATTTGTTAATATAGTCAACAGACGGATGGGTTTTTACAGGGAGAGAGACAGAAGTGTGCAAACTTCAGCCAAATACAAAGAAAGAGAAACTGCCTTGGAAAACGTAACTGAGAGTAACTCAGCGGGGCTTGGTATTGGGAGATGAACTTGCAGCTTTGACAAGGCTGACTTTAAGGCGACCTTCAGTGGAGCTCCTTAACAGTGTATGCTGGGCAATCGCTGGTAAATCTTTATTAATTTTAATTGGCGGCACCCATTTATAAGAACCATTAAAAAGGATAAATTGAGCCCATCCGGCGTAATGTCTTTTGTTAATTAGTTTGTCAGCACTGTTTTAATATCCCCTAATGACTTCATATTTCAGGCCTGACATTAAAGGAGACGCTGTAAGAAAGGAAATGGTCTTATCACCGTGTACATTTTTTCTTTTTTTGAACAAAAAGTGTCCTTCCAGGCCTGACCAAGGTTAGGTGCCATTTAACTCAGAGATACAGGTACCACAGGACTTGGAGGGGCCCTGTCACCATAGCCAAACTTCAGCTTGCTACTGACTAGCATGCTCTGCTGAGATTTTCTCTCTTTAGAGACCCATAGAACAGCAGAAGAAATTCAAAGTCATCAGCCACCAAATTCCCACTCTCCATAGGTTGTCACAGCATTGTCTTCAGTCTGAAAGCACGATCATGGAGGAAAGATACGTGAGAAACCTGAGATACAATTGCAACAAATGTCTCCCTTAGGTACAAGCAGGTTAAACACCAAATAGCTTAAGGTCTTTTGATTCACAGAGGCATGCACAGCACCAATATCCCAATACACCTTGGGGAACCAAATTTTAAGAAGAGAAGCTGGTTGGACCAAGTGCATTGGCAAAGAATGCTTTGTGTATGAAACTGATTTGCAAAGGAAGATGAAGGGGAAATTTTTTCTCTATGTACGACACGGACTGGAATGAAAGGGAGTGAATAAATCTGTGGTTTTAGTTTCAACAGTTCTCTCCTTCCTCCCTTGTGCCCATCTCCTTCTATTACTTGGAATAGCACAATAAAACTGCAAGCCTGGGAGATGGGGAACTTGGATTCAGTTATAAATCTTGAAAAACAAGACTTTTCTACTTCTAATAGGTACAATATTTTAGTTCTTTATGTCTCAAATAGGTTATGCGGATCTTTTTAAAGTCTGATTGTATATTAGGTAATAAAAGTAACTAGCACAAATATGTAGCCCTTCATCCTGTATGTGTGTGCACTTCACAAGTTTTATTCAAGGAGAAAGCATATAAAATAAGGGTCAAGAGAAGGATCAAGAGTAGCTATCAAAGAAGAAAATCCAGAGCAACCTATTATTGTCCTAGGACTCCTTTTACAGAGTTGACCTGGTTTTCTTAAACATCACTGCCTCTCTTCTCACGGTTCTGCCACACATTAATGTCTTTGAGCTGATGAACACTGGAATGGATCCCTCAGGAAGCATATCCTCACTGTTGGACCCATAGCACTGCAAGTTTTATCCCTGCTAAATCTCCTACAGTGGCCTGATCAATCAGGGTGAGAGATCTTGAAATAATGCTGACATTTTGTCAGTGAAAGGCTTTGTCTTGAGGGCTGGATTCTATCTTTTTTTTTTTTCCCTGAAGATTACAATAGGTGAGCAATGCACAGAAAGTAACATTCTCTACCAGTTAATATCAGATTTGATGCTTTGTATTCTACTGTTAGAGTAGTTCACATGAGGGAGAAGTGGGTAAGAGAGAAACAGCTCATAAGAAAATTAGATTATCCTTTCTTAAATAGTTTTGCAAACCAGGAAACACTCCATTAATTGTAAGGTGGTTGTATTTATACTGGCAATAGTAAAAGGAAAACTAAACCTTTATCTAACAAAATAGCATTATCTTTTCTCCAAATTTTCATGGTAACCCATAAACAGCTCCTTATAAGCATCATATTAAGAACTATACATAGACATGCTCCATTTTGTAAGATCACCTTTTGACAAAATACAAACAATAACTGCAGAGACTGAATCAATTATTAGTTTTATTACTGAACAAAACCCTTGCCTCAAAGTCAATGGGAATCTTGCTGTAGACATCAGGAGAACTAACAGTTTTTACTCTTTCCATCAAAATTTAGGGCTAATGATTTTGCCACAGATTCTTTTTGATGGATACACAGGATGGATACTTGAATATTAAAAGCTGCTTTATGATCCCCTGAGAGCCATCTTACTGCCATTGCAAGATTGTTCTTTATTTCATATTTTGTGCAGTTTTAAAAATTTTCAGGGGACTGCTAAAATTATGCCGTATGTGAAGCACACAATAAAAGCATGCCTAGGCTGAATAGGATATTCCCAGCAGGTTGAGCACCTCTTTGAATGAGCTGCCTTTGCAGCTAAGAGAAGTCTTGGGTTTTTCCTCCAACCAGCCTGTCTCTTGAGCACTGATTTGCTCTACAGAATTTATCCTTTTATAATCAAAGGTCTGCATAACACTGCCAGAATAGTTGGTACTTACTCTGCACTTTGCAGCTCTTGCAAATACAAATTTACATAATAGTCTTCCATTTCTATAAAACATCATAATTCATGACGAGCTCAAAGTGCTTCATAAATGCTTCAGACTCAGACAGTTAAACAATAACCAACTTATTATCATTTTTAGAAACAATCACCAGTTTACCTTTTCAATGTGGTTTTAAGAGATTTCTGCCACTGAAATGGAGGTTTCCACTTCCCCAGACTGCATCTATACAAACAGTTTATTTGATACCTAGCAAAATTAAAAAGGCAGAAACCTGGAGAGAAGAGGAGCAAAAACGAGCAATTAGGCATAGAAACCTTGACAGCAGACAAGGCAAAAATGAAATAGGATCAACTGTTGTGTGGCCACACTCTAATCAGACAAGGGGGAGGAGGGGGAACATACCTAGAAGTGTAAAAATGATTTCTGGTTTTATCATTTTTTCAGACTGCTGTGTAGTTACGTTTACATAGCAAAATTAGCAACCTTACTTCAAACATCACTGAATTGTGAAACACAGCAGTGGCTTGACTGTGGAAAGCGGATTTGTCAGATGTCCAAGTTTTGACTCTGACAGCCCACATTTCAAACTGCTCTTCATGTATGCATGATGACAATTATTCATACTCTAGTGATGACACACTAGAGACAGGTACCRATGAGATTCCCTTTCCCTTCCTGCTATCAAATCTCATCTGGGGTACTTGGGAGACAGACACTTCTGTGTGCCTTTAGCTCAGGACAGATCTGGTGGACCAAGCCCACTAATACTACACAAGAGAAGATGAAGAAAAGTTTCACATCCAACTGAAACCACAGGTCAAGTTTGGTAGGACACTGGAATTAAACACTGACTTTTTTCAAAGGGCAACAGACCTTTTATTTTTTTAGTGTCACTAACCTAAATTCTGTCCCCACCAAATAGAAACACTTCAAAAAAGATAGCCCCCACTGGGCTGTGCTAGCTTACTGCACCTCTTCTCTGTAGCCCATCATCTGTGGCACAGTACTACAGGGATATTCCTCACTCTGGCACTCTCCATTTTTTAAAGGTGCCAATGACAATAAATACTTTTTATTTGTTTTGACAATATTTTTACAGAAGGTTGAAGAAAAAAGGCCCTTCAAGTGAGAGAAATTACAAACCCCAGGAAACTGTGCTTTAGGTTTTCTATACTTGTGCAGACCTACTGCAGGATGTTGGAGCTTCACTGCAGCTCCCACATAAGAAGAAGGTGAAGGTCTTTCAAGTATAACACATTCCAGGCTAATGAAGTAGGATAGGAGTCATTTGGTTTGGGTGTTTTTATTCTATGCTTAGTGTTTAATAGACTTAATAAAAATCTGTATAAAATAAAACTGCAATGATTTTTCAAAATTTGTGCTAATATAATCCTGATTCAAAAGTAYTCAGCATCAAGAAACCCTCAACTGCAGTAAGATGAGGCATGGTGCTCTTTAAATTACAGACATAATTAAGGGTAAACTTCTATTTTTCTGGTATATTCAAGCTTTCAGAATATATCAGAATTTATTATTTATATTTCCAGCCTTCACAACAGAGCAAAAACTTGTATTTCCATCTTCCCAATATTTTCAGCTTCTGTTGTACAAAAAATTTTTCCTTAAGTAGTTTAGTTCTTGCTAAGTAGAAAGTGAAGAGGGACTATTTTCTTCATAAGCATTAATTCAATGACAGGTGAAACCCACCTGAGAACTGAAAAAGAAGGAGAATATATTCCTGTTTCCAGTTACATATAAGAGCCAGGGAGAGGAGAATGGTATCTGCTACTGCCAAAATGTAGAAAACAATACTACTAAAATTTATTTTAATAAAGGAAATCTTCAAAAATGTAAAACTCTTGACCTTAATAAATCCTGTGTCTAGCACATTTTAGGTACTTCAATAAAATTTTATTACTTTGTTGTAAATTTTCAATAAATTCTTTTTTTTTTTCCAAAATAAACCTGCCATACCTCCCCCCTTAAAAAAAACTTAGTACTTAAGAAACGTGGCACCCACAACAATAAACTGAATAGTCCAAATAAGCCTATACAATTACTTTCATGAATGTATACACAGAACTACAGGCAGGCCCAATTTCACAGAATCACAGAATGGTTGAGGTTGGAAGGGTCCTCTGCAGATCATCTAGTCCAATCCCCCTGCTCAAGCAGGGTCACCTAGAACACGTTGCCCAGGACTGTGTCCAGACAGCTTTTGAATATCTCCAAGGATGGAAGCTCTACCACCTCTCTGGGCAACCTGTTTCAGTGCTCAATCACCCTCACAGTAAAAAAGTTCTTCCTCTTGTTCAGACAGAATTTCCTGTGTTTCAGCTTGTGCCTGTTGCCTCTCATCCTATCACTGGGCACCACTGAGAAGAGTCTGGCCCCATCTACCCCTTTAGATACTTATACACATTGATAAGATTCCCCCCTCAGTCTTCTCTTCTTCAGGCTGAACAGTCCCAGCTCTTTCAGCCTTTCCTCATATGAGAGATGCTCCAGCCCCTCAATCATCTTAGTAACCCTGTGCTGGACTCGCTCCAGGAACTTCATGTCTCTCTTGTACTGGGGAGCCCAGAAYTGGATGCAGTACTCCAGATGTGGCCTCACCAGGGCTGAGTAGAGGGGGAGGAACACCTTCCTTGACCTGCTGGCAATGCTTTCCTCATGCAACCCAGGATACCATTGGCCTTCTTGGCCACAAGGGCACACTGCTGGCTTATGTCCAACTTCTTGCCCACCAGGACCACCAAGTCCTTCTCTGCAAAGCTGCTTTCCAGCCAGTCATCCCCCAGCYTGTACTGGTGCATGGGGTTATTCCTCCCCAGGTGCAGGACCCTGCACTTGCCTTTGTTGAACTTCATGAGGTTCCTCCCTGCCCATCTCTCCAGCCTGTTGAGCTCCCTCTGGATGGCAGCACAGCCCTTTGGTGTATCAGTCACTCCTCCCAGTTTTGTATCATCAKCAAACTTGCTGAGKRKGCACTCTGTSCCTTCATSCAGGTCACTGACAAAGTTGAACAAGACTGGACCCAGTACTGACCCCTGGGGGACACCGCTAGCTACAGGCCTCCAATTAGACTCTGTGCCACTGATCACAACCCTCTGAGCTCTGCTATTCAGCCAGTTCTCAATCCACCTCACTTTCCACTCATTTAGCCCACACTTCCTGAGCTTGCCTATGAGGATGTTATGAGAGACAGTGTCAAAAGCCTTTCTGAAGTCAAGGTAGACAACATCCACTGCTCTCCTGTCATCTACCCAGCCAGTCATTCCATCACAGAAGGCTATCAGACTGGTTAAGCATGATTTCCCCTTCGTGAATCCATGCTGACTACTTCTGATCACCTTCTTATCCTGCACATGCTTAGAGATTTATGGCATACAGATCCTGTATACTCTGCCAGCACAGGTTCCCTGACCTCCACACTGCTTCTGGCTTCTTTCTTGCCCAGGGATCATTCAGGAGCTTACACAGTTTCATCTGCGTGCCTGAATTATTCAGTGAATTTGTTGAAAATTTTCCTTCCCCTGRCAGGGGATCAAGTTGGGTGAAGACCCAAATCACAGCCAATATTTACTAGAATACTTTTTTTTTTAATTAAGCTTCTGTTATTAATAAAATCAAGCTGTTATTATTAATAGCAGATAATTATGCACGCAAAACATTCACTTTCCACAGTTCACTCATACACACACATACACTCACTCGTAGTTACTGGGCTGGAGCAACAGCTGGGAGGCTGACCTCAACTGTTTACTCAGAAGTGGAGTGTTGTACTGATGTGCCAGTGGCTTCTAGGTAGGTGTTTAGAAAGTCCTTCAAGTGGTCTGTTGTTTCATCCGGTGTATATGTAATCCTGTAGCCCTTGTCTGCACACAGTAGCAGCCACCACCGTATCACCTGTGGTATGAGTCGTACAACCTGCTGTTGATGCTGGTGTGTGCTGGTGGCCTTGGACAGATTTGGCCAACTCTTGATGTTCTGAATTTATTGATTCTTGCAGATTAAACAGCACTACCAATCTCTGAAGTTTTTCAGTTCTTGGAAGACTTTCACATGCAACCTCATAGCACTTTTCCTCTTCAGTCTGCTGCCTTCTGGTACCTATTTCTCCCTCCACACCCATAAGTCTGTACAGAACCCAATTCAGATACACTCACACAGAAGGGGCCTTTGTGACACATTGACAGGAGACCTCACACTTCTGGGAAGGAGCAGAGCTATTACACAGGACCAGGTGAACCGCACTACTCATGTACAATAGGTCAAGGAGAAAAGATGTGCCAAAAATCAGAGTAAAAGCTACAAATAAAATTGTTTAAAGTGAACATGAGCCTCTTTTTAGGAAAACAACTAAGAATTATAAAGGAAAAACAAAGGTAAAATCAATCAAGTTTACTGCTTTTTTGATTTAGCTTATTATTTAAATAATTGATTAAAAACAAGTTCAGAATCATTAAAAGCAATTGCACAAAAAAATCTTTGAAAATATCCTGAATTTTGGTTCCTCTTCTGATTTTTCATAAATCAAGCAAAGATAGACCAATTTTTCATCAGAATCAGGTTTGTAGCATATCAGCATTTGCCTGATTTTTCACCCATGAGAAAAAAACACAGAAGGAAACAGAATAAATCACATGAATTTCTGTAAAACATTTGTGATTTTCATATGCTACTAAAGCCCACCATCATCTACCAAGTAACTTGTTAGTTCCTCATCATGCTGAGCAAATGCATCAGCATCAAAGGAGAATACTGCCATGTCAGGTGGCACTTACAGTTGTCGCTCTCAAACTTCACAAAAACTGCCCAGTATCCTTATTCTCATTTTGCAGAGAGGAAACTGAAACACAAAGATAAGTGGTTTGATCTTGGCCACAGAATCAGGATACAAGTCTGCTTATATTTTTCCTGAAAAAACACTAAATTTTTTCTTATGCAGGACTAGAAAGTTGAAGTGGGATATTTCTCAGCTCTCGTTTGACAAGAAAACTATTAAACCTTCCCACATTCCCTCAGTTTATTTGTCTCTAACTTTTTCCCCAAGAATTTCTTAGTCACAGGTGTTAGAAACCTGCAATATTAATCTTTCTAATGAAACCCACCTCCTTTGGCTTCACTCCTGCCACTTGCAGTCTCACCACCTTTCTCTTACTCCACTGCTTTCCACAATGAAAATGGACACAGTTGTAATACAAATAATTTTGAAAACAAAGTGTTTTTTATAATGAAATTTAGAAAAGAATAAAAACTTASGGAAGTCAATTAATAGAATTCCTAGGGTCCCTAGTCAAAGGGCTACCTTGAAATTTTCTCGTAGAAGAAAAACTAAGCAAAGCCAAGCAAACGTGAAGATAAATTTCACCTTAGTGAATTGTCTTTAACCATCCGATAGCTCACTCCTTTCTCTTGTCATTGATGTTTCTTCTAATAAAATCATCCACTGAACAATTTGTATGAATAGTTCTTGATCTAGAGCCTATGAAAATGTAGTTCCTTACATGTGTTATGTATACGAAATGATCTTATTTCCACTCTCCAAACAAAAATAATATAATTTAGGAACAGCTTCCTTGCCAAAAAGCTCCATGTTCACTTTGTGGGACCATTCTACATTAAACTATTTGCAATGAGATCCTTCAATCAACTTGTCCACAACAATCTCCATTCAAAGCCAAAGAAAGGGCACCGGAGAAACAAGTTCATTTCAGATTTTGTCTGAATAATCCTGAGTTATGCTCAGTATTTGTCTAGCTTTATGGAGCAACATCAGTTGGATCCTTCTAATGATTTCCAGAAAAAAACAACACATCGAAGCTGGGCAATGTGGGCAGTGAGTTGCCACTAGATGGCAGAGAGTCTCGAGCTTTGATTTTACCTTGGTAGGAAAAAGCCAAGCGACCCGTTGGAAGCTGCAGAACGAAGAGTGTCAAGGCATGAGCAGGGAGGACAGTCTATCCCTGCCTTCTTCCCATTATATCATGGATGGGCCTTTCACAACAAACATAAGGAAATTGGGTCAAGGACAGGCTAGTGTCTATAGACAGGCTTTACATGCACAGCTTAACAAAGATTGAGCACTGTATTTGGGGACAGGGTAGAGAGGAGAAGCTCTCTCAGCCTCAACTGCGATCAGTAAATTGTGATGCCAAAATGAGACTACAGCAAAGTGAGTGCAGACATCTGCTTCACTAGCCACACAGTGAGACCAGTGTTAATAGAAAGTACCCCATGCTTTCTTTGCCAGCAGCTCAGCTTCCCAGAGGAGAAAATATACTTTCTGCTACATCTCACAGCTTGGGAGGATTCCCATGTCCCAGTATTGTGCCAGTTCTTTGGACAGAGGCACAACCTCCTGTGCTGAGGCTCCCTGCTTTCCCTCTGGCCACTTATGCTGCTCTAGACAAACTGACAACATATGACACAGGCTGAGGAAAACATTTTGTGCTTAAAATGGTGGTTTCTATGAAACATTCAGCAGAAAGACACAGAGTTTGTACAAACAGGCAGAGACCTCAGAACTCCTGCACTGCAAACTCTATTCTATGTATTTTAACAACTTTGCATTTAAATAGATGAGCTTGATATTCTGTCATCTGGTCACCATTATTTCATTTTAGTGGAATCAGAAAGACATGAAGCAACTTTACAACTTTAAGTAAGCTAAGACTAGCCACTGAACTCAAGCCTTCTCCAGAACTTTTATCATCTAACATCCTGTTAATCACTGACCTGCCTAGCTTTGCACTCAGTGCTCTGCCCTCACAGCTGAGCTGTGTCCAGGAAGATTACCTTACCCTTAAATTCAAAACTGTTTTCAGATTCAAATGTTTTCTGTCTTGCTCAGTTCTGATCTGGGGAAGTGGATTAAGCCATTCAGCAGTAAAAGTCTTCTTTCAAGTGAAATTTTCATCCAAGTTTTTCTACCTGAACCAATCCTGCAAAGTTCCCACCAGCTCCTTGCCTGCATCCCTCCCGAGAGACTCAAGAGGCCTACTCCCACTGTTCTATCTCATTACTAACCAATAAGTAGAAACTTAACTTAGCTTGCTTCCTAATCACAGCAGAAGAGCTGACTATTGGTGCAACTAAGAGGAATGGAAATGACTGTGTGCCATAAAAACTGTGCATGACATCTCATCAGAACTGCTGTTTGGGACTGGCTTCCCTTCTGCACAGAAGGTAGGATACTGGCGCACCAACAGTCATTTTTCCATAGTTATCAAGTTATGACTAGTTTCATGCAACATGTTAAGAAAGTTCCGAAAAGTTCTAACCTTGCAAATAATCTATAAATTTCAATGTGTGGTCAATATTCCCTGCCTCAAGCTTTTGGTATAAGTGGTGAGGCATTCATAGGAATCAGTCAGCAATTATTTAAGCACTTCCAATAGCTCTTTCATTCTCTTATCCTCCAGTAGCAAGGGTTGTATATATAGCAAGGTCCTGAATATCTATAAGCAAGCTGAGACATAAAGTAGAAGGAAAGCTGGTTAGATGTGCTCCGACCAGGGGGTACTGGAGGTTTGTGGGTCAGTGCTTACTGGAGGGTAATRAGGGCTGTTCAAGTCAGGAGGCACTATATGGTGGTTTGGTACTGGGGTGACTGTTAGAGGTCAGCCAAAGATGTAATGGGGTCCATATGTGCTGCTGTTTGGTGGGCTGGTAAAGGTAAAGTATGTGGGGGTACAAGACTGTCTGAGTTCTGCTTGGTTTGCAACATGTGATGGTCCCTGAGTACAGTGAACTGTTGACTCAGAATGCGTGTGAAGCCTGGTCAAGCCAGTCTAAGCCTAGCTTAGAATATGTTTCCATTACTGCAAGTACAGACTGCTGACTCCTCTACTCCAGTCTGGGTGACCGGAAGACCAGAGCAAGAGAGGCTACCCACAGAGCAGGTACTCAGCACCTTCTGGCAGCTGGAACAGCTGCACTCCTCCTGCATTCCTCCTGCTGGAGCACCACCTCAGCCTGGTTGCAGGAGCTCATGATAAGGCTGCTCATTGCAGCTTTCACAGATTAGGCCTGTTGTGTTCTCTCACTGTATTTAGCAGGGATTAATCTCTGAACCTGCACTGCACCAAGCAGAAGGTGAAGGCTTCAGTAGGGACTGTTGCATGGAGGTACTGATGTCATATGAGCCAAGAATTTACTCTTGAAAAGAAAGAAGGGCCCAGAGTTGCAAAACTCAAGTACAGTCCTTTTCCAAAAGCAGGATGTCTTAACCTGAAGCTTGTTTCAGAGCCAGTTGTGTTACACTGACCTCCTGAAAGAAACAGTTTGAAAGGCTTTTGACCTTTCTTTTCCACTTCCAATTATATTGTCCAACACCTAAACATGAACAGATTTCTTAGAACTACCAGGTTTGAGAGCCAGAAGTAATCCCTTAAAACAGCAAGCAGCAATCTTTGTGACCAGGCAGAATGTTTATAAGAGTTGCTAATGAATAGCCAACATCACTAACAGACAGTACTAACTTGTCCGTAAAGTCTGAAGTGGTAAACTACAGAAGATGTCCTTGCCTTGGGGGTGCACTGAGAGTGCTTCTACCACTGCTGTTCTGCTGCTGGGGCTGTAAAAGCCTGGGGTTAACAGCTAACCCAAGCTCAAGTGCTCAGGTTTGTGGTCTTGTGCTCTGTTTATTTTAAGTAAGAATCTTTGTTGTCTAATGTTCTGCCAGCCCCATATGCCCTTAACCCATAAAAACAGTGTCTGCAAGAAAGCAATCATAGATAATCTAAGAGATCTCTGAGAAATTACTTTTTCTACCTCTGATGCTGGGACAACTGCAATCACATATTCTATGTTCTAATAAAAGCATAAATTCTGGATGGCTGAGAAGAGTCACAACTTCCCTCTGATCCTCCCTGCTGTAGTAGGGCTACATAAGCAAAAAGAAATGAATGACAGACTACTTGAGTAGATCCTTTAGAAGGGTAAAGATGGGTTAATTAAAGCAAAGATAAATGTGCTGAAGTTTTCCACAGCTGAGAGGAGTTTGGCATCTCAGGGACTCTGGGACAGGTGTCAGATGCTCAAGATAATGTACGTAAAGAGGAGCCAGGAGGGCTTGGAGACAAAGAAGTATGCATTAAGGCAAGAAGAAAGGAAAGACACTCTTCCTGGTTATAGCATTTGTTTTCCTGGGTACCACTCACTGAAGGAAGGCAAATATGTAGAATGGTTCAGTGGGTCTGAGGTGCTGATTCCTCAAGCCCAGAGATTCAGCATGCTCAGCCCTGGGAAAGGGAGAGAAAGCTTGGGTTCACTGCACTTAACCCTCAGAATCTTTTAGCAAACAGCAGTGACATGCTTCAGAAGACAGCCTGACCAATCCTGTCAACTGGGCCAGGGGAGGCAGTGAAAAATTCACTTGGAAAGCATCAAAGTATGGGGCAGGGGTCCTACACACTTTGGAGGAGTTGATTCTTTGAGATCCACCTGCTGCTCAGTCAGAGGGGTCATAGAAACAGCCCCAAGACAGAAGACTAGAATACCAAGCTAAGGCCTTCAGATAGATTCAGGATTTTGCACTAATTCAGTTTGTACTGTTTATCTCGCACAGAGATCTCATGCAAAATTCTCTGCCCTCAGGGAGATGCAGAAATATGACAATTCATTCATATGAACTCACTCATCATCTGAGTTGGTAAAAAATGCAATTAAATTGTTCAAAAATAATGTATTAAAAAAAGCTGACAAAAAATCCTCACATAATTGATTTTATTAATATTGTTTACACAGCTTTCTAGAGCAGTCCCAGGTATGTGAAGTACAGAAAATCAAATAATTTATAACACAGCAGAAGTCCCATATTCACTGAATCAGCTATGCAGTGAACATGGTTCAATTCCCCTCTTTATGACAAAACAAACCTCACATTGCCCTCATCCAAACTGAACTAGCAAAGCAGGAATTTCATACTTCCCTGTAAACTGAAAAGCAAACTAATTCAGTAGAAAGACTTTGTTGCAATCCATCCAGTAAATTTATTATAGATCTTCTTACAAGAATGAGGGTTCACTTTCCTACTCATACTTGGCATTTATTTACTCTTTGAAATCCCTCAGAATCTAATGAAGTACGGACTAGATAAATGGACAGTGAGGAGGACTGAAAAGTGGCTGAACTGCCAGGCTCAGATGGTTGTGATCAGCCACACAAAGWCCAGCTGGAGGCCAGTCACTAGTGGTATACTCCAAGGATCAATACTGGGGCCAATACTGTTTAACATCTTCATTAATGGACAATTGGACAGAGTGCACCCTCAGCAAGTTTGATGATGATAGAAAATTGGAAGGAGTGGTTGACACACCAAATGGTTTTGCTGCCATTCAGAAGGACCTTGACAGGCTGGAGAAATGGCAGAGAAGAACCTCATGAAGTTCAACAAAGGGAAGTGCAGGGTCCTGCACCTGGGGAGGAATAACCCCATGCACCAGTACAGGCTGGGGGATGACTGGCTGGAAAGCAGCTTTGCAGAGAAGGACTTGGTGGTCCTGGTGGGCAAGAAGTTGGACATAAGCCAGCAGTGTGCCCTTGTAGCAAAGAAGGGCAGTGGCATCCTGGGCTGCACTAGGAAGAGCATTGCCAGCAGGTCAAGGGAGATGGTCCTTCCCCTCTACTCAGCACAGGTGAGACCACAGCAGAATGCTGTGTCGAGTGCTGGGCTCCCCAGTTACAAGAGACTTGGACATACTGCAGCAAGTCCACTGAAGGGCCACAAAGATGATTAAGGGTTTGGATCATCTGTCATATGAAGAGAGGCTGAGAGAGCTTTGACTGTTTAGCCTGGAGAAAAGAAGGCTGAGGGGGGAGGATCTTATCCCTCATAGGAGGGAGTGAAGAAGACAGAGACAGACTTTTCTCAGCGGTGCCCAGTGAAAGGACAAGAGGCAAGAAGCACAACTGAAATACAGGAAATTCCATTTAAACATAAGAAAAAGCTTTTTTACTGCAAAGGCAGTCAAACACTGGAACAGGTTTCCCAGTGAAGTTGTGGAGTCTCTATCCCTGGAGATACTCAAAACCCAAGTGAACATGGCCCTGAGCAACCTGCTCTATTGACCTTGTTTTGAGCTGGGGTTTGAACTAGACGATCTCCAGAAGTGCATTCCAACCTCAACCATTCTGTGATTCCATGAATCTCCACTGGACTTTAGAGTCCTAGATAGAGATCTGTTGCTTTTAGTAGGCAGTAATTTCCATGAGGTGAGCCAAAGGGAAGAGACACAAGAGATACTTCCTAGCACATCCTGCTTCATCACAAGTCTAATTAATGGCCATGTACTGTTCTATATATTTGTGTATTCTCACTGATAACTCCCAGTGTATTTGTGTATGCACATAAGCATTCAGCAGTGTTCCAAATTCAACTTTTGGAGCCATCCCCACCTTGTACTCCCCACGTAGCAGAACATGAGATAATACTGACATCTGGCTAAGTTCAATGTCTGTTCTGATCTCATTGTACTCTTGAAGGTGATTCAGAAACAGAAAAAGGCAGACACAACAATAAAGGGACCTTTAAATCAGACAGTAGTTTGTAGACTTGGTGGAATTGGCACATCAGCTACCTCAATTTGTTATTTTACCACCATAAATCTAAAGGCAAACAACATTCTCTAGGGGCATGGGTTAGTATTTTCACTAACTGATCTCTTTCTTTTTCTACATTTTTACTTTTCCCATGTCCAGCAAACATAGCACTATTCTATCCCAAAATGCAGAAATCTCCTAACACTCACAAGCTGAGAGGCAACTCCTTGGGCTGCTATCACTGGTCTTTTTGCCAACCACATATTTGAGTACACATTTCCTCAGCATATGCTGTGGAAGAATGGTTAAGTGAAAAGGGGCATGATCTCTTAGAAGTGAGCAATCCTGTCTTCACAATAGAGGGAGGATCCCGCGGCTATGTGAACTGTCCTTGAGCATTCCTAGACCATTACAGAAGGGGAAGACAAGTAGTGGTAAACAAGTAAAGGAGGGGGCTGACAAGCCCCTCCACGTGAACAGCAACTTTGCACCAATCGTGTATTCGCTTTAGGCGCGTGAACAGAGACTGTAAACCAATCATACAGCTATTGCTAGTGCATGCTTATTGCTTGTCTATATATACTCTGTGTAAGCTCTAATAAAGGGAGAACGATCATACTCATATTGAGACTCATCGTTACTCCAGGTCCGTCTCCCACTCCGACAATATGCCTCTGTGAGATTGCTTTTAAGCATCAATGGACTCCATTCAGAATTTGTTTCTTTTCAGTCCATAGACAGTAAAAACTCCAGCAGTGTGATAGGGGAAGTGAATGAAAACAGATGGTGGGTCTTTACTGGTTGTCACAGATCTGATCTTCCCAGCAGATGCAGTAAAGCAGCTCCAAAAATCTTCCAGTCAGCTCACACAAGGAGTGGAACTGAGGAGTTCCCACTAAACTCAGGGCAAAAGCCTACCTTGGAAAAAATCTTCTTCTTTTTGACTAATTCTAGAGCAGGGCTGCCTGTATCAGGTTTCAGTGGGACTTTTCCTAAAATGGACTACACAGTAAGAGAGGACTGCCTTGAGGACACTTTCATTTCCCAACCAAAAGCATTCCTGGTGGCTCACCCAATCTTGTATCAGCAGACACCCACCAAGGCACAGAGCTGCTGTCAAGAAACTGTGGGCCCCATCAGAGGAAAACATGCCTTTATCAGTAGGGGGTGAGAGTTCCTCTCATACTATTGATAATGGAAATCTCCTATCACAGTGGAATCAGTTGGAAGAAAACCTGTCTCTGCTGTGGGCCACTGGATCTTTGCAGAGGCACAAAACAGTGAAGTTTGCCCTACTGCTTGCCTGACTGATTGAATTCTACAAAGTCATGAAAGAAGAAATTGCTAATTTAATCACATGCAGGGAGGAAATTTATCTGAAGCTGGATGACTTTAGAGATGAGGAATTTTTAATAACTAAGGGTGCATTTGAAATAAAGTAACTGAAGAAAACACTGGAGGGTGATACTATTCTATTTGATGCTATCTTCAGAGTAAATCTCATTCACCTCCCACCACTGGAAGAGGCCTTCAAGATTCAGAGGGTCCAATTTTGCCCTCACTGTGTGGCACTGATGTGAGGGACCACAAAGGCAGGAGTAGGTTTCTAAAAACAAGAAAACTGAAGAAGTCTCACTTGATTCTAGCAAATCCTGCTTCTTCTTTCCCCATTCCCTCCCACTTCAATGAGAGTACTACTCAGGATTATCTAGTGGTTTGTCCAGTTCATTTTAAGTAACTTTAATTTAAAGGATTTTCAGGATGGCATTAAGGAGTCTGAGATGTTTCTAAACAGTTACCAACTGGTGATTACTGGCAGCTAATCCAAAGCCCAGAAATCATATAGTCAAAATAAGCCAGAACCAAAACCAGCAGCAAAAGGAAGGAGCTAAATACAGTTCATTTCCTTACAAAAAATGAGAAGTCTCTTCCCACTGCAACCTATAGCAAAATTCACCATCAACACAATTCGGGTCCTTAATTTCTATAAGTGTGACACAGTATGGAGTGGTATTCTTATATTATTGCCATGGGAAGAGTGGTAGTCATTATGCTATTCCAGCACATCCTGACCAGTGTAAGCCTCTCTTGCCTTCTGGGCAGACCTTTAATGCTTGGAAAAGCCAGCTGGAAAGTCTACCTCCATGTTAGCGGGAGTAAAAAAGCTAGATGTCTGATGACTAAAAAAAAAAAAAAAAAAAGTCTTTGCGGTAGATCTTCAACTGAAACTCATTTCCATTCTTTGGCTAAAAAGGCTGAAATCTGCTGACCTGAAAAGTTTTCTACAAAATTCATCTACTAAAGACAGCAGAGGTAAAAGATACAGGAACAGCTGTACAGGGTCAGACCAAAGGTCAGTCTAGCCTGACAACCTGTCTCCAACATTGCCTAATAGTCACTGAATGCGCAGTCCAGGAATGGATTCGACTCTGGAATGGTTATCCTGAATGGAGACGTCTAAACCATTCATCCTGAAATCTGTGCTTCTATAAACAGAGACCAATGACAAGTGCCTAGGGAAAAGGATAAGAACAAGTCAGCAGTACTTCCCAAGCAAAAGGAGCCTGGTCTAACTTTTAAAGTAACCAGCTATGGCTTGTGGAAGAAGATATGCTGCTGAGGCTATATTACACACACTATGACTTTAAAGGCATTAATTGCAAAGGCAAGCACTTCTGGTTTTAATACAGATCAAAGTAAACACTTAACAGCTGCAATATCCTCTTCTATTCTAGATCCAACTGTGACCATAAGCCAATTAGAGCACAATTACAAGACTGATGTTCTACACAAGTAAGAAGTTCCCATCTGCAGTAGAAACTGGAAAACTGTCAGCAAAAATACAGCAAGCCCAAAGCTGTCCCAAAGCCCCATCGAGAAGAATGAACCTGGGGAATCTGTGCAACTGCAGTTGGTACTGGATAATCCTGTCAGGGACTAGCTGCATGGTCTCCTCCCTTAACTGATAGCACCTCACCTTTGGGGTGCCACATCATCCCCCACAACATGGCCTCCCAGGGGATTCACCACCTCCTGCCTGCAGCAGCATGGGCAGTACTTTTGAGCAGTGAACTGACTGAGCCTGCTGCATGAGGAGCAGAAAGAAGTCTGGACTACACCTGAAGTGGGATCTCCTCCCTGCTCACAACTGGTACATAGAATTCCTCTGTACTTGACAGGGAGAGGGAGGTGGCCAACATAGCCTTCCCCTCCCCATCAGAGGACTCTGCAGGGGAGGGAAAAGCAAGCTGGGCAGCCACACGTGTCTGTGAGGATACAATGCAGTGCTCTGAGGCTTCTTTTCCCAGCCCCTAGGTTCTAAAGGACAGAGTTTTCTGTAGGGGAGCATAGACCCATTTCTGTCCTAATTTCTCTAAGAAACAAGCTTTGAACAATATGGCCTACCAAACCACAGTGGGGAGCAGGCCCAAGAGACATCCCTGAACTTGCCTTCACAGGGATCTTTGCAAGCTCCTGGAGCAGAGACCCCAGAGTCACACTGGAGAGCATATTCTCCTCCAGATTCTACCCATGGGTGACCGCAGGATCCAAAGCACAGACACTGTGGTCGGTGGTAGAGTTAGTGGTGTGTTCTGACAAAGATCTGTTCAAATTCCCTGTAACAAGGCACATTGCCCATGAAACGCGATTGTTCTCCCAGTTTTTCCAAGAACTGAACCTTCACCTTCTTGAACGTAATATAACGCTACTTGCTGGTCTGTTTGTATGCGGCACTGCAATCCTGATTTTGCCACTGGGTTATCTGATCACCAGGGAAACTTTAAAACCTCTACCTGCACAGACTGATGAGGAGTGCTGTTTCTTCAGGGTTGCAGATTGTACCTCACTGGATCTTCTAGGAGCCTGAAGGAGTTTATCAGAACAGCAAAAGACTGCAGCAGAAAGGCCAAATATTTAAACAAAAGAGGCTGATAGAAGACCAAAAGGGTTCAGCAAGGGCAGATGGCAACAGAAAGTAGGGCAGTTAAAGAAGTGAACACATTTCAAGCCAGAAAAAAGGTGGAGAAAGGAGCAGTGAGTCAAAGAGATGAGGGATGGCAGCTGATGGCAAATATGAAAGTGTACATGAAGCAGTAGTTCAGGATGTTGCAAAGGCTCTCCACTGTTTGAGAGCCTTCCARTGGTGCAGGTATGTTCAGTACATGCTGAAGGACTTTGTGGCAGTAAAAAACAATCTTTGCTTCAGACTTTTGTGCCCCTCCAGGAGTTGGGTCCATCTGGTGCACAACTGGAACCACAGCTTTTGATTCCATTTTTTTCCAAAGGATTTTGTGTATGGTTCTCACACACTAGAATCACTCTGTAAACTGAACCAATGTGCAGTAAGTGAGGGCAATCAGATCTGCTTTAAAAGCACTCTGTTGCTCTGAAACAAAGTGCTACAGTAGATGCAGCCAATGTTTGTTTCAGGCCACTGTCTCCATCACCAAAGTAGCTTGTGGATCAAGTCCCAACTACACTGAAGACTGAATTTCTATCTTTGAAGCAGTCTGAAGCTGTACACCCCAGGGACAATCCAGTTCACAAATACCAGGACATGAAACTTGAGAGATGGGAACAGAGTGTTCTTCCTAGGGATTCTGACTGGAAAACAGACTTCAAGAGGAGATCAGGCAATAGCTGCATGACCTTCAAGGAAATGCTACTTCCCCTTTGAAATGTCATGTCCACGACAGGAACGACATTAACAACACTGACACACTTGTCAAACAACCAAGTCGTCCTACAAAGATAACCTAAACAAAATAATAAAAAATAAAAATTCATTAATACCAGGTATACTTTTGCTCTCAGTTTAAAAAAAAAAAAAAAGTGTGTGGGGGATTTTATCAACACATGCTATGTTATGCTACAGGCATATGCTACATGGAAGGTGCTCAATTACCAGTGCATTTACTGTACACATGAAAATTGTTGAAAGCAAGGGATGTTTCCATTTTCAATTCAGTCAAAGTTTTCCTTGTGTAGTGTTGCTACTTAACACCAAAATCCTAGAAAGCTTGCATTTAAAAGATGCATAAATGTGACATTTCATGAATTTGAACTATTTTACAGTTATTTTACTGTTGTAAAATTTTCATTTTTATACTAATATTTTATTTGATAATTATAAAATGTGATTCTATTCCACCAGTATGACTAAGAACTTAGCATTTTCTTCTCATGAGCGCAGGGATTGAAAGTTTTTAAAAATTTCTACTGTGCACAAGAAATTAACAGCAACACCAACAACATCCCTCTGTTATGGGAAAAACAAAGCTGAATGAATATTGCAAGTTCAGAGTTTCTGCAGGAGAACTATACAGTAGAGGGTGCAGCTGCCCTGAGTCACTTGCTTCCTTCCAGCGTTAGCTTTGTTGTAGCTGCAAAATATGCTAAGGAGACAAATTTGTAGACAGATGAAGTAGTTTTTATTAAGCTAAACAGTATAGCTGGGGGCGGGGGGGGACAACAACCACCAAGCTTGCAGGCATAGAAACCCTTCCAAGCATGAGATTTCAAAGCTGAGTACATACTGAGAACAAGAACTCTGGGTTTACTCAGATATTGGTAAAGCATCCAATAGAAAAAGCAGCTGGCACCTGTGGAGGAGGGATTCAGTAGGGGGACACTGTGCAAATCCTAAGGGACAGAGATGGATTGCTAGTGTGTGGAACAGAGAGTGGGGAGGAGGAAGATTCTAATTTACCATAAAACCAGTATCTATCTCTATTATAGGGTCCACAGCAGAATTATAATTTTTTGTTTCAAAGTTTGTTTTTAGRAAGTTCTTTGAAGGTTTCTCTTAAAAAAATTTAGAAGAGTAAAATATAAGACTTATGGCAAATTTTCTGTTTCTGTTCTTCTGCTTACCAGACCATATAGTCAGTCACACATTCAGCTATAACAAATGTTAGTTATCTTTGCTTTTGTCTTTGAATTCTTGTCARTAGAATAAAACTGAACATTTCAGCCAGCCTTTCATTATCCAGAAAAATCAGATTGGTTAAAGGACTGAAAACCAGTATTAAGAACCTTACTCAAGACAGGTTCCAAGAAGAGGTACTGAAACATTTCCAAAAGAAGTTTATAATCATAAATAGAGGATCAACAATATCTGGATTATTTTCAATAAGCCAAGACAGCTTAATCTATAATAAAGTTGCCAGAAGTCAAGAATATCAACATATAAAAACCAATTTTATGATAACCTTCCCATCCAAGGGTAATCTCCACCTTAAAGAGCACAAGTGGACAGATGCTAACTGCAGTATCAACTTTCTCTACAGACCCACTTTTCAAGATGAAGAGTATCAGCGTCCTGGCAAAAATCAGTGAGAGTGTCTCCAAGTCTGGAAGCTGCCTGTATCTGCTTTGCAGCTGGCCACATGTTCACAGTGGGTATCCTGTCATGCACAGTGTACTAACTACCAAGAAGGAAAAAAAGGATTCTACACAGTCAGCACCAGGATAGGCAAGAAGAACCCATTTGAAAATAAGTACAAATGGGTCACTGGCCCACTGCAACCCAAATGACTGGAAACTCTACATGCAACTAGTGAGAACATGTTCCTCTATAGCAGCTGGTTTCAGGCCTAGAATAGGCTAGACATCCATAGGGGTGGTCATGACTTGGCCAGTTTCCATCCACAGACTCAGAAAGCTGCTGTAGTTCAACCCACAAGTGTTTTGGAAATCTGCTTGCTATGGGTTTAAAAAAGGTCAAACACAAGGTGCTCAGAAAAATAGCTATGCTGCGATCACTCTGGCTGCTTTAATCGGGCAGCCAAGTCTGCCTTGTGACAGACAGCTGGGAAATAGAGAGGGTTTATGATTCTCGATGCTACTGAGAGACTGATCTGTATCCACATTGAAGCACTTGTGTTTCATGCAAGCACATGAACTGCACAACAAGAATTTAGAGGATGGAGCAGCTGCATTATGAGGAGATTTTTCTCTTTAATTTGGAGACTTGCAGGCTGAGGGGATACGACTGAGAACTCTCAATTTTTCCATTGCCTTCATAATTTTAGAGTAGAACTGTTATTCACAAAACCCCGCAAAACTAGAAGCTTGGGGCGCTCTCTCAGACTATGTGGGAGATAGGTTCCAAACAGAACCTTTTCTTCAGGTTCCAAACAGAACCTCCTTTCTTTTTTAAACACAGCAAGTAGTGTATTTCTGGAATCTGTTGCCACATGAGACTGAGAAGAAAAACAGTATTAACAGGCTAGACAAAAAGGATTAATTTATGGACAGTAGTTCCAAAACAGACATCAAAGGGAAAAGGCACACATACCTTCTAACACTCCTAACACAATGACTGTGAATGCTGGGAGAGAATGAGGGGAATGCACAACAGAAAGCAATCAGGATCATATTCTTGCCCTATATAGTATCACCTGTTATTACTGTCAGTGGCAGGAACACTCATCTATATGGGCCATAGCTTTGACACAGTAGGGCACTTCTTATGTTTTTATGAATGAAGCTATAACTAGGAAAAGGTCATTTACACTACAGGTCTAACAAGCCTGCGTCACTGCAGGAAAATGCAGCCGGTGTGGCTGCACTTCTGTCAGGCTACACATGAAAATATGTATAGAAATTAAAAAGTGCTAGGTGTAAGTTTTGAAGAAGTTCTACTGCCTGCTGGAGCACAGAAGCTAAATTCAGGATGGTTTACTGTTATATTTCTGTAGCTGAACTGAAGGTTCTTCTGTAACTCCTGAAGGTTTAGAAAATCTCATTTGCTGTTCTTCCTTAAGTGCAGTTCCTCTCTATACCACTCCTTGCTCCATAGGAACCCAATGAAAATATTGGGCTTTGTCCCTGTTGCAGTGTGAACTTCTCTGCCAAACTTGCATCCAAACAAGTTCACTTTATAGCTTAATAAAGAAAGTATCTAACTGATTCAGCAATGAAAACTTTTTTCCTTTCTCATGGTATGAGAGCACAAAGGTTTGAAGGAAGTATCCTTAGTGTGGTGGAATTCAAGCACATGCTGACTTCCTCTGAGCACAACAGATCTCACCTGCTTCCTTTCTTCTCCTTTCAGACCTCGCAGCTGTGATAGATATGTTACTAGAACACAGCACATGTACCACACATCCCTTCATCTTCCTCTCACCATTTCTGCACTCCTGATGAACTAACTGAAAAGGAAACAAAGTTGGGCAGCAGACACCTGGATGTGTGCAAGGCCCAACCAAAGGCTCAGGAGATCTGATTGAGAGTTGAAACAGTTCCTGCTCCTCTTAGATATTAAATATAGCTATGGAAAATTCTGGGAAAAGAGCTGACATATGCATTTATATGCTACACACCCCCAAAGCCTTCTATAGCACAGAATTTGCTATATTACCTTAATTACTGGGCAATTACAGTGGCTGCTAGTCTATACATAGAAGAAAACATAACAACCAACTTCATACTAACGGATGAGCAGGGGGATTTCTGAATATGCTTGGGGCTCCCTGGGTAGCCAGATAGAAGAGGAAGATTCTTAATAATTATACTGGATCCTACTCCTTTCTCAAGTCTGAGGAAATGCCTGTTTCCATTCTTTCTGAAGCCAGCCAGTGAGAAGGCACAACATTTTTCTTTACTGAAATCTAAAAGATATGTCCGTATACTAACTAGTTCATGTCTTAGCCTTCCAGATTTAACCTGAAATCATAGGGTTGTATAATACATGAAGCAAAGCACTGCCCTGGGGCAACAGAGATTTCACCTGCTTCAATAGGAACTGGACAGCTGGTATTTGTCCATAAGTAGTTGGTAGGAGAATTAGTTACACTGCTCCCTGTTATAGCCTAGAAATTGAGTCCCTGGAAATTACAACAGAAAAGAACCTATTAAAATCACCCATTTCCTCCACCTGGCATCACACAGGCTTAATTCATTCTGGATTATTAGACAAAGTTGCTTTAGACAGCAGAAGACTGCGCTTGATGTTGCTAAGCCCAACTCATTAGACTCCTTCCTAGTGGAAGATCCTAGAACAGTGTCACCCTTCTAACACTGAGAGCAACAGATGAGAAAATAGGCTCTTAGTATATGAAAACAGTTGATATTTACTGAGATCAGTTTCTTTTCAAGTAAGTTTTCTCACAGCTGAGCTGTTCATAAGGTGACCCCTCCCCCAACTCTCAAAGAAATCATAAAACCATCTGATCCAAAATTCGTTCTCATTGGGGGAAAGGAATAACCATGGGAAAAAAATCTCCGAAAGAAACAGAAAATATAAAACTGAAAATAGAAACAAAAAAACATAGGAATATATATGAAAGTAATCAGGTCATCCTTGGCATCAGTCAAACAAGAAAGCTGCTGATTASTAAAAACGGATAGCACACAAAAAAGTTGCACTGATCTTGAAATTTCAAGTTGCATAAATTCTAAGCTATTCCCAAATCAATTTTTAGAAAATGCTGTACCTTTCATTGTCCTGAGGAAGAGATTAGATTATGTATTTTTTCATTACTAACCACTAGGTGTCACTCTTCCCATTTTGTTCTCATTACGTCCACGATGTATGTTGCAGAACATGACGGATTAATTTTATATCATTTTTTACCTGAAAAGTCTGCTAAATAATCACTCTACAGCGCAATAAACAAATGATCAAATAAGGCACAAAGCTTCCCTGAACACAGGCCCTACAGTCTGAAGTGAAAAATCTGGCTCTCAAATACTCACAGTTCAAAGTGTTTTGGAGATGAGGCTTAGATTCAGCATCATCTCCATCTAGAAAGGGTGAAAAATATAATCTCAGTAGATATGAGTACAGATTTATGAACTGTCCAATTAATTTCCAATTTTCAAACACTCACAAAAATGAACAACTTGGCTGCAAGGCAACACCTCTCTGCACTCTGCAGAGTCCATTTTATCTTCAGAGTGTGACCCTTCATCCTGCATTTGTCCCTGTTGTAGTTTCTCTGCAAAACTTGCATCCTATCAAGTTCACTTTATAGCTTCATAAAGAAGATATCTCAGGTAAGGTACCTGGCAAAGCCCTTAGCCTGCACCCTCCTATTTCTTATAGGATATCCACTTGGTAAACTTCTGTCTTTTTAGCCCCCAGTCAGAAAGTGGCTTCCCTCTTTGATACTGCCCATATTGATGACATTCATGAGGAATCAGTGTTTCTCTTTGCGCTACACCTTAACTCACATGTAAGCCAAATCCCACCTCCAAAATCTGCACTACCTAATTCTGTGCTGATGCATGAATATGGATGTTGTGTGGCATTGAGTACCTTTGATATGATACCTACAAAAAAAATGTAACATATTAGTGAATGCAAAAGTATCATTGCCAGGAAAGTAACTGTTTTCAGCAAACAAGGGTAATACCAAAGAACTGCACTGTAAAATTCCTTCCTTAAGGCCAAGGTTGGATTTGTCTTTGCTTTGCTGGGACTCTTCTGGCCCTCTTCCAGCTTTCCTTTAAGCAAGACAACATATACTGAAAGGAAGGAAAGAAGAAAGGCCAAGGTATTGACAAAAGAAAAGGAGAGCTATATTCTAGGCTACTTTCATATTGGGAAGTGCATTTTCTTTTCTTAAGGGTGTAGATGGTATATTTCTTGGGAATAAACTGGAAGAAGAGGCCAAGAACTAAGGTTCCACTCTTCTCAGTATCTCCAGATTGAACAGTAATTCTGCTGCCCTGCATCAACCTGATGAATTTTAGGTCTTCAAAACTCATCATTTTTTAAATAGACAGGAAGAACACAAACACTCTTGAACTCAAGTGAAGTGTAAACTAGAACACTAGTGCTGCCTCTTTGGTCCTTTTCTTATGCCTTAAAGAGTTTCCAGAGGTTCAGTTTGGAGAAGTAAATGCTGCTGACTGCTACAAAGCTATTCACAATATTTTGTTCTCTCTGCAAGTTTTTCTATTTTTCAGTCAGAGAATTGTTCCTCTCCTGTGAGAAATTTTAACAAAACTCAATTGGAAAATTTGTGTTTGAAATTTTTCAACCATTCTCTACATTTAACATCAATTTTACTGTTGAGACAAAAGGTCAGGATTTTGACATCAGGAACACACTGCAGTTGTATCCACTAACATATTCCAGTTTTCTCACACTTCCCATGCTATCAAAGACGAGATAAATTGTTGCTTACTTACTATACAATGAATATCTAACACATCATGAAAATGAGAAAATGCTTCCACACCACAGASAGCATGAAAAAAATAACACCATCTTTGTATCCTTGCTGGTTAACAAGTTTGGCATAGTAGAACTATGAATAAATTAGTAACAGTGTGAAAAATCAAAAGCCAATAGATTAAGACTGACAAAAAGAATGTACCTTTTCTTAAATAGAGATAAACCCATATTTGAATGGAACACTATTAATCTTCTAATAAATTCCTTAGTATAAAACGATTCTTTTTCAGTCTGTGTCATGACAGGGCAGGTTAAYGCACCCTGCTCTAATTCCAGTAAAGAAAAGCAAGATGGAAGTCTGACAAATTAATATTTTATTTGCATTTCCAACAGCAAAAAAGAAACCAAGCTTTTCCTTAACCTAACTAATCACATTCCAGCTGACACTCTCCATTCCCCAAGACTTATCTTGCTATAGGAATGAAGCCACTTTCCAAAAGATATCAAAGAGAAGTCTCTCTTAGAGGCACAGGCTTTTCATTCACTTACACTTCATGTAGCTTAAGAACTAAAAAAAAGAAGATTGGCTTGTTGCTTAGGAGAACAATGCAGAGCTCTCCAAGACTGTGGTTTCCCAAGCCAGGAAGCACACTTGGCAAGGCACTGCTGTACCAATATGGGCCAACGCAGCACCAGAGTATCACAGCACAGGGAACTGAACCTGAGACTCCATATCCCAAATAAGGGCCTGACCCAACACACTGCTGGCTAGTTTGGGATTAGTCTCTCTCTTGTGYAAGTAACTGAATGTTCACTCTGACCCACATAAAAAAGACCTACATTATAGCCCAGGGTCACTACACTTACTTGGGTGTAAGAAATCCATGCTTAAATGTCTATTGCACATGAAGTACAGGTGGGATTTGAATGCAGTTCTTCAACAACCAAATAAATACCCTGAATGCTGGTGTTTTTGCTATTCTGGTTCCAGATAAATCTTTCGTATATATCTGTTTTGTAGCAATGCAAAATAGGAAAAAAAGGGTTTTTATAGGATGGGAGGCTTTCCTCTCCATCTCTAGAGAAAATATCAGATAGACAAAAAGGAAATTAAGATTTTTATGATAAAAGAACCTCCTAGCTTCATCCAGAAGCATACTGGAGAAGATAATTACCTTTTAAACCAGGAACACTAGTTTTCATTTCTCATGTGCCCCAATTTTTTTTGCTGGAGTAACTTTGTTTTTTAACTGAGCCATGCCTGTTTAATGTAGGAGAAGAAAGTTCTATTGATTTTTTTGTGACTCCTAAAACTGGAGAGTTTATCAGGAAATATAGCCCCTTTCCTTTCTGCCTAAGTAGAACACTAACAAACTTGTTAGCTATTCAAATTCCTTTCATTGAAGTTTGATGTGAAACCATTGCAGTCTATGGTCTTTCTCAGAAGGAAATAGCTGAACTTTAGAAAACATTTATGCTTGCAAATCTTTCACTGGTCACCCAGATATCATATTGCTCTTCCTATCCCCTGTCTGGATGAATTAATCCACAGCTGCCAGTCTGCATGCAAAACTCTAGCTTTTGGTCTCACACCCTGCCCCTAAGCTGGGGTGGCACAGAACACAAACTGAAGGGCGGTTTGCTTCCCTTTCCAATCCTGAAACTCCACACCCAAGCCCTTTCTAAGGCCCTTTCATCAAGCAGGCTTATTATTAAGAACAAATGAGAAACTCTAAAAAGAACAGTCCAATTGTAAAGTTCTGATCACTCTCTATGGTCCTCTCCTCATTCCAGTGAGTCCAAACCTTTCAGCCTTCCTGAGTCCCAGTGTCTGAATCTTCATGTGTTGGGTGATCGGTAGCTGGCGTACTGATTGCGTGACAGATGGGATAGGGGATGCCATGCGACAGCGTGCTGGGTTATGGGACAAGGGCAGGCCAGTTGGTTTGTGGTAACTCAACAGGCCCAATGATAAAGCAAGACAGAGTTCCCAGGTACAAAAGGTTCAAAAATATTTACTGACATTTGAAAACCTGACAGGATCCAAGTCTCCTCTCTCTTGGATCTGACCTACACAGGGAAAGTAATTAGTGCAACTATTCCTGAATAGTAAAATACATACAGTCACTATTCTCTGATGAAGTCATTCTTAGCTGCTCACAGAACAGGTCTGTTCTGGCACTGTTACACCAATCAGTCTCTCAGATGGACTAAAGGTTATATTGGCTTTAGAGTCAAATAAAAAGCTTTGCTGGTATCTTTAGAGATATTCCTGATTAGAATTGAGGCAAGAGCAGAATTAGGGGCAAAGGTAGAATTCCTGCCCTGGGCAAAGATCTAGTAAAATATATACATACTGCTCAGCAGTACACTGATCTCATCTGGGTTTTTTGCAGCAGAGAATTTCATCCCACATAAAGACATTTGTAAGATCAGGCTAAAGGCTGTACAGTTGTGAGCTGGAGAAAACACAGATGAAGGAAACACCACACAAAAAATCTGCAAACAAAATGCAACACTTAAAATATGATTTGAAAAACCCTCTATCTTTAACTGAAAGCAGCTTAAAAAAAAATTGAAATACAACACCTAAAAAGGTAGCTCTCATAAAGTGTAAAAAAGATATTACAGAGAAAACTTCCACTAAGCTACTCTGCTCTGATGTTCCACTCTGATATACACTACTTCTCACATTTAAGAGCAAGGGTCACTCATGGGAGCGAGCTTAGCTTACTGTACCATGCAGACAGCCCTTCAAATATGTGAAAACTCTCCACAGCTTCAGCAGCAATATATTAGACCACTGATTTTCAGTCAGAGAAAACAGGGCAGTAAGGGATTTTAACAGGTCATATAGGTTCTTTCCCCTCCCCAAAACAGGATCAACTCTGGCTAAACCACTCTGGCTGACAAGCAGTGCTTAAATTTCTTCAGTGATAGAGACTCCATATTTTGCTAAGGCCATTTTCTCCAGCCTTTCACTATCCTTATGGAAATGAAAAGGGGACTTGGGGGGGGGGGGCGGGWKGGGTTTTTTKTTTTKTTTTTTTAAGTATAAACTGAATCTCTCTCATTTCAAACTTGAATTATTTCTTGTCCTAAGTACCCTGTAAGTGTAGGACATAACTCTTTTCAGTGGTCTTTTATATGTCTGAAGACTGTACCCTCTCAGACTTCTCTTCCCCTAGACTTAATTCCAGCTCCTCCAAAATTCCACGCAAAAGCCATATTCATGTAAATACGTTCATAGAACAAATTAACACGTATCTCAAATAATTATTTTGCATAGAAAAGCTGCAACTAAAAAGCTGTACAGGTTTCCTCCCCTCTCCTTCACAGAGAACAGCAGCTCTGTGAAACTGTCAGGCCAAGGCCACCTGGGCTCCACCACGACATTCCTCCCAGCCACTCCACTCTGCAGCATGACTTACCCAGACACTGCAGGGCCCAAGCACAGTCAGCCAGCTGCAAACCTCACTTCCTGCCCTTCAGCTCCTCACTTCCTCTTGTAATTACCATCAGTAATGTCAAGCCTGGAAAAAAAATTGTGAGTCTACAGGAAATCTCCTAGAAGGACCTGGTGCAAAAGAACCTGTGATACATTGGAATGCAGCTCTCCGGAGAAAAACCCTTCACAAAGAATGTTGCAAGCCACAGGATCTGATATAGATGCTCTGGGTGACTCAGGCAAGTGGAGAACAATTGCAAAGTTCTGAAAATCCATTTAGACAACATGCAGGTGCCTGTAAAACAAGCATTCCAAACAAATACAGAATTAAACAGAATGAACATATAACAAATGTTGAAGGGAATTCAACAACTTCTTCCATACAGGGCTTTTTGATAATAGCTTTGGAGCTAAATAAAATTTGGGAAATAGATTAAGAAAGATGCTGATCTGGCACTAGAGGCTTGCCACTGAACTGTTACAGGAATGAAGAAAAGGGAACCCACTATGAAACAGCTACAAAAAAAGGAATATAGCAGCATAGAGCAGCTTAAATGGCAAAGAGTAGGCCAAAATAGATAAAGACCACAGAACCCCTGTTTATGCTGTAAGCAGCATTTAGTGCTATGGAAAGGGTTCCAGTTCATGCTATAAAAAAGTATATTAACTAAACCAAGTAAATACTGACATAAAACTGCCATCAAGAACTAGAAATCTATGGTAGGTGTTTCAATTGCTCTTATGCAAATTTAAAAAGATGCTGCTTAAAGAAGCATCTGGTACTTTCAAACTTTTTTTTTTTTAATAAAATGACTTAACATAATGCCAAATGACTGGCAGAATCAAAAGATGAAATATTAAACAACATGTAAAGGATATTAGGAAACAGAAAGTCTGCACCATTGCTCACTATTGTCCATGTTTACAGAAACAAATTTAGGGTCCCCTGCAACAGAGACAGAACTCCCAATGCACCCATAAGAGCAGAAGCAAGCATTTCTTTTAACTGCTCTCAACACTATTCAAATGCCTGTATCAAAAATTCTTTATCTTATGAAATAATTCAAGTAAGTTTTGGCTTGTTGATTTTGAACTTTTCTATCAGTATTATTTATTCTTTCACTAACAGCTTGGCAAATCTTAAGCCCCTGTCTTGACAAAACTTCACCTTTTAACCCATTCTCAGGTGTGATTCACACAGAATGCCTGCACAGACTCTGGCACAGTACTGCATCGGAGGAGGTAAATTACCCACAGATTTGGGTCAGCCCTACAGCATGGATGTTACTCTTGCCCTAGTTCAAACACTTTCTAGTCACTGAAGGGATGGAGGGTAGGTAGAAGAAATCTTTATTTTTTTATTAAACACAATTGAATGGCCTTCCAGTCCCTCATTGTCCCAGTCATAATAATTTGCTGCCAGATTATCACCTTAAAAAACTGAGCCTGCTGCTGCAAAATGATTTAATCATGGCCAGAAAGGAGAAACACTGCCTAATAAGGCTTGCTGATTGATTGTCAGCTACATTTTCTGCAGCTGAGATTTGAGAATATGTTTTAAGGCATTAAAAATACAAGAATTGCATTTCACTTTTATTTTAATATATTATTTCCATTTTTAAGGAATAATAATTCTTAACATGCCACAAATGTTAACTAATCTTTACAAAATCTCTGGCTGCAAATCCAAATTATTTGTATTTCCCTCTTACAGATAGAAAAACTGAGCCATAGAAGGTAATGTGAATTACCAAAAGTGAATTAGTGATGGAGCTCAGATTAGAAACCAGCATCCTTGTTTCTGTGGACGGCTGTGCTTAAGTTTCAGCCAGGGGAGGCCACAGAGCTCTAATGGAAGCATTTAAAGGCACTGCACCCTGTCCTTTCCCCASTCATGTTACTGGAAGCATACCTACCACTCAACCAAAACGCAGATGCTGTCCCCTAATACACCTGTGTACTGCCACTGCTTGACTGTCACACTTCCAGTTCTGTGCTTGGAGAGGAACTAGGGACCACTGCAGAAGAATCAAGGAAAGGACTTGTGGGGGAATTGATTTTTCTGACAAAATGTACCTGCTTGTGGGCTGCAGAGTGATCCCTGCCATAGGCTCTGCTGTCTCTTTAGATATAAGCATTCAACTTCCACCAACCACTACTTGCTCACAGGGAAAAAAACAAAGATGACTAGAACAATACTAAAAACCTTACTGAAGTGATAAATCAGCACTGCTCAAGGTTCCCAATCAAGAGAAAAACTTTATTCAGCAAAGAATTATGTATATGTTTAAGTACTACAGAAGTCAATGTAAGTAGCATGAGGTCATATTGGTAATTTGTTTGGGAGGCTAGAGGGAAGGAAGAAGCAGGGGCATGCATTCAGCTTAATCTTCCTGAAAAGAAGTTCTCCTTTCAGTAATTTGGACATTGCTGAGTTCAACAGAGATGCTGCATTCAAATATTTTGCCCTCAGAAAAAAAAAAATCTCACATAAACATTTGCCCAGAGAGCATTAGAGGAAAAGCAACATTTCTCTTTGAAACCCTCTGCCAGTCTCTATAAAGGTTATACCCAAATACCAGGACACATCAAATCCCATAGCAATCAGACCCAGGATGTTCATTTTCTGCATTGAAGCTGAACAAGAGCCCTTTGTTTGGAGTGCTAAATGTAAGCATTTCAAAGTGCCTTTTAGCAGGTTCGTCAACAGCTGACATGTTATTGTATATGCATTTCTTTTACTCAATCTTTAAGTTACAAAACACTCTTCCCTTATGCTGGGACTTTCAAAATGGGATTAATGTTATGGGGTGGGGAGGAAACACAGCCAGCAGTCCTGCCCATGCCAAGGCATAGCTTGGCCCTTATGGATTAGGTTAGGACTGTCATACCAGTGATACATGGCATAAGAAAGAGCTTCCACATCCACTGCATTTTGCAGAGAACCTCCCATCACAGATGTTAACTTTGCTGTACTACAGGATGGCAGAAACAGAGAACCAGATTGTGAAGCTTGAGCAAATCACTTGTTTTTAGACTTTTGTGTATCTTCAGATTTTATCTGAAGATGCATTTTGTCTCCTTCCAGAAGGAAGGCAGAAGAACTCGACAGGGCTGCTCCTGCAGGGACAGCCTAAGTCCCACAGCACAGCCAGAGATCAGCGACTTGGTTCCTATATGGGGAAGGCCCTCCCTTCCTTCCCTAGCACTTCCAGTGTTATTTTACTCTTGATGTTATAAGCCAAAACAGCAGCAGCCCAGTTCCTTCTCCTCCATTCACTGCTTTCTACTTCGCAATTTTATCCTAATTGTTCTGTTCTCTCCACTCGCTCCTTACACAGCAATCTACCTCCACTTCTAACGGGTTTCATTACCCACCCATAGAAGCTCTCCAGACCCTTCTGCCGACGAGTAGCCCTGGCCCAGGCCTGCTCCCCCTCCTCCCTCCAGCTTCACCCACCTAATTCCCCTCCGCAGACCGTTATTTCACATTTCAGCTCCGGCAGGCACCGGCCAAGCCCCTCACTCAGCTCCACCAGGGCATCGCCGGCCGCCAACGGCCCCGCTCCGGGCCGCACAGCGCCTCTYCACACCCCTGAGCGAGCCGCCCCTTCGGGCGACCGTTAAACGGCCGCTTCCTTGCGCCGGCCCGCCTCCCGCTGACGACGCCCTAGGCCCCTCAGCCGCCCCCCAGCAGCTCCCACCCTCCCTCAGAACCGCCGTCTCCCCTTATCACCGAGCAGCAGCAGCCGCCGCCCTAGCCTTATCACCAGCGGCAGCGACACCCGCCGCCATCCCACCGCGGCCCCTTTCAGCGG